>NC_138094.1:20153366-20422366 GCF_964212035.1 Myotis nattereri | reverse complement strand
TCTCCAGCTACTGGCCCCAATCAGAAGTGGGTGAGAGAGCCCTGATCAGCCCCAATCATTGGACAGGCAGAGGGACCCCAACCATGCATGGATTCATGCAGTGTTGAGTAAGCGTGGTGAAAGTGGACATCCTTTTCTTATTCCTCTTGTTAAGGGAAACACTTTTAGTTTTTGTCCATTCAGTATTATGTTGTGTGTAGTTTTGTTATATGTGGCCTATATTATGTTGAGATATGATCTCTCTATTTCCACTCTTTTGAGAGTTTTTATCAAAAAAGAGTGCTTGATTTTATCAAATCCTTTTTCTGCATCTATTGATATGATCATGTGGTATTTATTTTTCAATTTATTTATGTGATGTATCACACTTATTGATCTGCAAATATTGTACCAGCCTTATAACCTTGGAATAAATCCCACTTTATCATGGTATATGATCTCTAATAATAAAAGCATAATGTGCTAATTGGACTGGACAGCTGAACAACCTTCCTCGCATCCTTCTAGATGGCCTTCTGGACGAAGCCAGGACTGTGAGGCCTAGGCAAGCCAAGGCAGCTGCAAGGGCCAAGCCCCTTGCACAAATTTTGTGCTTGGGTCTCTAGCCTTTTCAAAATATTGTTGGATCTGATATGCTAATATTTTGCTGAGGATTTATTTTTTATTTATTTCATTTATTAATACTTATTGTTGAGATTATTACAGATGCCCATCTTTTTTCCCCCCATAGTTTCCCTCCACCCAGTTCCCACCCTACTCCAGGCCCTCGCCATCCTATTGTCTGTGTCCATAGGTAATGCATATAAGATCTTTGTCTAATCTCTTCCCACCATCCCTCCAAATCCCCTTGCCTATAAGAATTGTCAGTCTGTCCCATTTCCATGCCTCTAATTCTATGCCATTCACCAGTTTAATTTGTTCAGCAGATTTTTTATTCATTTGATTTTTAGATTCAATTGTTGATAGATATATCTTTGTTGTCACTTTGATGCTCATATTTTTTATCTTTACCCTTTCCTTCTTCTTCCTCTTCTTTTTTTTTTTTAAATACATTTTATTGATTTTTTACAGAGAGGAAGGGAGAGAGATAGAGAGTTAGAAACATCGATGAGAGAGAAACATCGATCAGCTGCCTCCTGCCCACAACCCAGGCACATGCCCTTGACCGGAATCGAACCTGGGACCCTCCAGTTCGCAGGCCGACGCTATCCACTGAGCCAAACCGGTTTTGGCTTCTTCCTCTTCTTAAAGAATACCCTTCAGCATTTCATATAATACTAGTTTGGTGGTGATAAACTCTTTTAGCTTATTCTTGACTGAAGCTCTTTATCTGACCTTCAATTCGAAATGACAACTTTGCTGGGTAAACTTGGTCATAGGTTCTTGCTATTCATCACTTTAAATATTTCTTGCTTCTCCCTCTGGCCTGCATAGTTTCTGTTGAGAAATCAGCTGAGTCATATGGGCACCCCTTGTAGGTAACTAACTTGCTGCTTTTAAGATTATCTCTTTATCTATAGCCTTGGCATTTTAATTATCATGTATCTTGATGTGGTCTTCTTTGGATTCCTCTTCTTTTGGGTTCTCTGAGCTTCCTGGACTTGAAAGTCTGCTTCTTTCACCAGGTAGGGGAAGTTTTCTGCCATTATTTCTTCAAATAAGTTTTCAATATCTTGCTCACCCTTTCATCTTCTGGCACCCCCATAATTTGGATATTGGTGCACTTAAAGTTGTCCCAGAGGCTCCTTACTCTATCTTCATATTTTTTAATTCTTTTTTCTACAGCCACTTGGCCTGGAGGTCAAACCCTCCCTGGTATTAGCTACAACAATCAAGGCTTAACTACAAGACTGCGCACAAAGACCACTAGGGGGTGCACCAAGAAAGCATAACAAAATGCGGAGACAAAGAAACAGGACAAAATTGTCAATGGAAGCTATAGAGTTCAGAACCACACTTTTAAGGTCTCTCAAGAACTGTTTAGAAGCCGCCGATAAACTTAATGAGATCTACAAGAAAACTAATGAGACCCTCGATGTTATGATGGGGAACCAACTAGAAATTAAGCATACATGGACTGAAATAACGAATATTATACAGACTCCCGACAGCAGACGAGAGGAGCGCAAGAATCAAGTCAATGATTTGAAATGCGAGGAAACAAAAAACACCCAACCGGAGGGGCGGAATGAAAAAAGAATCCAAAAATGCGAGGATAGTGTAAGGAGCCTCTGGGACAGCTTCAAGCGTACCAACATCAGAATTATAGGGGTGCCAGAAGATGAGAGAGACCAAGATATTGAAAACCTATTTGAAGAAATAAGGACAGAAAACTACCCCCACCTGGTGAAAGAAATGGACTTACAGGTCCAAGAAGCGTGGAGAACCCCAAACAAAAGGAATCCAAAGAGGACCAAGACACATCATAATTAAAATGCCAAGAGCAAGAGACAAAGAGAGAATCTTAAAAGCAGCAAGAGAAAGAAACTCAGTTACCTACAAGGGAATACCCATACGACTGTCAGCTCATTTCTCAACAGAAACTTTGCAGGCCAGAAGGGAGTGGCAAGAAATACTCAAAGTGATGAATACCAAGAACCTACAACCAAGATTACTTTATCCAGCAAAGCTATCATTCAGAACTGAAGGTCAGATAAAGAGCTTCACAGATAAGGAAAAGCTAAAGGAGTTCATCACCACCAAACCAGGATTATATGAAATGCTGAAAGGTATCCTTTAAGAAGAGGAAGAGGAAGAAAAAGGTAAAGATACAAATTATGAACAACAAATATGCATCTATCAACAAGTGAATCTAAGAATCAAGTGAATAAATATTCTGATGAACAGAATGAACTGGTGATTATAATAGAATCAGGGACATAGAAAGGGAATGGACTGACCATTCTTGGGAGGGAAAGGGGTGTGGGAGATGCGGGAAGAGACTGGACAGAAATCGTGCACCTATGGATGAGGACAGTGGGTGGGGAGTGAGGGAGGAGGGTGGGGCGGGAACTGGGAGGAGGGGAGTTCTGGGGGGAAAAAGAGGAACAAATGTAATAATCTGAACAATAAAGATTTAATTAAAATATAAATAAATAATTTTTTTTTCTCTTCTGGTTGGGTGTTTTTTGTTTCCTCGTGTTTCAAATCATTGATTTGATTCTTCGGATTCACTAGTCTACTGTTGAATCCCTGTATATTATTTTTTATTTCAGTGTATGGTCCTTTTCAATTTTCTTGGCATTCTCCCTAAGATCCCTGTAAGTATCACTAAGTTCTGCTGGGATCCAACCCCAGCAGGTCCAGGGGTTCTCAAAGGCGTAGACGGAGTCGGCGAAGAAGGAAGGACACAGAGACAGTGTTCAGTTGATCAGCAGCCTAGACAGGATCTCCAGCCAGGATCTCCAGCCAACTTCTGGTCTGGATCTCCAGAGAGGTTCTGCTGTTTATTGTCTTGTTACATCCGTATTTATACCAGTTGATTTTAATCCTGCCAATTTCTATTACAAAGGTTAGGGTGTTTCTTATCTCCATTCCAGGGAGTAAAGATTATGTAGCTTAAGCATGATTGTTTGTAGTTAAAGTGATTAACTACCCGCCTGGCACTTAGTTAAGGAGTTTCATCCCCTCCCTAACTTCAGGGAAAAATCCCTACCTGGGGAAACAACCTGTCTTGGAGAGGTGACCTTGGTTAAAACACACAGCGCTAAGGGGAGCAAACATATTAAGAACAGTATGCTATGTACGCCAGGTCCCTTGAAACATATGCTGTGCAGATGTTTCTATCCTGTAGCGACTGTGTCAAGCAGCAAGGATGGACCGGCTTCCGGCAAATTCCCCCTTTCTTGTTTTTCAAATGATAGCACATGCAAATCACTGGCCACCTCTCAGATTGGGCCATTTAAAACTCGGAAGAAGACTGGCAAGCAATGACAGTGAGCATAACTATAAACATAGTGGATGGAGTGCACAAGGAGCCCCATTCCTGTAGAAGGTTGCCGGCCTCTTCAGTCAAGGGATTTCAGCTGTCTTCAAGTTGTTGTTTTGATTGTCTTTGTTGGTCTGGCTAGCGGGCGGCGTCACTGGCGACGGGCTTCCCGAAGCATCAGCGAGTTGAAGGGCTGCATCAAAGCGTCCATCAGGGCCGTGGTTGATGGTGGTGTCGGTGTCCGAGGAGGAGTAAGCTGTGCCCTCTGGGTCAGCTGATATGGAAGATGGAGGGCAATAGAGAGAAAAAGAAGAGAAAGCAAAAGAACTACAAGGCATGGAAGTGTTTAGAAAAAAGAGGGAGAAGACAGGGAAGAAGGCAGCATCCTGACACAGCCCTTACCTTCAGCTGACCCTTTCCCCGTGGTCCAAGGTAGAAATGGGAAACAAGTCCTGTTGCAGTGAGAGGGCAGCTGCTGTCAGCCAGTCTCTGTCTTTACCTGGGTCCCGATCTGAGCTGGGTGTGGGAAGCAGGAAGCAGCCATGGCGACAGGAGACCTTCCTCAGAAGGGGCGAGTGTTCAAGCCCCTGAACCATTGGGGGGGTGAGGATCTGTGCCCCACCTCTGTTGAACCCCAAGTTCTCTCCTACTGGCCCTCCGAACTGTGCCTGTCTTAGGTTGCCCCACCCCTTGGGGTCTTACCCGTCTTTGACTACCAGCCATCTCTGGGCCAAGTAGGGTGATGTGAGGTTCAGTTCTGTCTCCTTGGTAGCCTATGTCCCTCTGGCCTCCATGCCCAGCAACTGCCTTGGGATCCCCTTGCCTGCTGGCGGGGCCCCGACATTGATCACATATCTTGGGGAACCCGGGTTTCTTCTCCAGGGAGGGCCCAGCTCACGCTATTGGGTGAGAGACAGATCCACGGTACCAGCCACCATGAGGCTTCAACCTCAGCATGAACAGAGAGCTCAGGCAATAGCTATGGGCAATTGGATTGTAAGAAGAGGGTCCCTCTTGGCACAAGGGTAAGAGAGGCCAATACAGGACAAAGGAGAGTCCAGGAACAGGGCTTTCTCAGCCCAGGATGTCAGGCTCTTGGCACAAGGCAACTCCATGTATGGGACATATACCAAACACCCCTAGTCACGGCGTAAAAGAGAGGTGCCCTTCCTGGAACAGTAGGGTAGGGAGATTCTAGAAAAGGCTGTGTTCAGGAAAGAAGGAGAAAGGCCAAAGAACCATCAAACAAGTAGTTAGGTTTTAAAAGAAGGAAAAAAGGAAAGGAGATGTGGGGCAAAGCTGGGACATGTGGAAAGACAAAAAGGAGGCACATGTGATCCTCCCAACGGACAGATTGTTCCAGCTCAGGGATGCACATCTGCTGCAGACGGGCACTGGTCAGGTGTGCTATGGTGAGGCAGAGATGGAGGGCGGTGAGACATAAGGTTGGACTAGACGGTCTGGAATCCACACAGGTGAGTCTGCGTCCTGTGGAAATATATAAGCATATCCTCTCCCCCAGGTTAAAAGTACATCAGGTCCCTTCCAGGTTCCTGTAAGCAAGTCTCTCCATTTGACGAGGGCTTTAGGTTTAGTTAAATCAGGGTTCCAATGCCTGTACATCGGGGAATTTCCCTCAGAATCTACATTTAGTATATTAATTACAAATAGAGTATGTTGTAGAACATGATGAGGAGAGGAATATTTAAACTCATTTTCTTGTAATATTTTGTAACAGGAGTAAATCAAACACCGCTGGGGCTATATAATAGAACTCCCATTTGAGATAAGATATCTCTTCCCCATAATGTAAACGGGATAGTCGTAATTACATAGGGACAGAATGTTCCTGAATGTTGATCTTCATCAGCCCAAGTTAAAATCTGAGAACTCTTTTTTACATTAGATGCCTTGCCTAGGCCTACTAGGGAAGTGGAGGTGGTGTGCGTGGGCCATGAAGAGGGCCAATCCTTCCCTGCTATGCAGGACTCATCTGCTCCTGTATCCAATAGACCTTCAATTGGTTTTCCCTGAATTTGTAAAATTTTTGTAGGTCTAGTAGCATGGATTTCTTGTATCCAAAATGCTGCATCACTAGATCCAAAGCCTCTGGCCCCTCTAGCTTTCTGGGTAACAGCTGTCCCTATTTTATGTATTGGTAACAGGAGTAATTGGGCAATTCTCTGGTTGGGCTGAATCTGTATAGCTGTGGTGGGTGGGGAAAGTAAAATCTGTATTTCTCCTGTGTAGTCTGCATCAACAACTCCTGGGATGACTAAGATCCCCTGTAACGAGGTGGAGCTCCGTCCTAATATTAAACCTACAGTTCCCTCAGGCAGCGGCCCAGACACTCCTGTAGGAATGGCTGCTACTGGTGAGTCTGGGGTTAGTATTGCATGGGTGGTTGAGTGCAGGTCCAATCCTGCACTGCCTGGGGTTGCCCTGAAGAGGTCACTGACTGATCGAAATTTGCAGAGGAGTTGAAGGTTGATGCCCCTTTTATTGCAGGGGCCTGGGGCTGGCCCCTTCTCAAGTTTCCCAATTGAGGTGATGGGATATAACCTCCTTGGGAGCTATTTGTAGAGTTTAAAGGCCGACCATTTTTTTTTAAAATATATTTTATTGATTTTTTTACAGAGAGGAAGGGAGAGAGATAGAGAGTTAGAAACATCGATGAGAGAGAAACATCGATCAGCTGCCTCCTGCACATCTCCCACTGGGGATGTGCTCGCAACCCAGGTACATGCCCTCGACTGGAATCGAACCTGGGACCTTTCAGTCCGCAGGCCGACGCTCTGTCCACTGAGCCAAACCGGTTTCGGCTGGCCAACCATTTTTATGGTATTTTGATCTACATTCCTTTGCCCAATGGAATCCTTTCTGACATCGGGGACAAACGGTTTTTGGAGGATTCATATTATTCCCTAATGTATTTCCAGGCTGTCGAGGAGCTTGCCATCTGGCCTGAGTATTATTATTTTTATTTGGGCATTCTCTGCTAAAGTGCCCAGATAAGCCACAAGAGTAGCAGTTCATATTTCTTTTATTACCTGTAGTATTGCTGGCTTGTCCTATACCCTGTACATATTGAGGGTATGTCTCCCCTTTGAGAGCTGCAGCTATAGCTACACCCTGTATAAATGCTGGACTTACATCAGCACACTGTTTTATAAAATCATTTATAGTTCCTGTTCTGCGAATCAGCCTTAATAAAGCCTGACAGGTATTATTAGCATTTTCAAAAGCCACTTGTTTGATTAGGATATCGGCTGCCTCTTTGTTATTGATTACTCTCTTGACTGCCTGTATGAGGTGAGAAAGGAAATCCTGATATGGTTCCTCGACCTTCTGTTTAACCTCTGTAAGGGTGGTTGTTTTTCCTGCTGTATAAGGTAGGGATTTCCAGGCATTTCCTGCACAACTGGTTACTTTGGTAAGTGCCCCTGTGGGCATATTCATTCGCTCCTGAGCCATGTTAAAATCACCTTCTCCTAATATCATGTCTAGGGTTATTCTTTTTTTTTTTTTTTTTTTTTTTTGCTAGTGGCTACAGCTTTCTTAGAAAGATCATCATATTCAGTTTTCCATAATAAGTAATCGCCTCCTGAGACACAGGCTTTACAAACCTGTGACCAATCATAAGGAGTCATCCATTTACTGGCTAGGGTTTCTACCAAGGTTTGTGTGTAAGGAGCTAGAGGTCCATATTCAGAGCAGGCCAATTTTAATTCTTTAAGTACTTTGTAAGGTATAGGCTCCCAGGTGGGGTTTCCGTCCCCACCAGACTCATTCTCATATGCAACTGGGAAGCAGAGTGAGAATTCAAGATCTCCATTAGCTTCAGCTTCTCTTATCGCCCTTTGAAATTTAGACATGGAGCTCTTAGGAGCCACAGTCTTCCTTTCTAATTTGGGGAGCCTGTTTTGAATGGGATGGCCTCTCTCCTCTCTACTGACTGGAAAGGACCAATGGTCATGTTTATGATATTTATTCTCCTCCCGATCAGTAGGCATAGCTAAATTGCTTTTAGATTGAGCTGAAGACAATGATGATGTGTCCTCTCTGGGTGGAGGCGAGGGACTATTTAAAATTTGAGAAAGTTCAACCGTTTTTGCCTCTGGTGCCAAGGTGTCACAGATTGAATTCCAGAGGGAAAAGACATTTGGCAGGACTTTCTCAGATCCATGGTAGCTGTAATAGTTCTTTCATTGCTTTCCTGCTTTAGTCCAAGTTTCTAAATTAACAGTTCCATCCTCAGGAAGCCATTGACATACGTCTTCTATAAAACTTTCTGTCTGACTGGGAGTAACCTTAACTCCTCTGCTAGCAAGCATATGCGTTAAAAGATTAATACAGAGTCTTTTTTCTTTAGACTCAGTATGACCCATCCTGTCAATCTAAGTTCTGTACTAAGTACCCACTTACCCTACTTATCCTCTGGGGGGTGGGGGGTCTGCAGCACCCTAAGGTGCAGTCCTATCCGTCCCAAGTATAGGGGGAATTACCTAAGGGTTCCTGTTCGGGCGCCAGATGCCGGGGTCCAACCCCAGCAGGTCCAGGGGTTCCCAAAGGCATAGACGGAGTCGGCGAAGACGGAGTCGGCGAAGACGGAAGGACACAGCGACGGTGTTCAGTTGATCAGCAGCCTAGCCATGATCTCCAGCCAGGATCTCCAGCCAGGATCTCCAGCCAACTTCTGGTCTGGATCTCCAGAGAGGTTCTGCTGTTTATTGTCTTGTTACATCCGTATTTATACCAGTTGATTTTAATCCTGCCAATTTCTATTACAAAGGTTAGGGTGTTTCTTATCTCCATTCCAGGGAGTAAAGATTATGTAGCTTAAGCATGATTGTTTGTAGTTAAAGTGATTAACTACCCGCCTGGCACTTAGTTAAGGAGTTTCATCCCCTCCCTAACTTCAGGGAAAAATCCCTACCTGGGGAAACAACCTGTCTTGGAGAGGTGACCTTGGTTAAAACACACAGCGCTAAGGGGAGCAAACATATTAAGAACAGTATGCTATGTACGCCAGGTCCCTTGAAACATATGCTGTGCAGATGTTTCTATCCTGCAGCGACTGTGTCAAGCAGCAAGGATGGACCGGCTTCCGGCAAATTCCCCCTTTCTTGTTTTTCAAATGATAGCACATGCAAATCACTGGCCACCTCTCAGATTGGGCCATTTAAAACTCGGAAGAAGACTGGCAAGCAATGGCAGTGAGCATAACTATAAACATAGTGGATGGAGTGCACAAGGAGCCCCATTCCTGTAGAAGGTTGCCGGCCTCTTCAGTCAAGGGATTTCAGCTGTCTTCAAGTTGTTGTTTTGATTGTCTTTGTTGGTCTGGCTAGCGGGCGGCGTCACTGGCGACGGGCTTCCCGAAGCATCAGCGAGTTGAAGGGCTGCATCAAAGCGTCCATCAGGGCCGTGGTTGATGGTGGTGTCGGTGTCCGAGGAGGAGTAAGCTGTGCCCTCTGGGTCAGCTGATATGGAAGATGGAGGGCAATAGAGAGAAAAAGAAGAGAAAGCAAAAGAACTACAAGGCATGGAAGTGTTTAGAAAAAAGAGGGAGAAGACAGGGAAGAAGGCAGCATCCTGACACAGCCCTTACCTTCAGCTGACCCTTTCCCCGTGGTCCAAGGTAGAAATGGGAAACAAGTCCTGTTGCAGTGAGAGGGCAGCTGCTGTCAGCCAGTCTCTGTCTTTACCTGGGTCCCGATCTGAGCTGGGTGTGGGAAGCAGGAAGCAGCCATGGCGACAGGAGACCTTCCTCAGAAGGGGCGAGTGTTCAAGCCCCTGAACCATTGGGGGGGTGAGGATCTGTGCCCCACCTCTGTTGAACCCCAAGTTCTCTCCTACTGGCCCTCCGAACTGTGCCTGTCTTAGGTTGCCCCACCCCTTGGGGTCTTACCCGTCTTTGACTACCAGCCATCTCTGGGCCAAGTAGGGTGATGTGAGGTTCAGTTCTGTCTCCTTGGTAGCCTATGTCCCTCTGGCCTCCATGCCCAGCAACTGCCTTGGGATCCCCTTGCCTGCTGGCGGGGCCCCGACATTGATCACATATCTTGGGGAACCCGGGTTTCTTCTCCAGGGAGGGCCCAGCTCACGCTATTGGGTGAGAGACAGATCCACGGTACCAGCCACCATGAGGCTTCAACCTCAGCATGAACAGAGAGCTCAGGCAATAGCTATGGGCAATTGGATTGTAAGAAGAGGGTCCCTCTTGGCACAAGGGTAAGAGAGGCCAATACAGGACAAAGGAGAGTCCAGGAACAGGGCTTTCTCAGCCCAGGATGTCAGGCTCTTGGCACAAGGCAACTCCATGTATGGGACATATACCAAACACCCCTAGTCACGGCGTAAAAGAGAGGTGCCCTTCCTGGAACAGTAGGGTAGGGAGATTCTAGAAAAGGCTGTGTTCAGGAAAGAAGGAGAAAGGCCAAAGAACCATCAAACAAGTAGTTAGGTTTTAAAAGAAGGAAAAAAGGAAAGGAGATGTGGGGCAAAGCTGGGACATGTGGAAAGACAAAAAGGAGGCACATGTGATCCTCCCAACGGACAGATTGTTCCAGCTCAGGGATGCACATCTGCTGCAGACGGGCACTGGTCAGGTGTGCTATGGTGAGGCAGAGATGGAGGGCGGTGAGACATAAGGTTGGACTAGACGGTCTGGAATCCACACAGGTGAGTCTGCGTCCTGTGGAAATATATAAGCATATCCTCTCCCCCAGGTTAAAAGTACATCAGGTCCCTTCCAGGTTCCTGTAAGCAAGTCTCTCCATTTGACGAGGGCTTTAGGTTTAGTTAAATCAGGGTTCCAATGCCTGTACATCGGGGAATTTCCCTCAGAATCTACATTTAGTATATTAATTACAAATAGAGTATGTTGTAGAACATGATGAGGAGAGGAATATTTAAACTCATTTTCTTGTAATATTTTGTAACAGGAGTAAATCAAACACCGCTGGGGCTATATAATAGAACTCCCATTTGAGATAAGATATCTCTTCCCCATAATGTAAACGGGATAGTCGTAATTACATAGGGACAGAATGTTCCTGAATGTTGATCTTCATCAGCCCAAGTTAAAATCTGAGAACTCTTTTTTACATTAGATGCCTTGCCTAGGCCTACTAGGGAAGTGGAGGTGGTGTGCGTGGGCCATGAAGAGGGCCAATCCTTCCCTGCTATGCAGGACTCATCTGCTCCTGTATCCAATAGACCTTCAATTGGTTTTCCCTGAATTTGTAAAATTTTTGTAGGTCTAGTAGCATGGATTTCTTGTATCCAAAATGCTGCATCACTAGATCCAAAGCCTCTGGCCCCTCTAGCTTTCTGGGTAACAGCTGTCCCTATTTTATGTATTGGTAACAGGAGTAATTGGGCAATTCTCTGGTTGGGCTGAATCTGTATAGCTGTGGTGGGTGGGGAAAGTAAAATCTGTATTTCTCCTGTGTAGTCTGCATCAACAACTCCTGGGATGACTAAGATCCCCTGTAACGAGGTGGAGCTCCGTCCTAATATTAAACCTACAGTTCCCTCAGGCAGCGGCCCAGACACTCCTGTAGGAATGGCTGCTACTGGTGAGTCTGGGGTTAGTATTGCATGGGTGGTTGAGTGCAGGTCCAATCCTGCACTGCCTGGGGTTGCCCTGAAGAGGTCACTGACTGATCGAAATTTGCAGAGGAGTTGAAGGTTGATGCCCCTTTTATTGCAGGGGCCTGGGGCTGGCCCCTTCTCAAGTTTCCCAATTGAGGTGATGGGATATAACCTCCTTGGGAGCTATTTGTAGAGTTTAAAGGCCGACCATTTTTTTTTAAAATATATTTTATTGATTTTTTTACAGAGAGGAAGGGAGAGAGATAGAGAGTTAGAAACATCGATGAGAGAGAAACATCGATCAGCTGCCTCCTGCACATCTCCCACTGGGGATGTGCTCGCAACCCAGGTACATGCCCTCGACTGGAATCGAACCTGGGACCTTTCAGTCCGCAGGCCGACGCTCTGTCCACTGAGCCAAACCGGTTTCGGCTGGCCAACCATTTTTATGGTATTTTGATCTACATTCCTTTGCCCAATGGAATCCTTTCTGACATCGGGGACAAACGGTTTTTGGAGGATTCATATTATTCCCTAATGTATTTCCAGGCTGTCGAGGAGCTTGCCATCTGGCCTGAGTATTATTATTTTTATTTGGGCATTCTCTGCTAAAGTGCCCAGATAAGCCACAAGAGTAGCAGTTCATATTTCTTTTATTACCTGTAGTATTGCTGGCTTGTCCTATACCCTGTACATATTGAGGGTATGTCTCCCCTTTGAGAGCTGCAGCTATAGCTACACCCTGTATAAATGCTGGACTTACATCAGCACACTGTTTTATAAAATCATTTATAGTTCCTGTTCTGCGAATCAGCCTTAATAAAGCCTGACAGGTATTATTAGCATTTTCAAAAGCCACTTGTTTGATTAGGATATCGGCTGCCTCTTTGTTATTGATTACTCTCTTGACTGCCTGTATGAGGTGAGAAAGGAAATCCTGATATGGTTCCTCGACCTTCTGTTTAACCTCTGTAAGGGTGGTTGTTTTTCCTGCTGTATAAGGTAGGGATTTCCAGGCATTTCCTGCACAACTGGTTACTTTGGTAAGTGCCCCTGTGGGCATATTCATTCGCTCCTGAGCCATGTTAAAATCACCTTCTCCTAATATCATGTCTAGGGTTATTCTTTTTTTTTTTTTTTTTTTTTTTTGCTAGTGGCTACAGCTTTCTTAGAAAGATCATCATATTCAGTTTTCCATAATAAGTAATCGCCTCCTGAGACACAGGCTTTACAAACCTGTGACCAATCATAAGGAGTCATCCATTTACTGGCTAGGGTTTCTACCAAGGTTTGTGTGTAAGGAGCTAGAGGTCCATATTCAGAGCAGGCCAATTTTAATTCTTTAAGTACTTTGTAAGGTATAGGCTCCCAGGTGGGGTTTCCGTCCCCACCAGACTCATTCTCATATGCAACTGGGAAGCAGAGTGAGAATTCAAGATCTCCATTAGCTTCAGCTTCTCTTATCGCCCTTTGAAATTTAGACATGGAGCTCTTAGGAGCCACAGTCTTCCTTTCTAATTTGGGGAGCCTGTTTTGAATGGGATGGCCTCTCTCCTCTCTACTGACTGGAAAGGACCAATGGTCATGTTTATGATATTTATTCTCCTCCCGATCAGTAGGCATAGCTAAATTGCTTTTAGATTGAGCTGAAGACAATGATGATGTGTCCTCTCTGGGTGGAGGCGAGGGATTATTTAAAATTTGAGAAAGTTCAACCGTTTTTGCCTCTGGTGCCAAGGTGTCACAGATTGAATTCCAGAGGGAAAAGACATTTGGCAGGACTTTCTCAGATCCATGGTAGCTGTAATAGTTCTTTCATTGCTTTCCTGCTTTAGTCCAAGTTTCTAAATTAACAGTTCCATCCTCAGGAAGCCATTGACATACGTCTTCTATAAAACTTTCTGTCTGACTGGGAGTAACCTTAACTCCTCTGCTAGCAAGCATATGCGTTAAAAGATTAATACAGAGTCTTTTTTCTTTAGACTCAGTATGACCCATCCTGTCAATCTAAGTTCTGTACTAAGTACCCACTTACCCTACTTATCCTCTGGGGGGTGGGGGGTCTGCAGCACCCTAAGGTGCAGTCCTATCCGTCCCAAGTATAGGGGGAATTACCTAAGGGTTCCTGTTCGGGCGCCAGATGCCGGGGTCCAACCCCAGCAGGTCCAGGGGTTCCCAAAGGCATAGACGGAGTCGGCGAAGACGGAGTCGGCGAAGACGGAAGGACACAGCGACGGTGTTCAGTTGATCAGCAGCCTAGCCATGATCTCCAGCCAGGATCTCCAGCCAGGATCTCCAGCCAACTTCTGGTCTGGATCTCCAGAGAGGTTCTGCTGTTTATTGTCTTGTTACATCCGTATTTATACCAGTTGATTTTAATCCTGCCAATTTCTATTACAAAGGTTAGGGTGTTTCTTATCTCCATTCCAGGGAGTAAAGATTATGTAGCTTAAGCATGATTGTTTGTAGTTAAAGTGATTAACTACCCGCCTGGCACTTAGTTAAGGAGTTTCATCCCCTCCCTAACTTCAGGGAAAAATCCCTACCTGGGGAAACAACCTGTCTTGGAGAGGTGACCTTGGTTAAAACACACAGCGCTAAGGGGAGCAAACATATTAAGAACAGTATGCTATGTACGCCAGGTCCCTTGAAACATATGCTGTGCAGATGTTTCTATCCTGCAGCGACTGTGTCAAGCAGCAAGGATGGACCGGCTTCTGGCAAAGTTCCTCAGAGGTTTCTAGAAGATTCTTGAGTCATCTTATAACTGTGGTTTTGAACTCTATATCTAGTAGTTTGTTTTCTTCCATTTCTTTCATGTGTGACATGTTTCCTTGTCTCCACATTTTGGCTGCTTTCCTGTGTTTGTTTCTATGTATTAGGTTGCTGCTAAGTCTCCTTGAGTTAGTAGAGTGGCCTTGTGTAGTAGGTGTCCTATAGGGCCCAGTGGCTCAGCCTACCCAATCACCTGATATGGACATCCTTTGTATGCTGTGCGCACAGTTTTGTTGCAGTTAAGCCTTAATTGCTGTTGGTGTTATTTAGAGGAATTGACCTCCAGGCCAATTGGCTGTAGGGACCAGCTGTGACTAGAGTGGGAGAGCTGGTGTGCAGGAGACACCCTTATGGAGCAGGACTTGCTTTAGTGGGACTTTGGTGCTCACTGAGTCTGCCCCTTGAGTGTATCTCTTATGGATGTGAAACGTTGTAATCTGGTATGGTCTCACACTGACTACTGGGTACACTGGTTCTTGGGTCTCCAGGGCGGTGCAAAGACAGCCTCTGCCTGGAGCCATCCAGCAGGAGCTACAGAGACATATGCAGATTCCTCCTCTTTGAATCAGGTTTGGAAGTGTCCAGAGGAGGCCCAGCTGTGAAGCAAGGCAGGCTGGTTCTGATGCCAGTTTTGATGCCTTTTATTTATAAGTTTGGGACTCCCTGACCCAGCTGCAGCTTGTTTGACAGGTTTTAGCCTGAGAAAGAACAGGCCATTCATATGCAAAAGCTGCTGCACAGAGCTTGGGTGGTGTTATAAATTGGGTGGGGTGGGGTCTTAGGTATTCACCTTGGTGGAGCAAAGAGAAATGGCTGCCAGTCAGCTCTGCACCAGGGAGGTCTCAGCTTGGGAACAATGACCACTGAGAGCTCCTCCATCTGGAAGAAAGCCACCTCCGAGTTCCTGCCCTGCTGCTAAACAGTCCCATTTCTCTCCGTATATGTCTGGGACCACGACAGCCTCATCCAGCAGAGGAGCTCAGAGCTTATAAATGCAGTTTGTGGTGTCAGCCTTTTAAGAGGAGCAGCTAGGTCTCCAGCAACCTGTATGTTACTCAGCCCCAATCCACACTGGTTTTTGCAGCCCATATTTCTTACTTCCTGTAGGGACCTCTTTCCCCAGCTCTGGAACCCTGAGCTGGGTGTCTGATATGGGGCTGGGACCTCTTGCTCCTTCAGGTGGCCTCTGCAGAGGCAATCTCCCTCCTGATTAACAAAGTGGCACACCTAGGTGCCAGACCAGCCCGTTCCATGCCTCTGAACCTCCTATCAGTCTCAATGCACTTTCTTCTTTACCTCTCTAGTTGTAGTATTTCCACTCAGCCAGTTTTCTCATGGTCTGGAGGATGGTTGTTCTGTATTTTAGCTGTAATTTTGATTTGGTTGTGGGAGGCAGCAAGTACAGGCATTTACCTAACCTGCCATCTTGATTCTCCTCTTGCTGAGGATATTAGCATCCGTGTTCATTAGGGTTATTGTCCTATAATTCTCTTTTTTTGTAGTTTCTGGTTTTGGAATTGATATAATGCTGGCTTTGTAAAAAGAGCTTAGAAGTGTTCCTTCTTCTTGAATTTTTTTGAATAGTTTGAGGAGGATATGTGTTTGTTCTTTGCACATTTGGGAAAATTCTTCTGTAAATCCATCTGGCCTAGGACTTTTGTTTGCTGGAAGTGTTTTTATTATTATTACTGCTTCTATTTCATCAATAGTTATTGGCCTACTCAGCTTTTCTGGCTCTTCTTGATTGAATTTTATAAGACTGTATGTTTCTAGGGATTTGTCCATTTTGTTGGCATATAATTGTTCGTAGTATTTGTTTACCATTCATTGTATATCTGTGGTGTCTGTTATTATACCACCACTTTCATTTCTGATTTTATTTATTTGGATCCTCTCTCTTTGATTCTTGATGAGTTTGACTAAGGATTTTCATCAACTTTGTTTATCTTGTAAAAAAAAAAAACACCAACCACCCAGCTCTTATATTCATTAATCTTTTGTACTGTTTTTTTTTTTTTATTCTCTACATAATTTAGTTCCATTCTGGTCTTTATTATTTCCTTCCTTCTACTTCCACTGGGCTTTTCTTTTTCAAATATATTTTATTGATATTTTACAGAGAGGAAGAGAGAGGGATAGAGAGTTAGAAACATTGTTGAGAGAGAAACATCAGTCAGCTGCCTCCTGCACACCTCAAACTGGGGATGTGCCTGCAACCAAAGTACATGCCCTTGACAGGATTCAAACCTGGAACCCTTCAGTCTGCAGGCCGACACTCTATCCACTGAGCCAAACCGGTCAGGGCACTGGGTTTTCTTGCTGTTCTCTTTCTAATTATGTATTGCGGGTTAAAGAGTTTATTAGTGTTTTTTCTTGTTTCTTGAGGTAGGCCTATAGCATCTATCTTTTTGTGTTTTTTAGTTTTCATGTTGTGATTAATGTCAAGTTTCATAGCATTACGGTCAGAGAAGATGCTTGATATGCTTCAATCTTCTTAAATTTATTGAGGCTTATTTTGTGTCCTAACATGTGTCTGACCTATAAAATATTTCAAGTGCACTTGAAAATAATGTATATTGTACTGCTTTGGGTGAAATTTTCTGAAGATATCAATTAAATCCATCTGATCTGGTGTGTCATTTAAAGCCACCATATCCTTACTGATTTTCTGATTGGAATATCTATCCATTGATATCTATGAGGTGTTTAAATCCCCTACTGTGACTGTATTGCTGGTAACCTCCTGCCTTATGTCCATCAAGATTTGCTTTACATATTTTAGTGCTCCTATGTTTGGTACATAAATATTTACAAGGATTATATCCTCTTGTTGGATTGTTATTGTTATCATTTTATAGTGTTTTAGTTGTATTAACTATAACTTTTGCTTTAAAATATATTTTATCAGATATAAGTTTTGCCACCCAGCAATTTTTTCTATTTGTGTGAAATATCTTAATTTTTTTTTTTTGCTTTTAGTGTATGTATCTTTTGTAGACAACATATGTATACTTTTTCTGTTCTTATCTATTCAGCTGTCTTATGTCTTATGTTTGAAACTTTTAAGCTATTTACATTTAAAGTAAATATTATGTTTCATATATATTGCCATTTTAGTCTTTTAACTATGTTCCTTTGTTTATCTTCTTTACCTCTTCCTCTTCCCTTTCTCCCCTCCTTCTTAATGCAGCCCCTTTAACATTTCTTGTAATACTTAGTGGTAACAAACTCCTTTTGATTTTCCTTGCCTGGGAAGCTCTTTTTCCTTTAATCCTATCTAATAAAAGAGAAACATGCAAATTAACCATCACTCCATTCCACCCACAAGCCACGCCTAGCAGCCAATCAAGAGCAAGTATGCAAATTAACCCAACCAAGATGGTGGCAGCCATGGAGCTGGAAAGAGCAGGAGGCTTGGGTTACCCCTGGTGATGGAGGAAGCCAAACTTCTGGCCTGCCCTGACAGTCCCTGGCCTCCCTCAAGGCTACAAAGTTTCAATTATAGAAGATAAATAAATCCCAGATACCTGCTTCCAGCCGGCAAGAAGGGGCTAGGAGCTTGGGTCACTGGGGCCATGGCCATCCTGCAAAGAGCCATCAGGCCCTCACCCAGGCTGGCCAGGCACCCCAGTGAGGACGCCCACCCTGAAGGGGATGTGGCCAGCTTTAAAAAAGCCTTCAGCCCCTCACCCAGGCTGGCCACACTCCCCCAGCAGGGATCCTCACTCCATGAGGGCATGACCGGCCTGCAAACCACCACAGGCCACTTACCTAGGCTGCCCCATGCATGAAGAAAACCCCTACCCTGATCCAGGGCACCCTTCAGGGCAAACCAGAAGGCCCCCACCCATGCACCAGGGCTCTAGCTAATCTAATAAAAGAGAAACATGCAAATTGACTGTACCTCTGCTACACCCACAAGCCACGCCCATCAGCCAATCAGGAGCAAATATGCAAATTAACCCGACTCAGATGGCAGCGGCCACGGAGCTGGGGCAAGCAGGTGACTTGGGTTGGCCCCGGCAATGGAGGAAGCCAAGCTTCCAGCCTGCCCTGCCGGCCCTGAGCTCTGCTCAAGCCTACAAAGTTTCCATTCTAGAAGATAAATAAATCCCAGATACCTGCTTCCAGCCATGGCCGTGGCCAGCCTGGAAACAGCCATCAGTCCCTCACCCAGGCTGGCCAAACCCCCATGGGGTGAAGGTCCCCACTGGGGGGCTTGACTAGCCTGCAAACAGCCATCAGCCCCTCACCCAGGCTGCCCAGGCATCCCAGTGGGGACCCCCACCCTGAAGGGGGTGTGGCTAGCCTAAAAACAGCTCTCAGCCCCTGACCCAGGCTGGCAGGCATCCCATAGGGACCCCCACCCTGACCTAGGACACCCTTTAGAGCAAACCAGACAACCCCTACCCATGCACCAGGCCTCTATCCTATATAATAAAGGGGTAATATGCAAATTGACCCTAACAGCAGAATGACTGGGAATGACTGGTCACTATGACACACACTGACCACCAGGAGGCAGATGCTCAATGCAGGAGCTGTCCCCTGGTGGTCAGTGCACTCCCACAGGGGGAGCTCTGTTCAGCCACAAGCCAGGCTGATGGCTGCCAGTACAGCGGTGGTGGTGGGAGCCTCTCCCACCTCTTCAACAGCGGTAAGGATGTCCAACTGCAGTTTAGGCCTGCTCCCTACTGGCAAATGGACATCCCCTTAGGGCTCCCGGGTTGCCAGCGGGATGTCTGACTGCCAGCTTAGGCCTGATCCTCTGGGGATTGGGCCTAAGCCAGCAGGTGGACATCCCCCAAGGGGTTCCAGACTACAAGAGGGCACAGGCCAGGCTGAGGGACCTCCCCCCACAAGGTCACAAGTTTTTGTCACCGGGCCTCTAGTCTATACTAATAAAAGGGTACTATGCTAATTAGACTGGGAGACCTTCCAGGAGACCTCTGGACATTCTTCCGGACAAAGCCATGGTGGCAAGGCTGAGGTAGAGGTGGTTAGAGGCCAAGAGGGGAGGGCATTTGTGGGTGATCAGGCTGGTGGGGGGCAGGGCTATTGGGAGTAACAGACCAGCAGGGGGACCAGTTGTGGCAAGCAGGCCATCAGTGGGGGTCAGTTGGAGGTGATCAGGACAGTGCGGGGGGAGGGGGAATGCAGTTTGGAGTGAGCAGACCAGCAGGGGCACAGTTGGGGGCAAGCATGCTAGTGGGGAGGGAAGTTGGGGACAAGCAGGCCCGCAGAGGGGGAAGTTGAGAGCGAGCAGGCTGGCAGGGCAGGAAGTTGGGGGCAAGCACACTGGCACAGAGGGTAGTTGGGGGTGACTAGGCTGGCAGAGGGGGCAGTTGGGGGCAATCAGGCAGGCAGGCAGGTGAGCAGTTAGGGGTCAGCAGTCCTGGATTGTGAGAAGGATGTCCGACTGCCATTTTAGGCCCAATCCCTTCGAGCGGTCCCAGATTGGAGAGGGTGCAGCCTGGGGTGAGGAACAACCCCTACTCATTGCACGAATTTCGTGCACCAGGCCACTAGTTTTAAATAATTGCATTTCTTGATAATGTAGCCTTGTTTGTAGGTCCTTTATCTTCATCTCTTTGACTATTTCATGCCAATCCCATCTGACCTGGTGTTTCAGCTGATAGTCCTACGGGACCCTCCTTTTAGGTAACTATCTTTATCTTGGAGCTTTTAAGATATTCTATTTGTCCTTAACCTTTGCAGTTTTAATTACTATATGTCTTGGTGTGGGCTTCTTTAGTTCCTCTTGTTTGGGACTATGCTTCATGACTGTGCTGTTTTTCTTCACCAGGCTAGTATAGTTTTTGTTCATTATTTCTGAAAATAGGTTCTCATTCCCTTACTCAATCCCTTCTCTTTCTGGTTCCCCTGTGATGCAGATGTTGGTACATTCTATATTGTCCCTAAGTTCCCTTGAATTATCCTCTTCCTCCTTCTCTCTCTCTCTCTCTCTCTCTCTCTCTCTCTCTCTCTCTCTCTCCCTCCCTCCCTCCCTCCCTCCCTCCCTTCCTCTCTGTGTTAATCCTCACCTAATAGTATTCTTCCCATTGCTTTTCAGAGCATGGAAAAGAGAGAGATCAATGTCAGACATATCAACTGATTGCTCCTGCATGCATTCTAAACAGGGGCAGGGACAAACCCTCAACCGAGGCCCATGTCCTCAACCAGGAACATGGTGTGCAGGTTGATGCTCTAACCAATGAGATAACCAGCCAGGGCTAATTATCATTTTTTCTGTTCATCTGATTGTGTTTTTTTATACCCCATCTTCCAAATTGGTGAATCAAACCTATGCTTCATTTAACCTACCATTTATTCCTTTCAGTGTATTCCTCATTTCAAATATCATACTAGTATTCTTTTTTTTTTAATGAGCAGTTAAAAGTGAGGTATTTTTAAATGTATTTTCAGGAGAGAGAAATGTCAGTGTGAAAGAAAAATAATTGATTTCCTTCAAATGTACCGACTGGAGATTGAACCCACTTTTAGTTTATGAGACAATATTCCAACTAATTTAGCCACTGGCCAGGTTCAGATATTGTATCCTTTATTTCTGACTGGTTATTTCTTATGGTTTCTATATTCTCTTTCATGTGGTTGTAGTTTTCATTAAGTACCTTGTGGTTCTAAGTTCTTTGAGCATCCTTATAACCTTTTCCTGAACTGTCAGATAAGTTGTTTGCCTCAATATTACTTAGCTCTTTGATTACATGGATCACTACCAAATAAATGCCCCTTGAATAAATCAGATAAAGATTTGAAGTAAAATAAAGACCACCCATTTATTTTCTGTGATAAAGGACTTTTATGGGCGGGCCTGTTTTTCCCCCAACACAGTCTTTCCTTGCAGAGCCCACAAAATTGGTAACTGTAAATTCTTTTTGAGTAGTAGCTGATTTATCAAAGCCAGTTCTCAAATTACATGTAAGATTTTTATGGGAAGAAAAACTGTTCCTGGATCTGAAAGTGTTAAATATGTTGAAATATAAGGAACTTGAAATGTAGATTTTGTAGGAAAGATGAGGGAAATAAATGTGAAAAAGTGTTGCCACATCAACTGTAAAAATTCCCAATCAGAATTTTTACTTTTTTGGAATGAAATAGTTATAAAATGAAAAATGTATTTTTACTACTAGAAATTAGTTAACACAGACTGCATGCTTTGCTTGTAATTTTTAAGGTTGATTTTGAAATTCACTTAATTATTTTATGTTAATTATGTAGTTATTATTTACCCAAAATAAACATTGTTTACATTTTTTAGGTCTTTCGTGTAATTGATTTTTATTGTGTAAAAGACCTTTCATAGGAAAGATATTTGCTCTACAGTTACTTGAAAATAACCACAATGTTTCTTAATTTCTGCATTAGTTTATGAAATTACTCTATGGTAAAAGCACCCTCTTGTTTTATATTTGCCTTTTCTTAATAACTTTGGCCATTTTTCCAAGTGCATTATATCTGTATAACTTTTCTTCTGCCTTTTAATATTGACTCTACTAGAACATGCTTTCAGTATCTGATGCCTCTGATTGCAGAATGAGTATTGAACTTGGGTGGAGCAGCAGAGCCTAATCCCAGGTCCCTGCCACAGCCCACTTGGGCGGAGCCAAGACTGACAGGCAGAGCTGCGGGGACTCTGGGGCCCATCACAGGAGGAGATATATAGGTCAGAGCCTCCCCACTAGTTCAGTTCTGGCTTTGAATCTGGAATTACTTGGACTAGCAGATCTGTGAAATAAAGGTTAAACTTTCCTCCCTCAGAGTGTTAACTGATTGTTCTCCCATGATTTCTGCCACATTTTTGCTGTACAGAAGATTTTTGCTCTTAGGTAGTCTCATTTGTCTCTTTTTCCTTTGTTTCTCTTTCCTTGGAGACAAATAAGAAAATATATTGCTTCAAGAGATGTCTGAAATTTTACTACTTGTAATCTTTTAAGATTTTTATTATTTTACAACTTATATTTGTCTTTAATCCATTTTGAGTTTATTCTTGTGATTGGCTTAAGATGGTGGTCTATTTTCATTTTTTTTTTTTGCATGTATCTGTCCAGTTTTCCCAATATTTACTGAAGAGACTGTCTTTACTCCCTTCTATGCTCTTGCCCCCTTTGTCAAATATTTATTGGCTATAAAGGCGTGGATTGAATTCTGGGCTCTCTATTCTATTCCACTGATCTATGCCTGTTTTTGTGCCAATACCAGTTTGTTGAGACACAACAATGGCTATATATGACAAATCCACAACTAACATCATACTCAACAGTGAAAAGCCGGAAGCTTTTCCTCTAAAATCAGAAGGATGTGTACTCTTGTAACTTTTATGCAACACAGGATGAAAGACCCAGCCAAAACAATTAGGAAATAAATAACCCACCTATCCAAATCAGAAAGAAGTAAAAGTGTCTCTATTTGAAAATGACATGGTATCATATATAGAAATCCCTAAGTACCCTACTACTGTTGGAACCAATAAGAAAAATCTGTAAACAATGAAAAACCAATATATAAAATTCAATGCACTAACAATGAAAACTCAGAAAGAAAAATTAAGAAAACTATCATTTACAACAGTATCTACACCAATAAAAGAGAAACATGCAAATTGGTGTCACTAAGCTACACCTACCAGCCAATCAAGGAGAGTATGCAAATTAACCCAACAAAGATGCCAGCAGCCATGGAGCAGGAGGCTTGAGTTGCCCCCGGTGATGGAGGAAGCCAAGCTTCCCCCCTACCCTGGCCACGCTCAAGGGAGGAAACAACACGCAGCCGCGGCCAGGAGCCTGAGAGATCAACACAGAGGGGTGCCTGCTCCAATCCTCAGCAGTGTGGCTGGGGGCAGGCCCCCAGTGGACACGAACACACACACACACACACACACACACACACACACACACACGGGGTGCCTGCTCGCCAAGCCTCCGACGCGGCTGGGGGCAGGCCCCCAGCGTACACACACACACACACACACACACACACACACACACACACACAGAGGGCCTGCTCTGAGCCTCTGCTGCCAGACTGTGGCTTAGGCCCACTCCCTGTCAGTAGGACATCCACTAGGGCTCCCGGACTATAAGAAGGGGCAGGCTGGGCTGTGGGACCCCCGACCCTCAGTGCAAGAATTTCGTGCACTGGGCCTCTAGTAAAAATAAGAAAATACTTAGGAGTATATTTAACAAAGATAAAACATCTATACATTGTAAAGTGTAAGACACTGATAAAAGAAACTATAGACACAAATACATGGAAAATATTCCATGCTCAACTGGAAGAATGCTGGTAAGATGTTCATATTACCCAAAGAGACCTAAAAAGTCAATGTAACACTTATCAAAATTACAAAGTCATTTTTTTTCATAGCAATAGAAAAAAAATCCTAAAATTTGTATAAAATCACAAAACAACAAAAATCTGAATAGCTAAAATGATGTTAAGAACATAATTGGAAGCATCACACTTCTGATTTCAAAATATGTTACAAAGATATAGTAATCAATAGTATGGTATTGGCATAAAAATATACATAGATCAATGAAACAAAATGGAGATCCTAGAAATAAATCCACGCTTATATGGTCAATTAAGTTATGACAAAGCAGCCAACAATGTACAATAAGGAAAGAAGTCTCTTCAACAAATTTTATCGGGAAAGTTGGGTAGGCACATGCAAAAGAATAAAAATTGGACCGCTATCTTACACCCTATACAGAAATCAACTCCAAATGGAATACAGACTTGAATGTAAGACCTGAAACAGTAACATTCCTAGAACAAAACATAAGCAAGCTCCTTAACAGATTTGGCAATTATTATTATTTTTTTTTTTGGGGGGGGGGGGGTTAAGACCAAAAGCAAAGCTAACAAAGCCAAAACAGATAAGTGGGACTACATCAAAGTAAGCTTCTGCACAGCAAAGAAAATCATCAACAAAATAAAAAGGCAAACTAGATAGGATGGGAGGAAGTATTCACAATTCATCTACTATTATATGATAAGAGGTTAATATCCAAAGTATATATTCTGTCCCTTTCATACAACTCAACAGCAAAACACATTAAAAACAATTAATCCAGGCACTAGGAGCTACAGCTGGCATGGACCCTGCAGGGCTGGATGGCGGTGGCGGTGGCGGCAGCCATGGTGAGGAGGACAGACCCCACTCCCAGTGGCCATTCAGGACCTTTACCTGACGGGCCCATCACTCGGGATCCAGCTGCCATTTTGCTCAAGACAGGAAGGCGTCCCAGGACTGCAGGTACTTCAGCGAGGATTCTGCTTCCATGGAGACTGGTGCAGCTATCAGCACCCGCAGCCCCCGGGCCACTTGCAGTGGGGGCCGCCGCCATTCCTAGCCGCTTGTCACCCAGCCAGGACCCCCGCTGGGGCTGACCCGCAGGGGCTCCGAGCCCACCTAGTTGCCCACAGTGGCTGTGGGTTAGGGAGGGGCTGAGGCCGAGGCTGAGGCCATCTGGGACACGGAGCCTGGCCTCGAGGGGCTGGCCAGCCGGAATGAGGAGCTTGGTGGCTGACATCACCTGATGGAGATCACGGCTACTCCCAGAAGTCTCGGCCTAAGTCAGACCCTGCCCAGGGGCTCTGGGCCCCACTTCAGAGCACGGACCTTGCGAGCGAGCAAGACAGCCGCGATGTCGTGTGTGGCATCTGCATGGACAAGGTGTGGGACAAGCCGGAGGGCAAGCGGATCTTCGGCATCCTGCCCAACTGCACACAAGCCCACTGCCTGGGCTGCCTGAGCACCTGGCGGATGAGCCGCCAGCACTTCCCGCTGAATGTCATCAAGGCCTGTCCCCAGTGCCGTGTCTATTCCAGCTACATCATCCCCCACAAATTCTGGGTGAGTGAGGGGGGCAGAGAAGGTGCAAATCATCAGGAACTTCAAGGCTCGAACCAGCCAGATCCGATGCTGGTACTTTGCGCAGGGGAATGACCGCTGCCCCTTCAAGTCTGACTGCATTTACCTGCACCAGCTCCCGGACACGGCCCCATCCTCGGCTTCTCCCTGCCCATCCTCGGCTTCTCCCTGGCCCAGATTGCACATAGCCGGCCTCCGGGAGTGAGATGGTGCTGGGCTCCGCAGTGCTGCTGGAGGACGGATGTTCCTGGATTATAACCTGGCCGTGGCCTTCTTGGGGTTAGAACTCCTGCTGGATGGCACCAGTTCTTAACGACAGGCTCCTGCAGCCAGGACCAACGTGTGAGGGGTGGGGTTGAGGGGCAGGGTGAGTTAGGGGGAAGGTCTTTCCCCTTTTGGGGTTTCTAACACGTCTGTGACAAATGTAAAACTTGTATGTTACCTATGACGTTAACGGAGCCCACTAAGTGGGATGGAATTAGCCCCCTCTCCACCTCCATGAACATGAGAAGGGTGGAGGGCTCTGGGTAAAGGGGAGGGTTCTCACTGCCTTACTAGGGACTTGGATTTTAACTTTGCCCTTTTGTAGAAGGATTCTGACAGAAAACCAATAAAATGCACCTAAGCCAAAACAAACAAAAAACAATTAATCCAAAAAATAGGCAGAATTGAAGACGTTTTTCCAATGAAAACATACAAATCGCTAACAGGTACATGAAAATGTGTTCAAAATCACTAATCAGGGAAATGCAAAATCAAAACCACAATGAGCTATAACCTCACACATTTAGGTTGGCTATCATAAAGAAGACAAATGTTGGTGATAATATGGAGAAAAGGGGAACCCTTGTGCACTCTTGGTAAGAATGTAAATTGGTCCAACCACTATGAAAAACAATATGGAGGTCCCTCAAAATATTTAAAATAGAACTACCATATGATCAGCAATTCCACCTCTGGGTATTATCAAAAGAAAATGAGAACAGAATACTGAAGACTCTGCACTCCAATGTAAGCAGATATAATGCAGCATTAATCACAATAGCCAAGATATAGAAACAACCTAAGTGCCTAGTGTCTATAAGGGATGAATGGAGAAAAATATGTGTGGGTGTGTGTAAGAGACTACTATGAACAATTACAGGCCAACAATTGAACATCCTGGATAAATTCCTAGAAACACAGCCATGAGAAGACATGGAAATCCTCGCATATGCAACAACATGGATGATTCGTATGCTAAGTGAATAAATTACAGAGACAAATGCTAAATCTCTATATGTGGAATCTTAAAAAGAACTCATATAAACAGAGACTAAAGTAAGGGTTTACCAGAGGCTGAGTAGTGGGCAAAAAGAGATGTTGGCCAAAAAGCATATGCTCCCTGTTAGGGAATGAGTAAGATTGGGAAGTCTATTATGTGTTATAGTAACTATAGTTATAATGCTATGTTGTATAATTGAATATTGATGAGAGTAGGTCTTAAATGTTCTCACCACAAATATTTGATAATTATATGACATGATGCAGGTGTCATTGAATTCCATGGTGGCAAACATTCTGCAGTAGTGTGCCAAATGAACACATTATATACCTTACCTTAAACTCACAATCTTCTGTCAATTTTATCTCAATAAAGCTGGAAGAAAAATAATGTTATCTAAGAGCTGTTGCAAGAGATGTCAAATTCTTGGTGGCAACATGAGTAAATGTTTTGCTTATGCTAATTGTGACAAAAAAAAATAGTGCTTAAATTCTTTCAATTACTTTCCAAAATATTCTTCAATAGCCCTGGCTGATGTGGCTCACTTGGTTGGAGTGCACCAAAAGGTCACAGGTTTGATTTCTTGTCAGGGCACATACCCAGGTTGCAGATTTGATCCCTGGTCAGGCACGTAGGGGAGGCAACCAAATTGATGTCTCTCTCTGTCCCCGTCTCTAAAATTAAAAAAACTAAGAAATGAAAAACATATTGTCAAGGATTAAAAATACTTCAAAGATACATTTCTTAAAGCCTAAAGAATAACACTAAAAAGCCTTATCATTTTGTTGTAGAACTCAAGGGCTAGACAAGTATTAATGGCAAAAACAATTCAGCTTAGCTTGTATTTGTAAAGGAAGATGATCCACTCCAGGATTTTCATGGAAGGACTGACCAGATAAATCCTTCCTGTGTTAGGCTGGATTTGGGTGAAGTGCATTTTCTAAAGGCCATTCTGGAAGAGCTTCTAGGGGCTGAGACATTCCCAGTCCTGGGATGTATTCCATAGAAGCAGCTCCAGCACAGCCCAGGCTAGAGGCAGCGATGCTGGTCTAGACACCTGGGTCCTGGCTGCACAACTGGATGGTCACAAGACCTTGGTCAAGTCTCTAACCTCTGTGTCCCACGTTCCCTAATCTATAAAATGCAGGCAGTCACACTTCATATGGCTGATATGAGCATTAAGTGAGTTAATACAGGTACAAGTTTAAAGAATACCTGACACACAGTAAGTGCTCAGTAACTGTTACCTTTTCTTCTCAGGGTTTGGGTTCATTCTCAAGACAAAGATGTCAGAAATAAAGCCCAGTGTACTATGCTGTTTCTGGCACCTAGAATGAAAAACCTTTGTCTTTATTTTGAGGGACAAATCAGAAGGGTGGTGCTGGGGAAGATGGCCTCTGGTTTGACAGGCAATAGCCCAACTCTGGAGAGCAAGGAACACAGAAGAAACGACCAAAATGCAGTCCGGAAATTTGACCAATAACATGATTTTCAAAGAAATATCTAACACAAAAATGAGGAAAAAAACACGTAACAGCTCATTCTAGTATAATGAAAGGTCTAAGTATGAGGAATTCTGATTATTTTTAATTTTATACACTAGAGTACCAAATTAAATGATGAAAAAGAAACCACCCTGTATTAAACAAACATTTTTTATTGAGAATTGTATTTATTACATTGTGTTACATGAGAAAAAAGCTGGGCAACACAGGTGGTTACCAGAAGTCATCTGGTTCTTCATGAGACAGCCCTGTGAAACTAAATTAGAGAAAGACAAAAATTTTAAAAATTTGTTAAATTCTTGTCAGTTCATTAGGGGACCTTTCTAATGTTCTCATTCCTTTCCTAATCAGTAGCCATATCATAACTTCAAAATGTAAAAGATTCTTTTGGCAGTCAGTAATTTTGATTAATTCAATAGTTTCTTAGAGGCAGACCTCAACATATGAACAATGCTCTTGGGCTAACAAAGTCAGCAATGTGATGAATGATTTGCATAAGAACACAATGTTGGGGAAAGCATACCTTTAATCTTTATCACTAGGGAGCAGCTTGTCCACTTGTGAGTCTTCTCTGACACTCTTTATTGAGCTCTGAAAAGAGGAGAAAGAATAATTTTGAAATTAGAGGTGTATTAATGTATTAATTTTATTAAACAACTAGGGGCCCGGTGCACGAAATTCGTGCACTGGGTGTGTGTGTGGGGGTAGTGTCCCTCAGCCCAGCCTGCCCCCTCTCACATACTGGGAGCCCTCAGGCGTTGACCCCCATCACCCTCCAATCGCAGGATCGGCCCCTTGCCCAGGACTGACGCCTCTGACAGAGGCGTCAGGCCTGGGCAGGGGACCCACATTTCCCCCCATCACTGGTTCTGCCCCCAGCCCAGGCCTGATGCCTCTGGCCCAGGCGTCAGGCCTGGGCAGGGGACCCCCAGACCCCTCCGATTGCTGGCTCTGCCCCTTGCCCAGGCCTAATGCCTCGGCCAGAGGTGTAGACTCCCATCACCCTCCGATCGCCTGATC
Source organism: Myotis nattereri (assembly GCF_964212035.1). NCBI lineage: Eukaryota > Metazoa > Chordata > Mammalia > Chiroptera > Vespertilionidae > Myotis > Myotis nattereri. The sequence continues at coordinate 20,393,378 of NC_138094.1, read as the reverse complement.
AGCCCCTTGCCCAGGCCTGACGCCTCCGCCAGAGGTGTCAGGCTTGGACAAGGGACCCCCATCTCCCCCCGATCACTGGCTCTGACCCCCGCCCAGGCCTGAGGCCTCTGGCCCAGGAATCATGCCTGGGCAGGGGACCCCCATCTCCCTCTGATCGCTTGCTCCACCCCCCGCCCAAGCCTGACACCTCTGACCCAGGCTTCAGGCCTGGGCAAGGGGACCATCATATCCCCCCAATCCCCGGCTCTGCCCCCTACCCAGGCCTGATGCCTCTGGCCGAGGCGTCCGGCCTGGGCAGCGGGGACCCGCAGCGGCAGCAGCGCCGTGATCCCCCGCTCTGCCCCTGCCCAGGCCTAACACCTCTGGCCGAAGCATTAGGCCTGGGCAGGGGACCCCCAGCTCCCAGTGGTTGCAGGCTCCGCCCCTGCCCAGGCCTAACGCCCCTGGCCTAGCCGTCCGGCCCGGGCAGCGGGGACCCACAGTGGCAGCGGGGGGCGCCGCCATTGCGCGGGCTCCGCCCCTGCCCCTGCAGGACGCCTCTGGCTGAGGCATCCGGCTCGGGTAGCGGGGACCCGCAGCTGCAGCGGCCCCGCGATCATGGGCTCCGCTTTAGGCACAGGCAAGGGACCCCTAGCTCTCGGGACTGCCAGTTTCGACCGTGCCCAGCTCCCATCGCTGGCTCCACCCCTACTTCCTGCTATCACTGGCCAGGGTGGCAAAGGCGCCTGATTTTCAGATCATGGCTGGGGGGCAGGGCAAAGGTGGCCCCAGGGCCGCCTTTGAACTGCCCCCCACCTCTTAGCTCCCCCCTGGGTTTCCCATCACTGTCAGTGGCAGGGAGCTTCTTCCTGCTTTCCCTTTCGCCTCCCTGCATGTGCCTACATATGCAAATTAGCCGCCATCTTGTTGGCAGTTAACTGCCATCTCAGTTGGCAGTTAATTTGCATATAGCCCTGATTACCCAATGAAAAGGGTAGTGCCGTACGCCAATTACCATTTTTCTCTTTTATTAGTGTAGATTTTGATTTCTCTGAAACTCTTAAAAAAATGATTTTGAAAATATCAGAAGATCACAGACATTCCAGAAAACTGGGATCTTAACCCAGCCAAAGGAATGACATTTCAATTTTTCAATTTTATTTATTATTTTGTTAGCTTTTGTTTTTCTTTTTTGTCGTCCCCCTCCCCTTTTTTTTGTTTGTTGCTTTTATTCTTTCTTCTTTCTTTGTTTTTCTTTTTTTGTTGTTTGTTCCTTTATTTCCTACTTCTGTACACATTATTTTTTCAACCACGTGAGCAAAAGACATGTGAGCGGTGCACTCTTGTCCAGGGAGCATTAGCCCCGTGAGCAGCCTGCGTCGAGCCAAAGAGAGGCAGCCTCATGTGGCCTGCCCCTATCCAAGGAGCAGCAGCTGTGTGAGCAGCCCGCTTCCCCGTCCGAAGAGCAGCAACCACATGAGCAGTCTGACCTGTCCGAGGAGCAGCAGCTGAACAAGCATCTTGCCCTTGTCCAAGCAGCAGCAGCCGCACAAGCAGCCTGCCCAATCCAAGGAACAGCAGCTGTGTGCCCATCCGAGGAGCAGCAGTTCTGCAAGTGGCCTGGCCCCATTCGAGGAGCAGCGGCAGCCGAACCCGGTCCAAGAAACAGCAACCACATGAGCAGACCGGCCACATCTGGTGAGTGGCAGCTCTACACAGCATGCACCGGAGGAGCAGAGCCACAACAGCCTGCACCTGTCTGATGAGCAGCAGCCGATACTAGGAGCAGTAGCCCCACAAGCAGCCCACCACAGAGGAACAACAGCAGCATGCAGCCAGCCCCCAATCAAGGTTCAGCGGCCACGTGAGCAGTCCGCCCCAGGTCAAGGAGTAGCAGCTGCGTGCGTAGCCAGCCCCAACCAAGGAACAGCAGCTTCGTGATCAGCACATCCTCTGTCTCAGGAACAGATTCTGTGTGTGAAGCCTCCCCCCACCAGCCAGAGGAGCCACCACAACTGTGAACAGCACCCACCAGAGGAGCTGCTGCCAACTGAGGAGCAGCTGCTACAATAACCGGCAGAGGAGCAACCACAGCCCAAGGAGCCACTGCCACCCAAGGAGCAGTCGCTGAATGACTCAACATCTAGATATGTCGGTGAGATCAAACATGGGTACACAAAGAAACCCCCGAAAGAAAGAGAAGGAGGACTCGCCAGAAAAGCAGCTAAGTGAAACCGAGGCATGCATGACAGGAAAAGAATTCAGATTAAGGGTCCTAGAGTGCATAAACCGGATGAAGGAAAAACTCAACAACTTATGCAAGAAGCAAGAAGAAACAGATAAAAAAAATCAATAAATTATGTAAGAACCAAGAAGAAATGAAGAGAGATATAGCTGCAATAAAAAACACCATTGAAAGTTTCAACAGTAGACTAGGAGAAGCAGAGGACCAAATTAGCGAATTAGAAGACAGGGAAGCAAAACTCCCAAACTGAATTGCAATTGGCGAAAAAAAATTAAAAGACAGGAGGAGAGCCTAAGGGAGCTATGGAACAACATGAAACGAAACAACATGCGAATAATAGGTGTGCCAGAACAACAGAAAGAGGAACAAGACTTAGAAAACCTATTTGAAGAACTAATATCAGAAAACTTCCCTGAGGAGGGGAAGAAAAAAGAGTCACACAAGCACAGAGAGTCCCAAACAAGGTGACCTTAAAAGACCCACATCAACACACATCATAATTACCATGGCAAATGTTCAGGACAAAGAGAGAATCTTAAAGGCTGCAAGAGAGAGACGGAAAATTACATACAAGGGATCTCCCATTAGATTATCATATGATTTCTCAACTAAACACATCAGGCCAGAAAAGAATGGACGGAAATTTACACAGTGATGCAAAGCAAAGCAATGAATCCAAGAATACACTATCCAGCAAGACTATCATTCAAAATTGAAGGGGAAATAAGAAGCTTCACAGACAAAATAAGGCTAAGGGAGTTTATCAATACCAAGCCAGCAATGCAAGAAATGCTAAAGGGATCAGTGTAAAAAGAAGAAATAAAAAGCTCAGAAAGAAAACACACAGAAAAAATAGAAATGGCTACAAACAAGTACCTTTCAATAATAACTTCAAAGGTAAATGGACTAAATGCTCCAACCAAAAGACATCGAGTGGCTGAATGGATAAAAAGAAAAAACAAACAAAAAAAAAACAAACAAAAAAAAACATGACCCATACATTTGCTGTCCACAAGAGACTGACCTCAGAATCAGGGACTCACACAGACTGAAAGTGAAGGGATGGAAAAATATCTTTCAGGCAACTGGAAATGAAAATATAGCTGGGGTAGCAATACTTATATCTGACAAAATAGACCTCAAAGTGAAGGCCATAATAAGAGATAAGGGAGGCCACTTCATAATACTAAAGGATTGAATATACAGAGGATTTAACCCTGAAAAACATATATGCACTCAATACAGAAGCACCCAAATACATAAAAAAAAAAAACTCCTGGAAGATATCAAGGGAGAGACTGACAACAATACAATCATAGTAGGGGACTTTAATACACCACTGACATCACTGGATAAATCCTCTAGACAAAAAAAAAAAAAAAATGGTAAAGAAACAGCAATCCTAAATGACTCACTAGATCAGATGGACTTAATTGACATCTTCAGAACATTTCACCCCAAAGCCACGGAATATACGTTCTTCTCAAGTGCTCATCGGACATATTCAAAAACAGACCACATACTGGGTCACAAACAAAGTCTCCCCAAATTCAAGAAGATTGAAATCATACCAAGCATTTCCTCAGACCACAAGGGCATAATACTAGAAATAAACTAGAATAAAAACAACTCAACATTTTCAAACACTTAGAAATAAAAACACTTAGGAGCTGAATAGCATGTTATTAAATATTGATTGGGTTACCAATGAGATCAAAGAAGAAATTAAAAACATCCTGGAAACTACTGACAATGAAAACACAACAATCCAAAACCTATGGCACACAATGAAAGCAGTCCTGAGAGGGAACTTTATAGCTCTACAGGTCTATCTCAACAAACAAGAAAAAATGGTAGTAAATCATCTAAAACTACCTCTCAAAGAATAAGAAAGAGAGCAACAAGGAAAGCCCAGAAGGAGCAAAAGGAAGGAGATAATAAAGATTAGAGCAGAAATACATGACATAGAGACAAAAAAAACAATACGGAAAATCAATGAAACCAAGAGCTTGTTCTTTGAAAGGATAAACAAGATTGTTGAACCTCTAGTCAGGCTCACCAAGAAATAAAGAGAGAGGACCCAAATAAACAAAATCAGAAATGATAATGGCGAAATAACAACAGACCCCAGAGAAATACAAATGATTGTTAAAAAATACTATGGACAACTCCACTCCAACAAACTAGACAACCTGGAGGAAAAGGACATATTCCTAGAAACATACAACATTCCAAAACTCAATCAGGAAGAATCTAAAAATCTCAAAAGGCCAATAACTATGGAAGAAATTGAAGAGTCATCAAAAAGCTTCCAGCAAACAAAAGCCCAGGACCACACGGCTTCACAGGGGAGTTTTACCAAACATTCAAGGAAGAACTAAAACCTATCCTCCTCAGACTACTACAAAAAATTAAAGAGGAAGGAACACTTCCAAGCTCATTTTATGAAGCCAGCATCACCCTAATTCCAAAACCAGGTAAAGACAACACAATGAAAGAGAATTACAGGCCAATATCCCTCATGAACATAGATGCCAAAATCCTCAACAAAATCTTGGCAAATCAGATCCAGCAGTACATAAGAGAGATCATACACCATGAACAAGTAGGATTTATCCCAGGGATGCAAGGATGGTACAATATCCGCAAATCAATAAACATGATATACCACATAAACAAATTGAAAGAAAAAAACACACAGTCATATCAACTGATACAGAAAAAGCATTTGACAAAATTCAACACCCATTTTTGATAAAACCTCTCAGCAAGGTAGGAATAGAAGGATCATACCTCAACATAATAGAAGCCATATATGACAAACCCACAGCCAACAGCATACTCAATGGGCAAAAACTAACACCATTTCCCCTAAGAACAGGAACAAGACCGGGATGCCCACTCTCACCACTCCTGTTTGACAGTGTACTGGAAGTATTAGCCACTGCAATTAGACAAGAAGAAGAAGAAATAAAAGGCATCCAAATTGGAAAAGAAGAAGTAAAACTGTCTTTATTTGCAGATGATATGATATTATACATAAAAAAACCTAAATACTCCATCAAAAAACTATTAGACTTAATAAATGAATCTGGCAATGTAGCAGGATACAAAATTACTGCCAAGAAGTCTATGGCATTTCTATGCACCAATAGTGAACTTACCGAAAGAGAGACTTAAAAAGCAATCCCATTTACCATCGCACCAAAAAATACTAAGCTACCTAGAAATAAACTTAACTAAAGAGGTAAAAGACCTCTATTCAGAAAATATTCATGTTCTTGGATTGGTAGAATCAACATCATTAAAATGTCCATAATACCCAAAGAAATGTATAAATTCAAGGCACTTTCCATTAAAATACCAATGGCATATTTCACAGACCTAGAACGAACTCTCAAAAAATTCATCTGGAATAAAAAAAGACCCCAAATAGCTGCAGCGATCCTGAGAAAGAACAATGTAGGTGGGATCTCAATACCAGGTATCAAGTTGTATTACAAAGCCACTGTTCTCAAAACTGCCTGGTACTGGCACAAGAACAGACATATAGATCAATGGAATAGGACAGACAGCCCAGAAACGGGCCCGAACCAATATTCTCAATTAATATTTGACAAAGGAGGCAAGAACATACAATGGAGTCCAGATAGTCCCTTCAATAAATGGTGTTGGGACAATTGGGCAGATACATGCAAGAAAATGAAACTAGACCGCCAACTTACACCACACACAAAAATAAACTCAACATGGATAAAGGACTTAAATATACGACCAGAAACCATTAGAATATTAGAAGAATCCAAAGGCAACAAAATCTCAGACATATGCCAAAGCAATTTCTTCACCGATACAGTTCCTATGGCATTGGAAACTAAACAGAAAATAAACAAATGGGACTACATCAAAATAAAAAGCTTCTGCACAGCAAAGAAACTATCAACAAAACAACAAGAAAACCCACTGCATGGGAGAACATATTTGCCAATGTTATCACCGATAAGTTTTTAATCTCCAACTAGGGAACTCATACAACTTAATAACAGGGAGATAATCCAATCAAAAAATTGGCAAAGGACCTAAATAGACACCTTTCAAAAGAGGACATTCAGAAAGCCAAGAGACATATGAAAACATGCTCAAAGTCACTGAAATCATCCGAGTGATGCCAATCAAAACAACAATGAGGTACCACCTCACACCTGTCAGAATGGCTATCATCAACAAATCCACAAAACACAAGTGCTGGAGTGGATGTGGAGAAAAAGGAACACTCGTGCACTGCTGGTGAGAATGCAGACTGGGGCAGCCACTATGGAAGACAGTATGGAGTTTCTCAAAAAACTACAAATGGAACTCCCATTTGACCCTGTGATCCCACTTCTAGGAATATATCCCAAGAAACCAGAAACACCAATCAGAAAGAATATATGCACTCCTATGTTCATAGCAGCACAATTCACCATAGGTAAGATCTGGAAACAGCCTAAGTGCCCATCAGTAGATGAATGGGTTAAAAAACTGTGGTACATCTACACGATGGAATACTATGCTGCTGTAAAAAAGAAGGAACTCTTACCATTTGCAACAGAATGGATGGAACTGGAGAGCATTATGCTAAGTGAAATAAGCCGGTCAATGAAGGAAAAATACCACATGATCTCACTCATTTATGGATAATAAAGACCATTATAAACGTATGATCAAAAATAGATACAGAGGCAGAGCTGCCTCAAACAAACTGTCAAACTACAGCGGGAAAGCCGGGGAGGGCTGGGTGGCTGGAGAGGGGTGACAAGAGATCAGCTGAAGGATTTGTATGCATGCATATAAGCATAACCAATGGACATAAGACACTGGGGGTAAGCGAGGCCAGGGGATTGTCAAGGGCGGGAAAAAAAGGAGACATATGTAATACTCTTTATAATACTTTAAGCAATAAAACAATAAAAAATACTAAAATAAAAAATAAAATAAAATAAAATATCAGAGAGGAATGGAGAGGGAGAGATAGAAACATCAACAATGAGAATCATTGATTGGCTGCCTCCTGTACGTCCCTCACTGGGGATCGAGCCAGCAACCTGGGTTATGTGTCCAGACCAGGAATCAAACTGTGACCTTCTGACTCATAGGTCAACACTCAATCACTGAGCCATTCTGGTTGGGCTGAAAACTTTTTGAAATATACAGTAGGTCCTCGGGTTATATCGCGACATAATGCGATTTTCCCCGTTAAGTCGGAACCCACCTATAGAATCACCTACATCACTCACATGGAGCACATACACAGCAGTAATGAAGTGAAAGAGTAAAAAAAAAAAAAATAAATAAAGCAAGATAACAATTCCTGACCTTTACTTGTGGCAGATAATAAAAAACAAAGCACATATGTACATATGTCGAAATGACGGAACTTTTTTTTATTAACACTGTAAATGGGAGATAGTGATGTAACCGCAAAACAACATACATCGAGTTCAACATAACCCGAGGACTGCCTAAATATAATTTGAGTCCAAAACGTTGACTTTTAGATGTGAAATTTAGCAAGCACTCTAACTGTCCTGTGCGCATTCTCAATAGCCATAGTATTCTAGACTTATGTAATATATTAGAGGCCCAGTGCATGAAATTTGTGCACTCAGGGGGTCCCTCAGCCCGGCCAGAACCCTCTCACATTCTGGGAGCCCTCGGGGGATGTCCCACTGATCGCTTCGCGATGCTACAGAGGTGGGAGAGGCTCCCACCACCACCGCTGCGCTCGCCAGCCATGAGCCCTATGGGAGCGCACTGATCACCAGGATGCAGCTTCTGTATTGAGCATCTGTCCCTGGTGGTCAGTGCCCATCATAATGACTGGTCATTCTGCGGTTCAACCATTTGCATATTAGGATTTTATTATATAGAATTCATGTCTCAGATAGTACCAATCCATTTGTTTTTCATTGATAGCACTTTCATTCTTGTTCTGAAAATAATGAGATAGCTCCAATTTTACAAACCTTACCAATCAAGATCTGTTCACTCTTTGGCCCAAGCAAAGGAGATAACATTTTGTCAGAAGTGTAATATACATACGACTTGAGGCTCCATTTGAATTTTGGATTTCCTCTGCTGTTACCTTTTGTCTCCAACTCCTGTCCCAAGGTTTTCTAACAAACCACAGAAGCCCTCACATCCTCACATACAGACCACTGGTCCATAGCATCAGTACCTTATCCACCTTCTTCAGGTCTTGGTCCTTTTGGGTGATATGCATGTATTTCTTTAAAGCATATTCACCACAAACAGATTTGTCTTTCATTTCCTGAGCACTCACTTCTAATTCTTTCTCCATTTCCGTCTTGAAAGACTCTTCAATAATCTGCTGTAAATAGATGACCAGCAAAATAGGAGATACACATATACATTTTAAAAACACATAGTACTATAACTCTGTTTCTTTATGTGACATGTGCATGACAGAAAACTGTTTCATTCGTTGCTACTATCAAAGTGGCACAAATATATCATGTAATGAAGAACAGGAATTACTGTGCCTAAAGTGTCTGTGTTCCAGATCAAATGAGCCAGGAATTCAAGGAACATGATACAGAAGATTAATCTACGTAAGGTCCAGCAGGCATGAGAAGTAGCAGGGTAATCCATCTGCCTGGGACCAGAATCAGGACATAGAAAGTCAAAGACAATGAGGAGGGAGGAGGGCAGGGCAGCCTGAGGAAGCCACCAGATTGGCAGCCACCTCCCCCAGTTTCTTCTGGTCCTAGCCAGCTGACCTTGAAACCCCTTACACAGGGAAGTTCTACAGCAAAGCAGAGTCCATCTCCTTTCCGAGTGTGTTTTCAGGAACATGAGAATGCATGCTCACAGACTTGCAAAGCTCCCTTTTCCTATGAGACTCCTATTATGCCCATGTACAGCCCTTTTCAGTGGGCTTAAGCACAGGAGAGGATTGGGATGCCTGCAGCAAGCTTTTTAAAAGTTACCTACTAGCATGGAGAACTGAGCTATGCTTATTATACCTTTTCTCGATCCAGTTTTTCTAGTTTTCTCCGTTCTCTTTCCAAAGCTTTCTGTTCATTCTGCCTTCTTTCTTCTCTCAGCTTCTGTTCTTTCAGCAGGTTCCATATTCTTTCTTCTTCACTCTCTTCTCTAACTTCTTTCTCATCTGCACCTAAAGAGACAGAAAATAAAGAGCAGAGGCCCAGGGAGACTGCTCAACTCTCAGTTGATTGTGTTGGCCTGCTGATCCATCTTCATGGTCTCGCAGCCTCCAGCCCCACACCTGGCACAGCATCTGCCTTTTACTTTACTTAGATGAAAACAAGTCACCCTTGCCATGAACAACTTCAACTGTCCTCCTGCCACAACACATTTCCTTATCTTCCTCACCCCTTCTTCTGTACTCTGCCCTTCGCAAGCCTTGCATTTCTGCCTCTATCCTCAGTTGTAACTCTCTATTTAGGATTCTAACTTAAACATTAGTCTGTATTTATACAGCAGTTGTATAACTCTTCCCCTAATTCCCACAAAAGCAATCGAGCCTCTCCCGCCCAGAACAGTACAAAATTAGTACAAAACCAGCACCCCGCCCCTGAACCCCCCTAGTCATCTTACCAACATTTCCCACTTGCCCTGGGCCGATCCCTTCCTGGAGTTTTAGCTATTACCTCTGCCCTGATCATTCTCACATCTTTTTCTCTAGCACAGATCTCTCCCCGAGTCTCATCCGCATTTCTGGCCAGTTCCCTACCATCAACACTTGGAAATCCCACAGCATCAGCTTCAGACCTGAAGTTATCATTCCTGTCCCTTTTTATCATGCCTTTCTACACTACATTCACTCATCCACCAGGGCTTACAGGCTCTAACTCCCCCAGATACTGCAATGAGACTACCTCTCACCTTTTACCTGGACAGCTGAGCTGAAATAACCTAATCAATGTGCTCACCCTGACATCAGTCTCTCTGCCTTCAAGCAACCACCATCAGCAGCACCGTTCATTTCCTGAAAATAAGACCTGGATTTCTGTTGCTGTCTCTGCTCTGGTGGTGTCCACACCTTCTTTCCGGACTGACCTGAAATAGTACACTACTTCTGCACTGGGAACACTGCACCTCCAGCAGCAGACTCATGCTACCTGGGTATATTTGTGCCTCCCTTGCTCTGTGCTTTGCTTTCAATCTCTCCCTAACCTAATACTCACTTCCTCCCACCTCTCCCACACAACCCCACCACTGAGCAAGCGCCCAGGACCCTGAAAAAAGAGATAAACGAACAGAAGAATATACCATGTTCATGGACTGGTAGAATTAATATCATTAAAATGTGCCTACTATCCAAAGCAATCCTTAGATTCAATGCAATCACTATTAAAATGCCAAGTGCATATTTCACAGATCTAGAAATATGCAAAAAATTTATATTTGCATATAAATTTGAATGTTCTGAACATTCAAATGAGATACAGAACACTGAAAAAGACCCCAAAATAGCCACAACATTCGTTTTTGTTTTTGTGTTTGTTTTTTGTTTTTCGGTATAGCAAAGGCGGAGATTTGTTAAAGAACAAGTACAGACTCCAAAGTAGGGAGGGGGAAAGAGTACCACAGAACAGACTCCCACATAGGGAGGGGGGTAGGGTCCCCTAGCCTCAACATTCTTGAGAAAAAGGAACAAATGAGACTACATTGAACTAAAAAAACTTCTGCAAAGCAAAAAAAAAAATCAGCATCAAAATGAAAAGGGAATCCACTGTATTGGAGCACATATTTGCCAATAATACATATGGTAAGGGGTTAATTTCCAAAACACATAAAGTACTCCTATAATCCACCAAAAGAAAAACAACCCCATTAAATGTGGACAGAAAATCTAAATAGATACTTCTCCAAAGACAACATACAAATGGCAAGAGACATGAAGATAGGCTCAATGTCACTAATTATTAGAGAGATGCAAATTAAAATGACAATGAGGTGCCACTGCAAACCAGCCAGAATAGCAACCATTAATAAGTCATACAATAAGTGCTGGTGAGGTTGTGGATAAGAAGGAACCTTAGCACACTTCTGGCTAAGGAATACAAGATACAGCCACTAAGAAAAACAGTATTCCTAAAGTGACACCTCTCCACCACCACATTTACACAGTATTTTGTACCTGCCTTCTCACAACCACATGAATCTGTTTGTTCTACATCTATTGTTCCAGGCTTTATTTGTCTATTACCTGTAGCTCAAAGCAAAAGTCCTCACCTGTCACAGGTTTAACTCAATGTCAATCCCACAGATGGCTATGCTTGCCTTTCTCCTCTGGCTCTGGAAGAGCCTAAACTTTTGTAGGCTACACTTTCCCCCCAGCAATGCTAAGAGACAAATTCATAGGTTCACCAAAGGATTTTGAAGGTTTTTGCTAACAGGACAGAAACAACACAGTCATTTCGGACTCATACTCCTGGTCATGAAATTCAAATACCAGAGGAGGCAGTTCATCATTTTCACAGGCAGAAATGCAATCTTCTTCTTGCTTGCAGACCTAAATGCCATCACTTTATCACATGGAATAGCAATCTCAAAATAGAAATGCTGTTTGGTTGCTGACTTTAAACAATAAAGAAGAAAAAAGGACTATATCTTTGCTGTGCATTGCATAACAACATTTCGTTCAACAGACCACATATATGACAGTGGTCCCATCTTCTCTCTATATAAAAGTCCAAGCAACGGTTAAGACTGGCCGGTAGCTATGATGTGCACTGACCACCAGAGGGCAGATGCTCAAGGCAGAATCTGCTCCCTGGTGGTCAGTGTGCTCCCATAGCCAAGCTCCCATGACCAGACAACTTCCCATGGTTGCTCCCGCGACCCCACCCCTGCCAGTAGGCCCCGATCAGGAGTGGACAAGATGGCCCTGTTCACCAGCCAGGCCAAGGGACCCCCCAAAATCATGCACCAGGCCTCTGGTAAGATTATAATGGAGCTGAAAAATCACTACTGTCTAAGTGGTGTGGCTATCACCACATGGTAATGTAATACAATGCATTACTCCCGTGTCTATGGAGATGCTAATGTAAACCAACCCACTGTGCTGCCAGTCATATAAAAGTACAGCACATACAACTACGTCTAGTACCTAATACTTAATAAATATAATAAAGGACCATGTCACTGGTTTATGTATTTACTACACTACCCTTTTAATCACTGTTTTATAGTGGTTTTTTTTTTTCTAATGATAAAGAAAAGTGTGCTGTGAAACAGCATCCCATGTTATATGGGCAGCAACTTCATATACCTCATGTTTATTACATCTCTCGATGGCGTCATTTTCTCCTGTGCTTGATTTAATCTTGTTTTGTACAGTAACATGCTGTATGTGCTTGTACCGGAGGGGCAATAGGCTACCTGGATGTACAGGAGGCTGTACCACCTAGATTTACAAAAGTGCACTCTGATGTTCACACAACAATGAATTCCCGAAGGACACATTTCTTAGAATATATACCTGCTATTAAATGGTGCATGACTGTACTTGGTAGCTACCTAATTAGTATTTCCACTGGACATCTCAAAGATATCAAGTTTTGGATTTTTTCACTTCCCTTTGTATCCAAACGAAGAGGGGAAATGATGATTATAAGAGAATTTTTCAATGATCAATGTAAACATTACTTAAGAATAATTTTAAAAGCCATTGTTATAATTTTCATTCTATCTCTGAGATAGAACACCTATGAACTCAGTTGGTTTCCTTTATTGTATTATTTTTATTTCCTACTCACCCAGGTCTCTGCGAAACAACCTATCACAGCCACTCTTGGGTGGCCACTGCCCCTACTCAGTATCTATCCCATCAGAGGTCTTGGTGATGGCTAGCTGACTGCTGACTTTCCCACTAGAAGCTCCATGAAGAAAGGGCTTGGGTTGTCCCACTGCAGTATGCCCAGCACCCAGCACACAGGAGGTGTTTGTTTTTCTTTTTTCACAATTAAATCAATGAGGTGATATTGGGTGATAGAGTTTTCATATATGAAGTGAAGGTTCTCAATGAAGTCTCGCTGAATGAGTGCTTTACAGGATGGTGTACCCTGGAATCAGTGAGAACAATCCTTTCAAAGTCTTGTTTCCTTTGGCAATTCCTCATCTCCCTGAGTATGCTGACTTGAACCAAGAAACTACTTACAAGAGGCGTTGAACATGATAGTCCCATCCAAACACTGGAAAAACAAGAGGTGGTTTTACTTAAGAAATCTCCTTTCAAGCTTGAGGCTTAAACTCTTTAGTTCAAGGAGAAAAAGATCTGGCTGGAGTATGAGACAAAGCTCTAATCTCCCCCTAGAGCTTTCCTCCCTGATTCCACACAGGGGAGGGAAGTGTGTAAATTAGAGACAGTAAGAAGAAAGAGAAAGTGGGCCAGACAAGTTTGATGACGAGTTTTCCTCCAATGTCATCAGCTCTTCTGAAAACTGAAATATAAAGGTTCTTCTGTCCTTATTTTTTTTTTTAAAGACATGAAGGAAACAAAGAATTATTAACATACTACAATCACATTGAAGATGTATATGGGTATTAACCGCCATTTCAATTTTATACTATGATTTCCCAAAATGGAATGGTTTCTGAAGAACTGTCTTAAGCAAAAAGGTAACTGCTTTGTCAGACTATGGACAAATAAGAAAAATACAATCTTCCAAAACTCAATCAGGAAAAATCAGAAAACCTGAATAAGCCAGTAAGTACTGATGGAATTGAAGCAGTAATTAGATAACTTCCAGCAAACAGAAGTCCTGGTCCAGATGGCTTCATAGGGAAGTTTTATCAAACATTCAAAGAAAAACTAATACCTAATCTCCTCAACTATTCCAAATATCCAAGGGAAAGGAACACTTTCTATGAGGACAGCATTACCCTAATCCCAAATCCAGATAAAGCCACTACAAAGAAAGAGAATTATCCCCGATGAATACAGACCCTAAAATCTTCAACATAATTTTAGCAAATGAGATCCAGCAATACATTAAAAAGACCATACATCATGACCAAATGGCATTTATTCTAGGAATGCAAGGCTGGTACAATATCCACAAATCAATAAATGTGATATATCACATTAACAGACTGCAACACTCAAAAATCACATGATCATTTCAATCAATGCAGAAAAAGCATGACAAAATCCAACACCCTTTTTTGATAAAAACTTTCAGTAAAGTAGAAATAGATCATATCTCAACATATTAAAAAGCCATATATTACAAACCTACAGCCAATATCATACTCAATGGCTAAAAACTAAAACCATTTTCCCTAAGAATAGGAAGACAGGGATGCAACATAACAGGATATAAAATTAACACCCAGTAAACTATGGCATTTTTATATACCAATATTGAACGCTCAGATAGAGAAATAAAAGAACAATCCCAATTAGCACTGCAACAACAACAAAAAATTGAGACTTATGAATAAACTTAACCAAAGTGGTAAAATACCTATACTCAGAAAACCATAGCACATTGAAAAAAGAGGTAGAAGAAGATATAAACTAGAGGAAGAATATACCATGTTCATAGATTGGCAGAAATAAATACCATCAAAATGTCCATACTACCCAAAGCAATCTTTAGGTTCAATGCATACCTATTAAAATACCAATGGCATATTTCACAGACTTAGAAAAATACTCTAAAAATTATACCAATAAAGACCTCAAAAGCTGCAGCAAGCTTGAGAAAGAGAAAAGTTGGAGGAATAACAATACTAGATATCAAGTTATACTAGAAAGCCACTGTAATCAAAATAGCCTGGTACTGGTACAAGTATCGCATACAGAGCAATGGAACAGAACTAAGAACCCAGAAATTGACCCACACCACTATACTAAACTAGTATTTGACAAAGGAGGCAAGAGCATACAATGGAGCAGAGGCAGTCTCTTCAAGAAATGGTGTTGGGATAATTAGACAGAGATATGCAAAAACATGAAATAAGACCAACTTACACCATACACAAAATAAACTCAAAATGGATAAAAGACTTAAATTTAAGTTGGGAAACCATAAAAATCCTAGAAGAAATCACGGGCACCAAAATCTCAGCCATCTTACACAGCAACATGTTTATGGATACAGTGCCTAGGGCAAAGGAAACTAGGAAGGAAATAGACAAATGGGGCTACATCAAAATAAAAAGCAGCTGCACAGCAAAAGAAACCATCAAGAAAATAACAAGATCCCTGACTGGTTTGGCTCAGTGGATAGAGCGTTGACATGTGGACTGAAGGGTCCTAGGTTCGATTCTGGTCAAGGGCATGTACCTTGGTTACAGGCACATCCCCAGTGGGGGGTGTGCAGGAGGCAGCTGATTGGTGTTTCTCTCTCATCGATGTTTCTAACTCTCTATCTCTCTCCCTTCCTCTCTGTAAAAAATCAATAAAAGTATTTTTTTAAAAAGAAAATAACAAGAGAGTCTACTGCATGGGAGAACATATTTGCCAATGATACATCCAATAAGGAGTCAGTTTCCAAAATATATAGAGAACTCATACAATTTAACAAAAACAAGGTAAACAGTCCAATTAAAAAATGGGCAAAGGACATAAATAGACACTTCTCCAAAGAGGACATACAGAAAGCCAAGAGACATATGAAAAAATTCTCAAAGTAACTAATCATCTGGGAAATGCAAATCAAAACAACAATAAGGTACCAGCTCACACCTGTCAGAGTGGCTATCATCAAGAAATCAAATGACAGCTGTTGGCGAGGATGTGGAGAAAAGTACACTGCTGGTGGGAATGCAGACTGGTGTAGCTACTGTGGAAAACAGTATAGTTTCCTCAAAAAATTCAAAATGGAACTCCCATTTGACCCAGTGATCCCACTTCTAGAAATATATTCTAAGAAACCCAATGCACTCATTAGAAAGAATAAATGCACCCCTATGTTCATAGCAGCACAATTTACAGTAGCTGAGATTTGGAATGAGCCTTAAGTGCTCATCAGCAGATGAGTAGATAAAAAAACTATAGTACACTTACACAATGGAATACTGTGTGGCAGTAAAAAAGAAAGAACTCTTACCATTTGCAACAGCATGGATGGACCTGGAGAACATTATGCTAAGTGAAGTAAGCCAGTCAAAGAAAGATAAGTATCACATGATCTCCCTCATGTGTAGAATCTAATGAACAAAATAAACTGATGAACAAAAATAGACCCAGAGACATAAAAGCATGGAACAGACTGTGAAACCTCAGAGGGAAGTCAGGGGAGGGGAGGTGGGTAGGAAAAGCTCAATCATTGAACTTGTATGCATATATGCATAATGAGTGAACACAAATAATGGGATGGTGAGGGCCTGTGTGTGTGTGTGGGGGGGGGGGGCGGGCGTGTGCCAGGAGCAGGCTGGAAGAGGTCAATGGGGGAAAGAAGGGGACTTCTGTAATAGTTTCAACAATAAAGATTTTTTTTTTAAAAAAGCCACTGTTGGGGAAGATTAATGAGAAGCAACTCCTTTAATTTTCTCCTCTTTACATGTTCAAATTTATTTCAGAAATGTATTAACAATGGCAATACTCAACTCTAAGACTTTGAATAATTTATGCTTATAAAGGTCCTCCCTCAATAAATGAAATAACTCACTAGGAACAGGCTGGCATTTAGTAGCTATCATACTATCTGTAGTTACAACCAAGGAAAACTTACTTGGGTAATGAGAGGAGATAGGTCTGGCAGGAGGAGCACCCAAGGCAGTTCCCAAGAGAGGCATGTCACCAGCAGGATGGAGGCCATTCACTTCAAACTGTATCGGCATGTCTGCTGCATCTATAATAGGTACAAATGAGTGTCCCAGGAGTCCTTAACAACAGCAAAAGAAGGCAGGGCAGTATGGGGGTAACTTTGGCTGCGCTCAAGTCTCAGCCAAAGCAACCAAGCCAGATCTTTTCCTACAGAATTAATCCTAAGACTTTCAGCATACCACTTGACAATCTATTTGCTTCTCAAAGTGTTATTACACTTAAAAGAATTAGATTTGTTTCCAAAACTAGATTTATAACCCAACAGGAAAGTGACAGAATTCACCTGACTTGCTGATAATTATATGAACTCCATTTAGATAGTAAAGCCTTAACAAAATTGTTAAAAAGTTAGTTGCAAAGAATTTACCAATTTTACTAAGCTCTTTCATTTAACTGTTCAAAGTAGAGTACTTTCAGATTTGACAATGAAGCTCACAATGCAAAACTACAGATTATATACAAATATAAAGATTTCCTAGGCTAGAGAGAACCTTAGAGCTGACTGACTTCTATATCCTAATTTTATACTTAAGCAGTATGCTCCCAGAGAACAATCTAAGGCAGAGCCAGAGCCAGGCCTCCAGTTTTCAGATAAGGAAGCTAATATACTTCCACCTCCACTCATTCACTAAGAATGAGGTTTCTACATCTGATGCAGTCATCAGAATCTGTATAACTTAAATAACTTAGCATCTTCTTATTCCATAAAAAGAAAAAAAAATTAAGAATCAGGTATTTTAATCTGAGGCAATCCCAAACTTGGTAAATTAAGTTAAGGGTTCACTTGTGAGCTTAGCTCCAACTTTGAAATTATTGGTTATCTTGAAAATTAAAAAAAAGTAACACTCAAATAGACCCATCAAAATCTGTGATATAAAAAAGGTAATACATCTGTATCCATGTTTTTATCACAAAATACAAATGTTGTAATTTTTAAGGCCTTTGATTTAACAATGGATATATTTCACCAAGACTTAGCTTTCTACATTTTCAACTGTTAAAAACTGGTACTTACATTTAAACTTACGTTCAAAAGATGATCCAAATTCCTCATTATCCTCAAAAGATAGTTCATCCACATTTGAAAATTTATGTCTGTCTTGAACTCCAGTTTGTCTTTGATAAAGACTGGGTTGAAAGAATAAAATTCATGAGTGTGAAGTTGTAATAAGGTAAAACCAAGAGCACAGGGCTAAGAAAAGCCTTTGTGACTCTGGAAAAGGCTCTAGAGCAGTGGTTCTCAACCTTCCTAATGCCGCGACCCTTTAATACAGTTCCTCATGTTGTGGTGACCCCCAACCATAAAATTATTTTCGTTGCTACTTCATAACTGTAATTTTGCTACTGTTGAGAATCGTCATGTAAATATCTGATATGCAGGATGTATTTTCATTGTTACAAATTGAACATAATTAAAGCATAGTGATTAATCACAAAAACAATATGTAATTATATATATGTTTTCCGATGGTCTTAGGCGACCCCTGTGAAAGGGTCATTTGACCCCCAAGGGGTCTCGACCCACAGGTTGAGAACCGCTGCTCTAGAGAATGAACTGTGCTCTGTGAAAATGAAAGCTGTCCTGCACTGGGCACGCTCCATGCAACTGGCATCATTCCAAGTAATCAAGACATTAGCTTGGGCACTCTGCAGAACCACCTTACACTGTGAGGCAGGTATTATATTGCTGACAAGAAATAATGTGGCACTCTCAATGCTTTTATATTTTCAAGAACCACAAAACGTTTTTGAAAAGAACAAATTCTGCACAGCATCAGTATGAGTCAGCTGAAGATGCAAAACTACAAGCCCCATGTGCATCCAAGTGCCCTAACTCCCACATGGGTGTGCTGTTTCTCCTCTTGGCTTTATCATGAGAAAGCAATATAAATAAATGCACATTACACGCATTAGGACCATGATGGACACATGTGGCAGTTTTCAACTCTGTACACTGGGAGTGAATCAAAATATGCAGACAGATGTCCAGCCTGGAGCCCAGAACTAAGGAGTCAGAGTGCCGTCCATATGGATCAAGCACAGACAGGAGTCTCCTATGCGCCTCAATCCCAGCCTGGGTGACCCGCCACCCAACTTCTACATACGCCATTCTACTTCAGCAATCAGACCCTACAACCCACTACCAATTCAGTATTTATCTCAACAGACAAATTAGACTTTTGTTTGGACTAAATGCCCAAATATTTTTTAACTGACTTATTTTTTTTGAAGGACTTTAAAATTAAAATGTGTGAAACTACTTCAAGTTTAAAAATAAACTGAATTTGCTTTTGTAGATTTTGTATGTTGCTTTTTTATTTCTATAAACCAAGTCTATTCATAGAACTATGAAAATGCTTACTGCTACCATAGTGCACTGTGTACACATCAGGTTTAGCAAACAAGGAAAAATTAATTATTTGCTAAAAGGAATTTTCCCCAAATAATTCAGATGATTCTTGAAGATTACACATCATCTTACAATCTGATTCTACACTCCACATGGTCTTGAGCGTCACTTTAAAACAACGCAAAGTCAGGGCCATTCAGCTAACCAGACTTGGCTGGGCCAATCAGAATGTGGAACTTACTTGGCTTTCTGCTCCAGAAGGCTTGAGAGTGAATGGATGGAAAGGCTGTGCCTAGATTCAGTTGCTGAAGGCGGGAGCATTCTTTCAGGACAAGGACTGGGAAAAGCAAAGGACTGGGATTGGTCCAGACCTAAAGGGCAAAAGGTATCAGGACAAGAGTATTACAAATTACACAGTGAAAACAGCAACATGGTTCCCAAGGAGTTTAATTTGAAAAGAAATTCTATTATCCTTGCAAATAGTTGAGTATGATGTATAACTGACCCACATTATTAAGGATTCAGCATTAATAATAAAACTAATCAGCAGTAAGGGAAAAGCCATTGATTACCATTCTCTGAACACGTCTGCATGTCAAGCAAAATGCTGAACTTGCTCTAACCCGTTGCCTCCCACAATGTTATGTCACAGGGGAGAAGTCTCTGGTAAGCAGGCAACCATAGGTGCAGTGAGGATGAAGCTACTCAGGCTAAAGATTTCCCAGGTACAGCAAGCATAGACTTCTCCTCCTTCTTGCTCTCTACAGCTCACTCACTCGTACTCAGATAAAAGGACCATGAAAGTCCTGAAACCCTTTCTGCAGAAGCTTACCTACATGAGTGGAGGCAGACTCTTAGATGCTAGTGGGCTTCTAGCAACAGAATACCGAAGAAAGCTTTTTCTAAGCAATCAATCTCTTGCTCTAGCTCTTTCATTCTTGCCTTGGTGTGATTACAAACTAAAGATCAGAAATGTGGGAGCAAACAACTGTGCTTGTATTTGGATGATTTATGATCCTTGGTGTAACTGTCTCTCCCATCAGCTTTTCCTGTTTGAGATGATTTTTTTCAAGAAATCCCTGCTTGTTTCACCAGTAGGAGACACCATAAATCTGCTGGCAGAATGATGAAACAGAGATGGCTTTGGCTGGGGGCTAAATGAAAATAATGTGACCAATGAGCAGGAAAAAAAATTCAAATATGCTTGATATTTTTTTTAAATGAAGAGAGAGGTATTAATAAGAACAAATATGCACACTAAACAATTTCTGAAGCCAATTCTTATTTATTAGCATTTTTTTGAGAGCTTTATGTACCAGTTATAACTTCACAGACCTTGTTTTTAGGCCTTTTTTTTAGTCCTCATTTAAAGATGTATTTTCCATTGAAGAGTGAAAGGGAAGAGTAGAGGAATAGGGAGAAGAGAAACACTGATGTGAGAGACACCTCAACTTGGCCTCCCACATGCACCCCCAACCAAAGATGGTGAGAAAACCCACAACTGAGGTATATGTGGTTGACAGGAATGGAACCCACCATCTTTTGGTCTGCAAGCCATCGCTCTAACCACTGAACAAAATTAGCCAGAGCTAGGCCTTCCTTCTTAATGCATGATATTATTTCACAACCCAGGATCCACAATCATATTCATAAATTTGGTAACAAAGCCTAAGCAGACCTGAATTCACTGTTGATAAACTTTACCTGAACTGATGCAAATCCATTCATTACCTTTATTTATTCTACCCAGCATGGATAGTCACATATTTGACTGCAAACATGGTTCACTAAAGGATGCTGCCCCAGAACTCCCAGGGCTGTGGCAAAACCACTATAGGGCCCAATCTATCTATGCTAATATAAGTTTATGTGGTTGTTAAGCCCTCACGCCGCAATGCCCTCATGCCCATCACATCCATCATCAGGAGGCTGCGTGCACAGGTGGGCGCAGACTTGATGCTGTGTGCACGGAGGTGGGGCCTGGCAGCTAGCTCCACATGGCGTGGCCTGGGGTGCCGCAGTCTTTTTGCATCAAAGGTTCAGGAATTTGGAGAAGGGGCTGACACATAAATGGATACACTGGACAAGAAGTATAAATTTGGAAGGCATGGGGGAAAGCCAGGCGGAAACCAGCTCTCTAGTGGAGTGGCTTGCCGAATTTCTGGACCCATGGCTTTTTATTTACACATTTTGCCCTTTAGCAAAATAAACACACATATCAAAGGTCAGGTTTGATAAACAGGAAAAAATTATCAGGTTAGAGGAACTGCTTTTGGCCTTTCCTCTAGCAGCAGGTAATAATTTGCAGATTTTCAGCCCTGCTGAATATAGAAGCCCATCAGCCTTCTGGTGAACTTCTCGCATTTATTATGACCTGCTGGTCTTAGCTTCTAGCACTGGTGGTCCCGAGGCTTTACATGCCTGCAGGCAGGGACCCTACTCCAGCCTACCTCTTTGGGGCAATTCATCCAGGAGCCTACATCTTTGGGGCGATCTATCGTGGGGCTCCAGAACTGAGAGGGCACAGGCCAGGCTGGGGGGCCCCTTCCGCCTGACTGCAGGAATTTTGTGCACCAGGCCTCTAGTCGATAATAAAAACATAATGTGCTAATTAGACCGGACAGCCGAATGACCTTCCAGACATCCTTCTGGACAACCTTCCAGACAAAGCCACAGCTGCGAGGTCTGAGGCGAGCCACCGAAGGTGAGTGCACAAATTTCATGCATCAGGCCTCTAGTTTTCAGATAAGGGTATGAGGACCTGCAGCCACAACAAGACTAACAACTCTGCTCCTCCCACATTACACCTGGGGAGCTAAGGCTAGGTCATACAGGTAGGGAGGTGTACAGATGCTGGGACTCCCTAAGCAAAACCTGAACATGCATAGCCAGTCTTGTGGCCACTACTCTCCAGCAATGCCTCCAGGGCAATGCATGTGTTTGAAAAGGTTCCATCCTCAAACTATTCATCTTTCGAGATCACTGTGATTTCAGCTGTGGGCAGTTTAGCAAATAGGCGTGAGAGAAAATAAGGAACAGGGAAGGAGTCAAGAGATAAAAATGAAACTAGCGTGGAAGATGGGAAAAGGAACTGAGGAGGAGTGAGTACAAATAGGAACTGAGGAAGGCTCCAGGCCAGGAAATGTGGAAACCAGTTCAACTGCTAACACACAGAAACTTTCTTTTTGAGCTTTGTATCTCAGCTTCAGTACACCTGTTATGAAGAAGAGGCAGGCAGTATGCATCCTCAGGGCAAACATGCAGTAACATGATAGCAGTAATCCTTCTGAGTATTTGATGTGTTGCAGGCACTCAACTGAGAGCCATCTCATTTTGCCTTCTTCACCATGGCAAAGTAGATATTCATATCCCCATTGCAAATGAGGAAACTGAGGTCCAACTGTAGCTGGAGAAATCACTGGGTCAAATTTTTCCGACTTTAGTGGTAGTGGGTGGCTCTTGCAGTATCTTTAGAAAAAGACTTTTCTAAGACTCCCATGGGAGAATGAATGTATTTTATTGGTGTGTAATTATATTTTCTGGTCTGCAGGGTTCAATGTCCCTTAGCCTAGTCCTGAAAAGAGTGCAGACGGGGCTCCAGCAGAATCAAAGAGTAGGGCCAGTATCCAGAGTGTCCATTCCATGGTGGAGCAGGGCATGATTTAGTGTCAGGCTACATTTAGTACATCAGTACACTGTGTGAAGTCTACATGGCTGTGGGTCACAGGGTGAGTAGAGGGAGGTAAGAAGACCATAAGCTGGGAATCTGAGGTGAGCAGCGAGAGAGAGGGGCTTCTTTGTTCAGGAGCTTAAAAATTAAATATTCCTGTACTTGCGGTGGCATGCCTATTTCTGGCTACTGACTTATTCCCTGGTGTGACTGACTAACAGATAAGCAACATCCCACGTCATGCAGACCTCACTGGGCATGGGTCCATTGTCTAGTGCCTTCCCACAGTGATCTTTAGGTAATAAACTTGGAGACTATTAACTGCAATTCCCTGGCAAAGCTGTATAAATGGCATGTCTCTATTACCTAATCTTCCTTTTACTCCTTCCCTGTTAATAACCAGGTTATTATAATGGTTATCACAAAGAAGTTAAATGTGTCCAACCAAGGTTAATCAGTAACTTCAAAATTGAGGTGCAAAAACATAAACACTGTATATAATCAATGTGATATATACTAACCTCTATCTAAAGCAACTGAATGACAGGTCCACCAGTCACTCTGACATGTACTGATACCAGGGGGCAGACACTCAACACAGGAGCTGCCCCCTGGTGGTGAGTGCGCTCCCACAGGGGGAGTGCCGCTCTGCTGACTGACCTGTTCCTGGAGGCCCACCAGCCAGCAGCAGTAGCCACTCACTCCCTCAGTAGTCCTGCAGGTCCAATCTCTAGAGAACAGGCCAGGCACCAACAGACCAGTACCACTAGCACAGGGCCACTAGCCTCCTGAAAGTTGGCCTCAGGCACCGCAGCTGCTTCCCCTCCCTAGACACTCTGCAAGGAAGAAATCTTGACAATCCCTGGGAACGTCAGGGACAGATCTGGATCCTGGGCAGGCAAGGGCATCCCACCACCTGCCCAAAGGGCAGATTGCGTTCTCCCCCTACCGCCCCTCCATCCCATACCCTTTGGGACAGGCGCCAGATGCAGGCAAGCGCCACTGCGCCACTGCAGCAGACGAGCTTCTCCTGATCAGGACTGACTGGGCGTGAGCCTGTGGCAGGTGCAGCAGGATCAGGATGAGCCAGAGTGGTAGGCAGTAGCAGCAGGTGGCGCTGGACTGCCAGTTTCAGCACAATCCCCACAGGCCACACTGAGGGACCCCACCCATGCACAAATTCATGCACCAGGCCTCTAGAGTGACATAAGTCACCCTGCTTCTCACATATTTTACTCATTTCTCAAGGAACACGTAAAAACCCTGAAGGGTCAGATTGATCTTATTATCAAGGTAACAAATATAAAAGAAAAACCAAGGTCCATGAATTTGGGAACCTCTGTGCCATTACACCTTTCTTATTTGGGGTACAAGGCTCTTCCAAGCCA
Source organism: Myotis nattereri (assembly GCF_964212035.1). Taxonomy (NCBI): domain Eukaryota; kingdom Metazoa; phylum Chordata; class Mammalia; order Chiroptera; family Vespertilionidae; genus Myotis; species Myotis nattereri. The sequence goes on along the minus strand of NC_138094.1, from coordinate 20,368,940 downwards.
AAGGAACCTATAAAAGCAAGTCACGTTAGCTGATGACTGACTGGTTGGTATTCCTGAAATGGACAGAGTTTTTACTTCTAAGATGACATATTTCTATGGCTTTTCCCCTACTATGAGAATTACTGAAACTTCAGTAGTGATCATTACATTTCCATATATACTGGAAGTTTTACACATACACATTTGTAAGTTAAAAATCTCTCTAACCTGTCTCAATCTGCTTCAGTTGCAATTTTAAATCAGCCACCTGCATAGTTAACCTCCTTACAGAAGCATCATAATTTAATATCCGGGCCTTCAGCTTTGCAGAATGCTCAGTCTGAAAAGATTTAAAGAAGGGAAGAAATCAATGTAAAAGAAATCCCAGTTCACTTCAAAAGGAACAAGTCTTTTATAGGGCTTATTCTCTTTTCCATTTTGCCCATTCTGAGCAGCTTCATGCCTGTGGTCCACAGGTCCCTAGAAAACAATAGAGCACACAAACAAGTTTGCCACCTCCATTTGCACTCATCTCTAAGAACAGTTCTATAAGGTATGAGGCAGACACCAGAGTGTCAACAATTCTAAGTCACAGGGCAAGAATCAAGAGACATTACTAGAGGGCACAACCGAGACTGGGACAATTTCTGTTTATGAGTGCGCTTTCCTTGGGATTTTATTACTGTTATAAATATAGTTATATCATCACCCAAGAATTTCTCAGGTGAGAAGGTTACCTTAGAATAGTGGGGGGATAATTTTTGATGTTAAAACCAATCTGATTTACACTGGTGTGACACACACCAAGCTTACATGTGTACACAGTGGATCAGACTAACACCCGACCAAATAAAGATCAGTACTCACTTCACTTTGCAGCTGTCTCTGCAGAGCCTCCTTGTGAGTTTCAAACTTCTTATGCCCTAACACGAAAGCAGCTCCTGCTTCCTTCAACTGTTTCTGCAAATTTACCAGTTCAGGAGGTGGTTGAGCTATAACGAAGAAGGTAAAAAAGCCTAGTGATTATCAACAGTAAGTTTTCCCATCTCACTTAGCAAAAGCAGCTAAAGATATTTTAAATTGTTCTTTCTTTTCTTTGTACACATGTAGTTAATACCATATTAATTCTATGGAATGGACTAAGAGCACAAATTTCAGAAGAGTTGAATGCATGCAGAGGCAAAGTTCACTACTCTTTTCTAATGCAAATGAAAGAAATTCTTTCAAATCCTTTAACTAACCTGAAAGCCCACCTCTTTCCTCTATCACACACAGGAGGCATAAAAGGAGTTCTCCATCAAAACCTGTTAAGTACCCCTAGGTCTAATCTGATCTGTGCACCAGTCAGCAACACTCAGGGTTCAAGCAGACATCAGATGGAGTTCCACCATTTCAGTCACTGAAGAACCACTAAAGGGTGATTCATGTAGGTTAGCCACTAAGGGTGGTATAGTTCTCTGGGCTAGTAATGGGGCCATGCTGTTAACTCCGTGGGCCCAAAGTAGGAGTGGGGAAACTTTCTTCTGCCAAGGGCCATTGGGATATTTATTTTTAGTTAGTTATTTATTTTTAAATATATTTTATTGATTTTTTACAGAGGGGAAGGGAGAGAGATAGAGAGCCAGAAACATCGATGAGAGAGAAACATAGATCAGCTGCCTCCTGCACATCCCCCATTGGGGATGTGCCCGCAACCCAGGCACATGCCCTTGACCGGAATCGAACCTGGGACCCTTCAGTCTGCAGGCCGACGCTCCATCCACTGAGCCAAACCGGTTTTGACATGGATATTTATAACATCATTTGCAGGTCATACAAAATTATCAACTTAATTAGCCTCCTATATTTGGTCAAACATTTAATTAACTCACCCCTAATGCCTTGGCAGGGCCAGATCAAAAGATTTTATGGGTCTTCTATAGCCTGTGGGCAGGACAGTCTCCACACTTGGCCTAAACCATCAGGGAGGGAAGAATTCCCAGAATTGGGAGAGAAAGATCTGGCACAGGCACAGAGCAATGGTGAGAGGTCATCCTGTAAGCACTGGATCTTGCCTTGCTGAGAGGCACAGGGCCAGCCCACAGCCAATATATACAGTGGGGGTGAGGATGCAATGGTGGAGAGGGAATAATAACCTCAACCTCACTCTCATTCCTCCTTCTCAATGGCCAAATCTGAGCAGCAGAAAGTGAGGGGAGATTTGTACAACCCAGAAGGCAGATTTGTAGTTTAAAGATACTTCTTAGTGACACTAATAATATACTATAGTAATAGCAAGCAAAAAAGGAAGTAACTTCAAATTGAGAATCTTAATTTTACAAAAATTTTCCTGATTGAAGCCTTCCTTACAGATACAAAGCATAGTGTCATAATATTAAGCTAATATGAATTACAAAGACATGCAAATCAGGAAAAAGACATACGGTTAAAAAGATGCAAGTTTTCATTTCTGCTCTCTTCCAGTTGTTGTTTAAGTAATTTATTTTGAGCCTGAAGCTCTAATTTCTCTTCTTTTAGAAGCGAATAGCCACTCATCTCTTTCATCTCTTCATTCAGCAGGTGGTTTTGCTTGGTTATTGCCAAGAACTGGGCCTTGAGAGATTCGAGTTCAAGCTGGAATTGAAAAAAAACTTGCATTTGAACAGTTACTGCAGTACTTCTTATGCAAAAACTGGCAGGCTGCTATAAACTGGGTGTCATAGTAAGTAAGGTCACTGGACAGAGGACTCATTCTCTGCAGTAAGAAGAACCTGATTCCAACATGGAAGCTCATCTTTGCCCTAGAAGGGGCGGGGGAAGTTCATCCAACCTTATACTTATGCAGAACCCTGGCCTACAAAGCAAGTGCTTCAGATTAAGTTTGTTGCCCATTTTCCAGATACAACTAAGGTCCCAATAGCAATCACAGACTGCAGCAATGTTTATAAAAATGAAAAGCTGAGCTATCACAAACATGCTGTGGTGCTTTCCTTTTTTTATACATTTCATGTTTACATACAAAAGTCTACAATGTTCTCAAATAAATAGATCATTACAGCTGCAAAAATACATTTTATGTGCAGGATATATCCAGGTACATCAAGTTCCAGCTCTGTCCTTCAGAGAGCACACGTGATGAACAGCAAGAAAATAAATGGCATGTAAAAACACATCTCATTCTGTTTTATCCTGTAAGATCCCAATGTAATGACAGGAATGTTCACCTTCTGCTGATGGGAAGGAAGGAGAGGCTAAGGCAGAAACTAAAAGCACTGGCCACCTGCTATGGGCTAGGCACATAGGTCAGCTCACCACGGAACCTCAACCACCCCAATGTTTAAGGAACTTGTTCGAGGCAACAAGCAGGAAGGACTAAAAGGAAGAACTACTAAATTAACTTAAGTTGGGCCTTCTTAGTCATAAAATAAACAGTCTAAACACATCAAGCTAAATAATGTATGGCTGAAGCTAAAATTTCATCTACTGCCTTGAAGTTTTATCGACTTCAAAAAACAATAGGCTTAGCAATTACCTCAAGTTCTTTCACACGAGTTGCAGAATGATTGCATTCTTCTTCCTGTTTTGAATTGGTAGCCATGGACTGCTCTTGCAAAAGAATAGGTTTTTCTGAAAGAGAAAGCCAACCAATTTAAGATGTTTTTCTAGTGAATAAAAACTCATTTAAGAATTTATGTACAATGTCAGACCTAATGACGATTATTTCATCATCTAAAATAGCAGGTGTCATAGTCAAAAATCAGTAGGGAAAGTAAGAAATAAGTCCTATTACCCAACAGGTGATGGGAAGTCTTAATGGTCACATATATTGTGAACTTTCTTCCACTACACATACCAACCAGTTGCACCAGCTGCTCAGAGCCCTCATACCCAAAGATCTGAATTTCCTTAAATACAAAGATTTGTCTTATGATTTTAGTGTCTATTTCATCATTTTCACTTCATTCAATATGAGTCTTTGCAGATATATCATTAAAAAAAATTAGCTGACTACATGATGGTACTAATTCCTAAGAAGTATTAGTCTAGTTTTCACAAGATAGTCACAGAGGAGCAGCCACACACTGGGTGACCTTATGGGTCTTTATCAAGTACCCAGCTCTGGTTCCTTTGAAATTTCTACTTAAGTTCACTTCTTTTCATAGACAAGTTTCTACAAATATACTGAGACATAAAATATCAAGAGATTGAAAAATTATTCAACTTTCCTACTCCTGGGTTAGTTATAAAACAGTTTAGGAAGTTATATGTCAGGTAAAAATATCATGAGGCATAAACATATGTTACAAGTAAAAGAAATAAGGAAACAGGTCACAGGGAATGGAGAAGTTAAAATTTTCCATAAGTAAAAAATGAAGTCTCTCATGCTTAAAACCACAATGAGATATCACCTCCCACCTGTTAGAACAGCTATCATCAATAAATGGATAAATAACAAGTGCTGGCCAAGATGTGGAAAAAAGAGAACCCTCATACACTGTTGGTGGGAATGCAGATTGGTGCAGCCACTATGGAAAAACAGTGTGAAGTCACTCTCCCCACCCCCACCCCCCAAAAAATAATAAAAATAAGTGCGGCCATATGTTCTAATAATTCTACTTCTCAGTATATGTAAAAAACAACAACATGCCAATTTGAAAATACATACATGTGCACCCACATGTTCACTGCACCATTACTAGTAACAGACAAGATTTGGAAGCAACCTAGACTACCATCAATAAATGAATGTGTGGATACAGAAGATGTGATATATTACTCAGCCACTGAAATGAATAAAATCTTGCCACCTGTGACAACATGGATGAATCTAAAGGATATTATGATGAAATAAGTTACAGAGAAAAACAAATACCTTATGATTTAACTTACATGTGGAATCTTAAGAAATAAAAATAAAACAAAACAGACAGGCCCATAAATATAGATAACAAGCAAGTGGTGGTCAAAGGGGAGGGAGGAAAGTAGATGGGGGAAGAAAAACCTCCTGAATACCCTACCTCTCTCAGGTTAAGGTCATTTTTGATACGTAAAATTAAAAGAACAAAATAATGATTAATTTTGTAGTAAGAGTAAAATGTAAGCTACACACACACATATAAATTTAGAACAGGCCCAATTTAGGAAGCTAATAACCTATACCAGAAATTTACAAATGCAGCTTTCTTCTCCACAAGAATCACCTTTATTCTTCCTGTCCTCTTCACCCAGTCTGTTAGATCTATCGATGTAGTCATCCTTTAGCTCAAGTTGATACCTGAGAATTAGAATGACCAAAATGATTTTCTTGTCACTTTCCTGAACAGATTCCTATCAATGTATGGGTTTCTGTGGCACCCGGGCACCTAAGGGCATGAACATGGCCATGCATAACTTCAAGGACTATCAGTACCAAAGCCCAGAGATGCAAATTCTGAATATAAAACCTGCTACAATCCTTTAATTTGGTCCCCAAAACTCGTTATTGTGAGGTTATTGAGAACAATTATTCCATGGTGGTCTGGATTGGCACACAAAAGTAAATTAAGTTCAATTTACACTGGTACAACTGACTCTAAATCCCAAGAACAAGAAGTCAGTCACATCCACCTGCCTTGCCTTGCACCCCATCCCCACCCCAAAGAACTTTTGCCCTCAAGGGCTGGGCATAGGGTTCGGGGCCAACTTCGACCACCCTCATATCTGGGTTAGCAATACCAAAAGCACACTTTCAAGTTTTACTTATCTCCACCAACTGCCACTAGCAGACGTTTCAGTTGAGAGAGATGGTGAGTATCCTGTGAATTCCCACCCTTGCTCAAGTCATAGAGGATACCCAAACCAGACAACATCAAACAGTACATGATCTGCGAAGCAGTGGGAAAATTAACATACACATTTACTCATTCATTTATTCCTAAGGGTTTAACAACTACAGACATGTCAGCACTTGCTATTACACTCGAGAAGCTGACATACTATATGTATGTCATCATTTCAAAATCTATACATGGAAAGGTACTATATTTTAATTAGAATTCTTTTAAAGAATAAGCTCAGTACTATGTAATGTAAGTACTATGTAATGTAATCTCATGACAAATTACGGGCAAGGCAGTAAAAAGAGACCACTTATTAAGACATACCAAAAGTTAGTTGAGTCATCTCTTCACCATAAATTCATTTACTCAATGAATATTATATGAACACCTGTGTGCTAGACACTACACTGAGCACTGTAGAGAAAAGTTACCATATGGGCTTGATGTCTGCACTGAGTAGTTAATCACTGCAACACATTAAAACTCAGATTATAGGGAAGTCATAGTAACCATAGTTATCATATTTTCCTTTTCCTGTATAATTTTTTTGCTCCATTGTTAATTTCCATTTATTTCTTTTGATTCTGGCTTTGCAGAATCTTGAAGGAATACAGGGCACATGTTACCTGATAAGCACTAAAACCACTAGGCAGAATAATTTATAAATTGATAGATACCTCCAGAGTAGTGGCAAGTATGAGGCGGGAGAGGAAAAGAGAACTAAAAGGGATTATAATTCCAGCCCTGGTCAGCCTGATTCAGATGGTTGAAGCACTGTCCAGTGCATTGGAAGGTCATGGGATCAATTCCTGATCAGGGCACATACAGGAGGCAACAGATCAATATTTCTCTCTCATGCTGATTTTTATCTGTCTCTCTCCTTTCCTCCCTAAAATTATTATTTTTTTTTAAAAAAAGTGAATTTTTAAAAAGTTGATCAACCTGTGGGTCGCGACCCCTTTGGTGGTTGAACGACCCTTTCACAGGGGTCGCCTAAGACCATCCTGCATAACAGCTATTTACATTACGATTCATAACAGTAGCAACATTACAGTTATGCAGTAGCAACGAACATAATTTTATGGTTGGGTCACAACATGAGAACCCGTATTTAAAAGGTCAGAAGGTTGAGAACAACTGCCTTAGATCAACCACTTTTATAGTTTATCTACAATGTGAGCTGAGCAACTCACAATGTGCCATAAAATGAAAGCAAATCACAGACCCTCAATACATGTTAGAAAAGCTATGAGTAAGAAAGAGCAGAGGATGCTATTCCCTATACTGTAACTCTGTAAAATTATCTTAAATATTCATGGGAAAGGCTTGACTGTCAATAAAAAACACGTATTTTTTTAAACACTATCACCATAAAATGTTAAGTCTTATCTACTTCACTAGTATTGCTGTGTTTCCATCAACTTATTCCAAATCTATTACTTGTTTAAGAACACCAAACAATTTCTTTAGAATTTCATTCTTGAGCTTTTGGTCACAGGTCTCCTCCATGCTCTTTATATTCAGGATCCTGTCTCCTAAGTGCATCAGCCACACTTTTATGATTTTCTTCTGTAGCCTCTGATATTAGCAAAAATATAAAAAGCAAAAAAAAATAAAACTGTAATTGCTGAAGTAAAGACTTCAGGAGAAAAAAATAACATAATTTTAGCTCCACAAGCTAAAACTGTTATGTGACTGTCACTGCTGGGAAGTAACTGGAAAGAGCTGGAGTTCTCCATCTATTTTATGAACTGACCAAGTTATGTGGGATCTGAAGTAGCAGATGGAGCAGCATGGTGCACCAGGCTGCAGGGAGTGTGCAAGTTTCAAGACCAAAGTGCTTTTCATAGAAGATGATGAACACTTAAAAAATGATTGCAGGTAATAAATGGCCATAATAAATTCAGAGAAAAGCTACATACCAAACTTAAGTTAGTGTACTTTTGCTTTAGTACTTATTTCTTCAGTAAGATTATTTCTGTGAGGTTTAACTGATCAGCCCATAGGTATGAAAGACAAAAGATTTGTTTCTGATATTTAATAATCTAGTGATTGAATACTGAAGAGTGCTGAACAATAGAAAAAGATAGATAGGTCAATCAGAACTTCCAAATACTGAAGAATGGAATGGTCTTCCCTTGGATCGAGCCAGGTAAGTGCTAGGGAATGCTGACCATTCCAAGCAAAGGATAAAAGCTCTATGTGTTAGCACCCTCTGCTGACTAACATGTAAAGCAAAGGAGCAGTAAACAATACTTATTAGCTTACTAGATGCCTGGTGCACAAATTCATGAATGGCAGGGGTCCCTCCACCTGGCTGATCACGGTGGTCTCACACAGTCCTGATCTTCTCACCCAGTCCCAATTGGGGCTGGGGTGGGATCACAGGAGGGCTCCAGGGCAAGTCTGGTCCTGTCTTGCCTGGTCCTGATGGGCCCCACCCCAGCAGCAAGCAACTTACTGGTTGGAACATCTGCCCCCGGGTGGTCAGTGCAAGTCGTAGCGACCAGTCAGTTGACCACTCGGTCAGACACTTAGCATATCATGCCTTTATATATATAGGTTGTAACTCACAGCACAGAATGTTCAGCATGAACTTTCCCCTGCCCCTGGTCTTGGAGACCGCATGTTCTTCTAAGGCTCTGCTCACCAAATTCAGCTGCCACATGAAGTAAATTGCATTGTGTGCGTGGAAACCCTTTGTAGGCTCCATTGCTGTGTCTTTACTTCGTTGCAGTTCCAATTACTCCAACATAAAGACAGACACCCTCATTATCAGGTAACACCATCATGGTAAGACCCCTGCTCAGCCTACTGCAGTGGTTTTTAAACAGGCCATGGGTCGCCCCAGATGGTTTGGTAGAGTAGGTACAGCCGCAGCCTGCGAACTAAAGGGTCCTAGGTTTGGTTCCGGTCAAAGACACATTCCTGGATTGCGGGCTTAATCCCCAGTATGGAGCACATGCAGGAGGCGATGGATTCTCTCTCATCATTGATGTTTCTCTCTCTCTCTCTCACTCTGCCTTCCTCTCTGAAATCAATAAAAATAGGAAGTAGGCCATTAATCAAATGTTGCTGCTCTCCATCCAGTCCCCTCAAACCCTCTTTTGTCTTTGACCCTCCCCACACACACACTCTGCTGCGGTCTGTAAAATGGGGTCAGGATTTCTACTTCAACCAAGGGCAAAGCTTCCACATGGACCTCCTTTCCCGACTGTCTTTGCCCCCAGTCCTGTGTGGTTTCTCCCTCCTTCCCCTCCATCTAACTTGGTGGGCCCTGCTCTGCCCCCTCCTCATGTGACCTCCTGTCCGCAGCCTCGAACTTTCTCCTCTGGGGGCAGAGCTCTCCAAAGGCTGTGTGGGAATGGAGTGGGCTGTGCAGAGTGGGGTGGGGCAGACAAGGCAGTACAGGGTGTGCAGTGGTGGAGAGCTCTGTGGGCCAAGTCCAACCTTTGGAGAAGAGCTGGGGTGACAGGTCACCGGGAGGAGGAGGGAGGGATGTAGACCTTGTCCCGTGGGAGAGGCACTGGGTTCCTGGGCTGTCCCCACACAGCAGCTTTTCTATGCCCCTGCACAGCTATCATCCTCCACCTCTTGCTGCCTCCGCCTCAAGTTTTGGACTCAGTTTCTTTGACTCAGCCCCACCCCCCTCTCAGCTGCGTTCCAGGAGCCTGAGGCTGCACGTTGGCTTTGGGCAGCTATGCCTGGCCTGCCCCCTATAATGGTGTTACCCACTCTCCTGGAGTAGTTAGTGAAACTTAAATAAATATAAGCAGCTCTGAAGATTATAAATTGAGCACTGAGAAGGCCACAGGCTGCGGAGGGCTGCATAGTCCAGGCTCTCAGCATAGAAGCCTCCCCAGCCACCTGGTCCCTGCTGGCTCCCGCCCCCACCTGCCTCTGCCCAGGGCTCAAGACAAACCCCAGGAACTTCCTGACAGCTCTCACCTCACATCTCACTTTCCAGTCCAGCCCACCAGTGCCCACAGCAAGCTAACCTACTGGTCCGAGCGTCTGCCCCCTGGTGGTCAGTGCATGTCATAGTGACTGATCGACTGATCCAGTGGTCAAACTCACAGTGGAACTCCAGTAGAGGGAATAATTTGCATATTAGGCTGTTATTATGTAAGATATCAGCGATTTTCAACCTTATTTATCTCTGACACACATAAACTACTAAAATTCTGCAGCATGCCAAAAATATATTTGCCCATTTATAAAAAACACAACAGGTATATTTTTGAATCGTTCACAATGAACCGCTATTTTGTGTTGACTGTTGTCTTTTTTTTTTTTATTTGAAAATCTAAGGAAAAAGAGGTTAATGCCCTTGACTACAGTCAGGTATGTCATGTTTTATATATTCTTGCAGCACACCAGTTGAAAATCGATGGCTTATTTGTCACTTTCCTTTTCTGTCATGATCAATTTACCACTTCAGTACTGCTTAGAACAGAGTAATGTAGCAGAGATGAAAAATAAAATGAATTAAAGCCTATATAAATGATCTAACCACATAAATGAAGACCAGGGCAAATCCACTAAGGAAGTAAGAGTCAACTAACAGTAGAACCTAATGGAAATGAAACCTGTTTCATAAACTAGACTGGTGAGCTTGCCATTAATGGCAGGTACAATGTGAAGAATGAAATAGTGGTGAGCACTTAGTACACACACATCCATCACCCAGTACAAATCAAGTCAGAGCCACTGCATTGAGTTACTACATGCACATGGAACCGTTAGATCTCAATGACTAAACATAAGTGTGTGACTGAACATAATTTGTTAACAGTTGTTAGCTTCTTCAAAGTACTGGTCTGGTTTTACTGTAGCCTGATGATGGTGTCTCACTGCTTTTCATCCCAATAACTAATATTTCAAAAGCAAAATCCTAGTCTTTGTTTCTCTCAACTTATGCCTTTTAAAACTAGCCGAATGTACCTTTACAAGCAAGAACTCTACTTGGCAATTAGCATTAGAATAATTAGTAGTATTTGTTTTAAACTCACAGTCTCTGAATAGTCAAAATGAAAACATTACTTACAAATCAAAAGCTTCAATTCTTTGCTTCAGTTCTGCTTCTCTGCCTCTTAGGAAATCGGTATCTTTCAGTAGAAGCTGTATTTGAGCATAAAGTTCTTTTGTTTCCATCTGTAGAGGAAAGCATTAATTGTAGCAAGCAAGCTGAGGAAAATAAGACAGGTTTGAACTAATGGACTGCTTCCTACATTCCAGAGAACAAAGTACAGACATTTAGAGGAACAATTTCACTTTTAAAACATTCCATCTCAAGGTATGCATTTTGCCTATTCTAGTTACACAAGAACTTACCTCCTAGTCCAGGGGTGGGCAAACTTTTGGACGCGAGGGCCACAATGGGTTCTTAAACTGGTCCGGAGGGCCGGAACAAAAGCATGGATGGAGTGTGTGTGTGAACTAATATAAATTCAAAGTAAACATTATTACATAAAAGCGTACGGTCTTTTTTTCTTTTAGTTTTATTCATTTCAAACGGGCCGGATCCGGCCCGCGGGCCGTAGTTTGCCCATGGCTTCCCTAGCCCAATGACTGTTACGCTATATTACCCTAATATCCCTTGTGCAGAATATCCTGACACTTCCTTAACATTTTTGTAAGTTCTCCAGAAAAAAAAACACAAAAAACAAAATGGGGGAACTTAACAAAGTAGAATCCCCATGGTTCAATAGTCGTCTGAAAGTTTCAATTCATGGGCGGTTCTGACTCAGAATGAACAAGCTGGAATGAAACTGTGAAAAATAGATCACACTTACATTTGTGTGTTCACTGAGCAAGGATTTACTGAATATCATGTCAAAAAGCACAGTGAGCTGGATATGAAAAGATGAACAGCTACAGTCCCCATCTTTTAAAAAATTCACAATTTACTGAGGGAGAGAGAAATAATACTACAATGTGATAATTTCACAACCAGAGTCCAGTCTCCACGGCAGGAATGATGCCTAAATGAGTCTATCAATGGGATTCAGGGAAGGCGTCACCAGGAAGCATCATTGAAGCTAAAGTTTGAAGGACAGGACAGTTTTATCAGGGAGAGAAGGGGGTGAACAGTCGGGTGGCAGAGTAAAAGTATGGTGCCTTTTATGAGGATGCCAAGCTTCTCCAGTGCCTTCAGAGAATCTGACTGAATGGAGACAGGCTGTCAACTGGTTGATCTGATCTAGTCAGTCACTCATTTTAAGGTTCAAAGTGTTAGTCTGAACACAACCCATCATCTCAAAGACCAGTGCTTCCATTTATTTTTATAGCTAAAATTAACCCAATTCCCAGAAATGCCAGAAAAAATTGGAGAGGGGGTGTGGTCACCATTAATAACTGGGTTTTACTGAGAAGCTCCAAGAAAGGTTGACACTGGGAGGAAGCCTTTTAACTTCAACCATCTCCTGGTATCAGTAGTCCTGGCTGAGGAAACCATGACCCCAACCTAGTTAGGTCTGACAACCCTTGGGAAAGGAACTGTTTTTCCAAAAGAAACAATCCAATCTCTTTTGCTGGCATGCACTCCCCACCATTCCTCAACCTCTTCATGTCCTGTCCAGTCATTTTCTGGGTGACAAGATCAAATGGCCACTGGATGACACTTATAAGCCCCAGACCCTTCTACTGCAGGGACCTTTGCCTTTGCTCAGATGGAAGCACATTGCATTTGGTTTCCAACTTCACCTAGAACCCCAACCTGCAACTCTGTCCTGTTGGTCCACCCTTATTCTTCCATCTGTCTGTATCCCCAGACTTACTCCTTGATGTCTGAGACTGCCACGTAGCTCTCCCTTCTCTCCTGGATTATTAGTCATCCACACTCTGCTCTGGTTCCGCTCACCATCATGCTGAACCCCAAAGTCTTCAACTAAACAGGCTGCCTTTCTCAAATGAAATAAATTCAGCTCTATAAAGCTACACTCCTCAACTACGACCATTTTTCTGCCCTCATTGACCTTCCAAATCCTCCCAAGAGCTGCAACAGAACAATCACCTACAACAAGCATGTCAAACGCATGGCCCACAGGCCGCACGTGGCCCACAATGAATATTTTTGTGGCTCAGCGAATATAACAGTATGTAGCGTTTTAATAAAAATTTCGTAACCTGATTTTTACAATAACCTGTTTTACATAATTATTAATTACTAACTACATTTGCTAATGACTGATTATAATTGTGTTGCATTCATTTCCCTTATGTGCCTTATGCGCAGGCGTGCCATTTCTCTCCATTAATACTAGCAGACAATATTTTAGCACCCGATGGCCAAATCATTAGTCTTGTACTGACTTGTTTGGTATGTGCAACAGGAAATACTTTGCTTTTGGAGAATGAGAAAAGTAGGTTTATTTGCATTGTGCTTATTAATCTGTCCAGTTATTCAGTGTCTGGGAAGTTAATGTTCAATGCAAAATACTGATTTTTATTAAAACGTTCTATTATTTTTTGTTAACGATTACTCATTTATTTCAGCCCTTTGTATTCAACATGTCTTTATCGAAATAAACCTTTCTATGAAAATTGAAGCTTTTGTTTTGCAGCCCACATAAACTTGGTTCGTTTTAGTGTTTGAAATTCTTGACCTACATGCACTTGGTCTGGTCTACTTCAATTCCAGGTTGCCCACTTCAGCAGTACCCTCAAAACAGCTCGAGAATCCTGTCAGCTTCAGAGAGCTGCTCTGCTCCTTCTGCAACCCCCCGTCACCCACTGGCCATTCCTTACCTCTGGTCCTCTCCTCAAAGGTCACTTATCACTTAATTCTCACATCTGCTGCAATTTTAGTGAGGTTGTCTCATGCCCCTGACTCGGACATTCACTTCCACTCTTCCTTCCAGTAATCTCGAAAAAAGAAGTCTTAGTATCCTTTTCAAAGCTGATTCTTCCAGGTGTATTCTTGACCGCAGTCCCTACTAGTCCTCTAGGCCAGTGATGGCGAACCTATGACACGCGTACCATTTTGGGTGACACGCATCGACAGAGACAAAAAATTGCGTATTCATATATTTGTCTCTCGCAATGGCCAGAGCTGGGCATCACTCGAGTAATATTATTACTCATGTTACTCATGATCAATTACACAATTCTAAAACCAGATGTAAGCATGTACATCAGTGTTGCGTAGCAAAGATACATTGTGAAAACATCCAAGATACACTGTTCCAATATTGGCATTAATATAAAAAGGTTAAGAATTGCACTATAAAGAGATTAATCTTTACTCAAGACACTTTATTTTTACTCGAGTGACAAAACGCCCAATTCTGGAAACGGCCTCATTATTGTCAACATGTGCCTCGGGTAAGCTTCCTGTGCGTTTGGGTGCATTCGGCAAACGGACACACTTGATCGCCATGTTCATTAGGGGACAGGAGTGGGAGGGTTAGAAGAAAAAGATATAAGGGGAGAAAAATGGCGGAGGTATAAACGGACGTATCCTGTGCCTTGTCCTGGAGCAGATAAGGGTGAGCAGCTGAAACGGGTAACATACAGCCCGAATAGGCAGAGGATATTCAGCTGAGAGACAGTCTGCAGCTGGGAAAGACAGAGAACTCCCAGAAAAAAAAGGATGGTTGGAAACTGCGGCTGAAACATCTCCCTGTGTGCCGGCTCAGCAGCGGAGACTGTGCCATCTTGAGTGGCTGTTACAGACAACCAGAGATCAGCTACTAACCTGGAAACAAGGGATCTCAAGCAGCGTGACTGCGTGAACTCAGACGAGCACTGCTTCTTCTCACAGAAAGGTTAGACTTCCCCTAAAGGTGCGGTTTGCAATTCAGGTTGGAGAGAGAACCGCGAGGGGCGAAATCTGCGCCCCACAGAGTCCGTGGCCCTTGGGACCAGCGTGACCCTCAAGTGGCGAAGGGGCCCCACAGAGCAGCTGGCAGAAGGGAACGATAAAAATAAGCACATAGCTAGACTGGATGCAAAAAAGCAGCCTCGGATTCTCCCAGTCTGCCGGGTGCTTGGTGCCAGGGGCGAGTGGGTGTGTGGAGACTGTGCGCAGACCTGGAAGGTGGAGGCTTGCAAATTCACACAACTTCTCAGGCTCTTGTTGTTACAGTTCCCCTTAGATCCGTGTGTTTGATTATTAAACCCAGTGGATGGGATTCCCCAGGTGGGGTCATTCACAGAGCCTGTAGGGGAAAGACATTTTGGGGAGCCTGGGAAACAGAGCGGGGAGTAATGATTAAAGAACCAGCTCTGGGCAGTGGACTTTCCCAAACCAGTTTCAAGTAACATAGAGAAAATAAACCCTAACTACTGGATAGAGAGGACTTATAGCCTCGGAGGTCAATCCAGACACACTGCCACCCAGAGGCAGAGCCACGAACTGTCTCTTCTGTAAATACAAATAAAGGCAGTCTGGTAAACAAATACAACCTGCCTTAAAATCAGGACTGTGGTTTACAGCACAGAGGAACAGTGTATCGCAGGGAAATTCAACACTCTCCTAAATGCCTGGCAGGACTAAGGCGTGACAAAAAGAAGAGTAGAAGATCTGAAGCACCTTCACTACTGTACATTTTTAACTTTTTTTCTTTTTAATTCTTTTTTCACCATTTCATAAAGAACCTATTATTATTTTTTTTTCATCACCTGATTTTACCTTTGTAATTACATTTTTTAACCAGTATTATTGCTATCATTTTACCATTTTTTCAAGTGTCATTTTATTTTTTTTTTCATTATTTTATTTTGGAATTAGTGTTCTACACTCTATTTTCATCGTTCCTTTAGCATCATTTCTCTCTATCTCACCTTTACCCTTAAGCCATAACTCTTCCTCACTTTTCCCCTTTTGTTGTCCTGTTTCTCTTACCCTATTCCTGCTTTAGATTTTCCCTATTCATTCTTTTTACCCACTGTCTAAATTTCACCCTACTGATATACCTAATTTCCAATCCCTTGCTCTAAATCCATATACACCTCTCTCTTATCGTTCTTCACTATCCAATTTTTTTTCTCTGTCGTTTTGCTAGTGTTTGCTTGATTTTGAGTATATTTTTTTTTTTTTTATGCTTGTTTGGGAGATTGTTTTGTTTTACATTTTTATTTTTCTGTTTTGCTTTTTCTTTCTCTGGTTATTTTTGTGCTTCTGTTTTCCCTTGCCTCTCTTGATATTAGTGGTTGATTGTAGTTTGCATTAATCTCCAGGGATCTGCTGCTGGAATTCATTGGGATTATTTGTGGTTCTATTAGAGTTTTCTCCCAATACAAATAGCCTCTTCCCCACCTCTAATTCATTCTCTCACTTTTTTTTCTTCTTTCTTCTCTCCCTTTTCCCAATCTCATTTCGGCATTCCTTTTTGTTTTTTTCTTTTTCTCTTTAATCTTTTTCTCTTTTTTCTTCTTTATCCCCTAATTCTCTTCACTCAGTGGTCACCTTTATTTGGGGTTATTAATATCGTAAATACATTTGTTTTCAGTGCCTTGTATGTTGTGCCTTTTTGTGTTGTATTTTGTGCCTTTAAATCAACGCATCAGAAAGAGAACTACATAACCAAACACCTGGAGAAGAGAGATCATGGTGAAAAATGAACCAACCCACATATGAAAGAAAAACAGGCATCATCAGAAAAGGAAGTAAACGAAATGGAGGCAATGGAGGAAAGCAACCTGTCAAAGAAAGAATTCAGAGAAATGGCCATAAGGTGGATGAAAAGAATGGAAGACAAATTCACCAATATGTGTAGGAACCAAGAGGAAATGAAGAAAAACCAAGAAGAAATGAAAAATGACATCACTGCTATAAAGAACTCAATAGAAAGCATCAACAGTAGACTAGAAGACGCAGAGGACCACATCAGTGAGCTAGAAGACAAGGTAGGAAAAAATACCAAAACAGAACAGCTTCTAGAAAAAATAATTAAAAAGCATGAGGAGAGCCTAAGAGAACTCTGGGACAACACTAAACGAAACAACATCCGAATAACATGGGTCCCAGAAGGAGAGAAAACTGAGCAAGGAATAGAAAACCTGTTTGAAAAAATAATAAGGGAAAATTTCCCTGAGATAGGGAAGGAAAAAACTCACACAAATCCAAGAAGCTCACAGAGTCCCAAACATAATGAACCCAAAAAGACCGACACCAAGGCACATAATAATTAAATTGGCAAACACCGACAAAGCAAGAATATTAAAAGCAGCCAGAGAGAGACAGAAAGTTACCTACAAAGGATCCTCCATCAGACTAGAGACCGATTTCTCAACAGAAACACATCAGGCAAGAAAGGAATGGAATGAAATATACAAAGTCATGCAAAAGAAGGGTCTGAATCCAAGAATACTGTACCCAGCGAGGCTATCAATCAAAATTGAGGGTCAAATCAGGAGCTTCACAGACAAAAACGGTCTACGGGAGTTTATTACAACCGAACCAGCAATGCAAGAAATGCTAAAGGGTCTGCTGAAAAAAGAAAAAATAGGAAACAAAGAAGGAATGCAGCGGTAAAGATAAAAAATGGTGACTAACAAGTTTCTATAAATAATAACTTTAAATGTAAATGGATTAAATGCCCCAGTAAAAATGCATAGGGTAAATGAGTGGATAAGAAAACATGACCCATATATCTGCTGTCTACAGGAAACCCACCTCAGAAAAAAAGACGCCCACAGACTGATGGTGAAGTAATGGAAAAAGGTTTTTTAGGCCAATGGAAGTGAAAAAAAAGCCGGGGTAGCAATACTTATATCTAACAAATTAGATCTCAAAGTGAAGGACATAAAAAGAGATAAAGAAGGCCACTTCATAATATTAAACGGAGGAGTCCAACAAGAAGAAATAACTCTGGTAAATACATATGCATCCAATATAGGAACACCCAAATACGTAAGAAAACTTCTGGAGGAGATCAAGGGAGAGATTGACAGCAATACAATCATAGTAGGGGACCTTAACACCCCATTATCACCATTGGACAAATCCTCTAAACAAAAACTCAGCAAAGAAACATCAATCCTAAATGACTCACTAGATCAGATGGAATTAATTGACATCTTCAAAACATTTCACCCAAAGCCACAGAATATACATTCTTCTCAAGTGCTCATTAGTCATTTGCAAAGATAGACCATATATTGGGTAACAGGCAAAGTCTCCTCAAATTCAAGAAGATTGAAATAATATCCAGCATCTTCTCAGACCACAAAGGCATAAAACTGGAAATCAACTACAACAAAAACAATCCAAGAAAATCAAACACATGGAGACTAAATAGCATGCTATTAAGCAACGACTGGGTTACCAGAGAGATCAAAGAAGAAATAAAAAACATCATGGCAACAAACAAAAATGAAAACACAACAATCCAAAACCTATGGGACACAGTGAAAGCACTCTTGAGAGGGAAGTTCACAGCTCTACAAGCCTACTGCAAGAAACAAGAAACAATGAGAATAAATGACCTAACTCTACAACGCAAAGAGTTAGAAAGAGAGCAACAAAAAAAGCCCACTCTAAGCAGAAGGAAGGAAATAACAAAGATCAGAGCGGAGATAAACAACACAGAGACCAAAAAAACAATACAAAAGATCAACAAAACCAAGATCTGGTTCTTTGAAAGGATAAACAAGATTGATACACCTCTAGCCAGGCTCACCAAGAAACAAAGAGAGAGGACCCAAGTAAACAAAATCAGGAATGAAATAGGAGAAATAACAACAGACCCCATAGAAATACAAAGGATTGTTAGAAAATACTATGAACTCTACTCCAACACACTAGACAACCTGGAGGAAATGGACATATTCCTAGAAAAATACAACATTCCAAAACTTAATCAGGAAGAATCTAAAAATTTCAATAGGCCAATAACTATGGAGGAAATCGAAGCAGTAATCAAAAAGCTTCCAGCAAACAAAAGCCCGGGGACAGACGGCTTCACAGGGGAGTTTTACCAAGCATTCAAGGAAGACCTAAAACCTATCCTCCTCAGACTATGTCAAAAGATCCAAGAGGAAGGAACACTTCCCATCTCATTCTATGAAGCCAGCATCACCCTAACACCAAAACCAGATAAAGACAACACAATGAAAGAGAATTATAGGCCAATATCCCTCATGAACATAGATGCCAAGATCCTCAACAAAATCCTAGCAAATCGGATCCAGCAGTACATCAAAAAGATCATACACCATGACTAAGTAGGATTTATCCCAGGGATGCAAGGATGGTACAATATCCGCAAATCAATAAATGTGATACATCACATAAACAAATTGAGAGAAAAAAAACGTATAATCATATCAATTGATGCGGAAAAAGCATTTGACTAAATCCAACACTCTTTCTTGATAAAAACTCTCAGCAAGATAGGAATTGAGGGATCATACCTCAACATAATAAAAGCCATATATGACAAACCAATAGCCAACATCATAATCAATGGGCAAGAACTAAAATCATTCCCCTTAAAATCAGGAACAAGACAGGGATGCCCCCTCTCACCACTCCAGTTCAATACAGTACTGGAAGTACTAGCCATTGCGATCAGACAAGATGAAATAAGAGGCATCCAGATTGGAAAAGAAGAAGTAAAACTGTCCTTATTTGCAGATGACATGATACTGTACATACAGAACCCAAAAGACTCCATCAAAAAATTATTAGACTTAATAAATGAATTCAGCAATGTAGCAGGATACAAAATTAATGCTAAGAAATCCATGGCATTTCTTTACACCAAAAGTGAACTTACTGAGAGTGAAACTACAAAAGCAATCCCATTTACCATTGAACCAAAAAAATTAAAATTCCTAGGAATAAACTTAACTAAGGAGGTAAAAGACTTATATGCAAAAAAACTACAGGACACTGAAAACAGAGGTAGAGGAAGACAGAAACAGATGGAAGAACATACCGTGTTCATGGATTGGTAGAATCAACATCATCAAAATGTCCATACTACCCAAAGAAATCTATATATTCAATGCAATCCCCATTAAATTACCAATGGCATATTTCACAAATCTAGAACGAACGTTCCAAAAATTCATCTGGAATAAAAAAAAAAAAAAAAAGATCCCGAATAGCTGCAGCAATCCCGATAAAGAAGAACAAAGTAGCCAAAACCGGTATGGCTCAGTGGACAGAGCGTCGGCCTGCGGACTGAAAGGTCCCAGGTTCGATTCCGGTCAAGGGCATGTACCTGGGTTGCGGGCATATCCCCAGTAGGAGATGTGCAGGAGGCAGCTGATCGATGTTTCTCTCTAATGGATGTTTCTAACTCTCTATCTCTCTCCCTTACTCTCTGTAAAAAAATCAATAAAATATATTTTTTTAAAAAAGGAGAACAAAGTAGGTGGGATCTCAATACCAGATATCAAACTGCATTACAAAGCCACTGTTCTTTTTTTTTTTTAAATATATTTTATTGATTTTTTACAGAGAGGAAGGGAGAGAGATAGAGAGTTAGAAACATCGATGAGAGAGAAACATCGATCAGCTGCCTCCTGCACATTTCCCACTGGGGATGTGCCCGCAACCCAGGTACATGCCCTTGACCGGAATCGAACCTGGGACCCTTCAGTCCGCAGGCCGCCGCTCTATCCACTGAGCCAAACCGGTTTCGGCTAAAGCCTCTGTTCTTAAAACAGCTTGGTACTGGCACAAGAACAGACATATAGGTCAATGGAATAGAATAGAGACCCCAGAAATCGACACAAACCACTATGCCCAATTAATATTCGACAAAGGAGGCAAGAGCATACAATGGAGTCAAGACAGTCTCTTCAATAAATGCTGTTGGGAAAATTAGACAGATACATGCAAAAAGATGAAACTAGACCACCAACTCACACCATACACAAAATTAAACTCAAAATGGATAAAAACTTCAATGTAAGATGGGAAACCATAAAAATACTAGAGGAATCCACAGGCAGCGAAATTGCAAACATATGCCCAAGGAATTTCCTCTCTGATAATGCTCCTAGGGCAATGGAAACTAAAGAGGAAATAAACAAATGGGACTACATCAAAATAAAAAGCTTTTTCACAGCAACGGAAACCATCAACAAAACAACAAGAAGACCCACTGTATGGGAGAACATATTTGCCAATGATACCACCGACAGGGGTTTAATTTCCAACATTTACAGGGGTCTCATGAAACTTAACAAAAGGAAGATAAACAATCCAATAAAAAAATGGGCAACGGACCTAGATAGACACTTTTCGAAAGAGGACATACAGAAGGCCGAAAGACATATGAAAACATGCTCAAAGTCACTAATTATAGGAGAGATACAAATCAAAACGACAACGCGTTATCATCTCACACCTGTCAGAATGGCTATCATCAAAAAATCAACAAACAAGTGTTGGAGAGGATGTGGAGAAAAAGGAACCCTTCTGCACTGCTGGTGGGAATACAGACTGGTGCAGCCACTGTGGAGAACAGTATGTAGCCACCTCAAAACACTAAAAATGGAACTCCCATTTGACCCAGTGATCCCACTAGTAGGAATATATCCCAAGAAACCAGAAACACCAATCAGAAAGGATATATGCACCCCTATGTTCATAGCAGCACAATTCACCATAGCTAAGATTTGGAAACAGCCTAAGAGCCCATCAGCAGATGAGTGGATTAGAAAACTGTGGTACATATACACAATGGAAAACTATGCTGCGGTAAAAAAGAAGGAACTCTTGCCTTTTGCAACAGCATGGGTGGAACTGGAGAGCATTATGCTAAGTGAAATAAGTCAGTCAGAGAAAGATAAATACCACATGATCTCACTCATTTGTGGATTATAGAGAACAACATAGACTGATGAAAAGGGACAGATCCAAAGACTGAGAAACAGCAATCAGGCTATCAATCCCCAGAAGGAAAGTAGGGGAGGGCGGGGGTAAGGTGAAGAGATCAACCGAAGGACTTGTATACATGTATATAAGCCAAACCAATGGACATGGACAACAGGGGGATGGGAGCACGAGTGTGCAGGGAGGTTGGGGAGGTTGGGGGTTAATGGGGGGGAAGAGGACACATTTGTAATACCTTAACTAATAAAAAAAAGAAAAAGAAAAGAAAAAGATATACAGTGCAACAGTGCTCGACGAGACATTCTGCGTGTCAGATAATTGATTACAGCACCATATATTTGTTGGTTATACATACTATTTTTGAATTGTTTTGCACCAGGAGTCAGTGCAACAACACTGCAAAAAGTTAACAGGTAAGAAAACTATCAACCTTTTGTAAAAAATGCCGTCATTTATATTCATTTTTGCAGCCTTGTGATGGAGAATCAAAAAAATAAAAAAGCAAGATTGAATGATAAGGGAAGTGGAAGTAGCAGTAGCCGACCCTTTCAAGACATATGCACCGAGATGTACGGGATTGTCAACAGAAACAACAATTCATTGTGCATACTGTTTAATGAAACAGTAGTAAGCAGAACGTGGAATGTAAAGAGACATTTTGAAACTAATCATTGTCAGTTCTTGAAAAAAAGTATTGATGAGAGGAAGGAATGCATTTCTAGGCAGCTACACCTCTATAAAAGTCAATCAAATTCCATCATTAAATTTGTAAGATGCTCTACAAATTTAATATCAGCAAGTTACTATATTGCTCTCTCCATAGCTCAGCATGGAAAAAGCCCTCAGTGACGGAGAATTTAGTAAGGAAACATTTCTAAGAGGTGCACCAGCTCTATTTCACGATATGAAAAAAAAGATGATGTTATTAAAAGAATTTCTAAGTTACCACTCAGTAGAAATACTATCAAAGGCAGAATAGCTCTCATAGCCAGTTAGCCTGGAGGCCAAATCACCCCCAGTATTGCCGACAACAATCAAGGCGTAACTACAACAAGACTGCACACAAAGACCACTAGGGGATGCACCAAGAAAAGATAAAAAAATGCGGAGACAAAGAAATAGGACGCAAATGTCAGAAATGGAAGATATAGAGCTCAAAACCACACTTTTAAGGTCTCTCAAGAACTGTCTAGAAGCTGCCGATAAACTTAGTAAGGCCCTCGGAAAGACTGGTGAGACCGCCGATAAATGTAGTGAGATCCTCAAGAAATCTAATGAAACCCTCGATGTTGTGATAAAGAACCAACTAGAAATTAAGCATACACTGACTGAAATAAAGAATACTATACAGACACCCAACAGCAGACCAGAGGAGCGCAAGAATCAAGTCAAAGATTCGAAATGCGAAGAAGCAAAGAACACCCAACTGGAAAAGCAAAAAGAAAAAAGAATCCGAAAATACGAAGATAGTGTAAGGAGCCTCTGGGACAGCTTCAAGCGTACCAACATCAGAATTATAGGGGTGCCAGAAGATGAGAGAGCGCAAGATATTGAAAACCTATTTGAAGAAATAATGACAGAAAACTTCCCCCACCTGGAGAAAGAAATAGTCTTACAGGTCCAGGAAGCGCAGAGAACCCCAAACAAAAGGAATCCAAAGGGGACCACACCAACACACATCATAATTTAAAATCCCAAGAGCAAAAGACAAAGAGAGAATCTTAAAAGCAGCAAGAGAAAGAAACTCAGTTACCTACAAGGGAATACCCATACGACTGTCAGCTCATTTCTCAACAGAAACTTTGCAGGCCAGAAGGGAGTGGCAAGAAATACTCAAAGTGATGAATACCAAGAACCTACAACCAAGATTACTTTATCCAGCAAAGCTATCATTCAGAACTGAAGGTCAGATAAAGAGCTTCACAGATAAGGAAAAGCTAAAGGAGTTCATCACCACCAAATCAGGATTATATGAAATGCTGAAAGGTATCCTTTAAGAAGAGGAAGAAGAAGAAAAAGGTAAAGATACAAATTATGAACAACAAACATGCATCTATCAACAAGTGAATCTAAGAATCAAGTGAATAAATAATCTGGTGATCATAATAGAATCAGGGACATAGAAAAAAAATCATACACCTATGGGTGAGGACAGTAGGGGGTGGGGGTAAGGGCAGAGGGTGGGGTGGGAACTGGGTGGCAGGGAGCTATGGGGGGAAAATAGAGGAACAACTGTAATAATCTGAACAATAAAGATTTAATTTAAAAAAAAGGTAGAATAACAGATCTTGACAAAAACGTACAAAGTCAATTAAAAAAAAGACTTAAATAGATGTAAATATTTTTTGATTTCTCTTGATGAAACTACTGATGTCACATCATATGCTCGGTTAGCCATTATTGCTAGATATTCTGATGGTCTCACTATGAGAGAAGAGTTGATAAAGTTAGAATAAGAGCCAATGAGTACATCAGGAAACCAAATATGTAAAGTTGTTATAAAAACATTCAGTGTCCTAAACATTGATATCTCTAAAATTGTGTCAGTCACGACAGACGGGGCACCAAAGATGGTGGGAAAAAAGTGGGATTCCTGAAATTGTTTATGGAAGCTATTAGACATCCACTTGCACCTTTTCATTGCATTATCCATCAGGAGGTGTTGTGTGCCAAATCGGGATTCTCTGAATTGAATGATTTAATGTCAGCTGTAACAAAAATTGTGAATTTTATAGCTTCTCGACCCCTTCACAAGCGAGAATTTTCTGTACTTTTACAGGAAGTTGATTCAACCTACAGTGGACTACTGATGTTCAATCGTGTGAGATGGCTAAGTCGAGGAAAACTACTTGAGCGATTTGTGGAGTGCTTTCAAGAAATTATGGTATTTATTGAGAATAAGGATCTGGCAAACTTTCCTCAGATCAATGATCATAAGTGGGTCAGCAATTTGATGTTTTTTACAGATCTCTCTGTTCATATGAATGAACTGAACTTAAAATTACAAGGTTTTGGCAAAAATATTGACGTTATGTTTGGATACATCAAATCTTTTGAAAGTAAACTTAAAATTTTCAAGCGAGATATTGAAACTAAAACTCGTATTTTCCTCAGATGAAAAAGTATTTCGAGAAGGCTACTACAAGTGTAATGGAGTCTATACTTATGTACCAGAATATAGTAAACACTTTCTTTGAACAGTTCAGTGAAAGATTCAACCAATTTAGAAGCCTAGAACAGACCATTAAAATAATTAAGTATCTGGATGTAGTTTACAGTACTTTGGAATTGAATAATTTCCAATGGATGCAAATTGATGATTTAGAGATGCAACTTGCAGATTTTCAAGGTAGCATTTGGACTCGTGTTTGTCGACTTAAGGTCGAAACTTGAAAATCTGGAATGAATTCGTTTGAAACATGAAGAGTGCAACTATGAAGAAGAAATTTTGAGTGCTTGGAACAGAGTTCCTGACACTTTTAGCAATATAAAAAATCTAGCGATGGCTTTGCTAACAATTTTTTCATCAACATATTTTTGTGAGACTTTGTTCTCAGCATTAAATAATATTAAAATGAACAAAAGGAACCGGCTAACATGATGTTAGTGGGGCTTGCTTGGCTTTGAAGTGCACCAAGTATGAACCTGCAATCGAAGAAATAGCAGACAAACTTCAGCACCAAAAAAGTCACTAATTTCTAGTTTTCGTACCATTTGATTATCATTGTTTTATTTTTAATTTTTTTTTTATTTATTTATTTATTTTAATTTATTTATTTTAATTTATTGCTTAAAGTATTACAAAGGGTATTACATATGTGTCCACTTTATTCCCCCGCCCTAGACAGTCCCCTAGCCTCCCCTATCCCCCAATGTCTTATGTCCACTGGTTATGCTTATATGCATGCATACAAGTCCTTTAGTTGATCTCTTACCCCCCTACCTCCTGCCCCCCAACCCTCCCCGGCCTTCCCGCTGCAGTTTGACAATCTGTTTGAGGCAGGCCTGCCTCTGTATCTATTATTGTTCAAAAGTTTATAATGGTCTCTATTATCCATGAATGAGTGAGATCATGTGGTATTTTTCCTTCATTGACTGGCTTATTTCACTTAGCATAATGCTCTCCAGTTCCATCCATGACGTTGCAAATGGTAATGATTATCATTGTTTTTATTATTATTTTTTCTTAAATGTACATTGTTTTTCTGTTTTTGTTCATTTTATACATATTTTTTGGTTGATTTTTCTTTGTTAAATGGCATTTAAATATATAAAATAAATATCAAAAATATAAATCTTTTTTTATTATGGTTGCAAATATCAAAAAAAATATATGAATATTTCTATATGTGACATGGCACCAGAGTTAAGTTAGGGTTTTTCAAAATTTTTGACACGCCAAGCTCAAAACGTTCACCATCACTGCTCTAGGTCCTCAACTGTTCCAGCAAATGTCTCATCTCACCCCTGGACTTTTAGCAAATCTACAAGCAGCTGCAGGAAGGAGCCATCCAGTAAATGATTTTAAAATATTGCCTTCTGGTGCTTTTGAATTCTCTCAAGGAACATCTTTTCCCAAGAAGGTTTCCGATCTTGCTTGACAAGCTCTCCAACAACATTCCCAAACCACTAACTCCTCAGACTTTCCTTTCTTTTCCATTTTAATTTGTACTACTTCAGTATTTTTAAAATGCTTCAACTGCAAATTGACTACAAATCATTGTAAATAATAATACTAAACAATTAGTAACAAATTCTCCATGTTTAAGTTCAATATTCTTTAATTATACAGGGTATCCCCCCCAAAATGTATACACACTCTAACAGCCGATAGCTCAATTGTGAAATGTTGTTTAATATACACTGCCTTTATAATTATTCAAGGTGTGTTTATATATTTTTGGGACACCCTATATTTATAGTTTAATTCATCTTTGGTCTCATTAACTGTTCCTGTAAAACTCATTCAAAAGGCAAAAAGAAACAACAGCAAGTGGAAAGAAAAATAATAACATGCACAAGAGTATATATCATATTAACTATATAATGAAAGCCATATATGCAAATTGTCCCCTTCACCGGGAGTTCAAGCAGGGGCGGGGCTGGCCAACCACCTGCAGCCCGTCCCCTGAGACCAGCCCCACCTGGCAGCAGGTGGCCAGGGAAAGGGAGGCCCCACCAGCAGGTAGCTACTAGGGAACCTACACATGCACTGGGCCTCTAGTTTATTAAAGATTCTAGATATTTTCCTATATACCTAAGATTAAGAATGAAAAGATAAGCAAAAATACCACTTTTGTTAACAGCAACAAGATAAACTTACCCTTTCATGCATTTCTGCCTGAAGCTGCTGTTCTAGTTCTCTCTTATATTCATTTAACTTTATTTCTAAAGTTCCTAATGTTGGATGCTGAGGGTAAGCACCTGAAAACTGATCATCAATATGTTGAAGCTTCTCAGCTATTAAAAAAACACAAACAGGGCAGAGGACTCAGGGTAGGTGAGCAAGAAGTCTGTTCAAAAGCAAAGAGTACAGGGATACGGACAGGGGGCATCTGCAATTTACTCTGAAACAATTCAAAAAATTGAGATAGATTACTGGATGAACAGAAAGTGATCAAGCAAACATAATACAAACTTACTGGTGAACTGTAAAACTTTCAACTTTTTTGAATGCTGGAAAATTTCCATCATAAAAGTCAGGGGAAAAGAAAGCAAAACGTAGGTCAGAAAACAATGGCATCTTTTTCCAGTCTCCAAGTGCCAAAGAGTTCTTTTATGGTCTTTGGTGAAAGCTGAGTCACATGTTCAAAACACTGATCTTAAAATGAATCAGAGATTCTTAGTTTTAAGTCTTCCATTTTACAGAGGACACAGGTGCCCACACAGTGTAGGTGACTCCCAGAGGGCTTAGCAACTACACAATGGCATAACTGGGACAAAAGCCAGGTCTGCTATTTCTCTCATTCCAGTGCTCTCTGCAGCAGACCCGAAGCCCTCAAACCAAATGTGGATTAGAATCAAACATTAACAGAGTGCAAAACCCACACGAGAGTGCAATCTCAATCATGTAAACACCAGTGCCCACTAAAAAGTATGCACAGGAAAAAAAGACTGGCAGAATCAGATTAAGATATTTGAATTTATTGTCTAACAAGTTATTGCTTTTAATGAGTAAGGAGGAGCCAGGATTAATCACAGCATTTTAGCCACCTGTTTCCCTTCTGAGCATACGCCTAAAGGCAGGATGGTACTGTATGTAGAAAGGCTGTCCCATGGAAAAGGATCTGGATCATGGACCAGAAAACTTGGACTCCAGTATCACTTTTCCTTCATCTGGTGACCTTGGTTTCCTCAACTATAACATGAAGTGACGGGCCACTGACTTCTCTAGTTTTCCGCAATGCAAATAGTCTAGGATCTTCTCACGTTAATGGCTATACGATAAAGTTAGATGAGTCACAGGGAAGAGCCTCCCAGTTGAGGGGTTGACCCAACAAACAAGAACATGGGCCTTTGCATCCACCTGGTGATCACAGAGGGAGGGGCAGCACTGAAGATAGGACTGTGCTGACACAATGGGAAATGAGCACTCCACCTGCACACAGTTTAGGAACACACACAACATAGGAAAGCAGATCTTTTTCTTCATTCAAAAAGAAAATAGAAACCTGGAATCAGGAAAAAAGCCTGAAATTACCAAGAGAGTCTTTGCTAGGCAAAATTGCACTTGTCTGAGGGTCCATGTCACAAGTCTCTTTAGCCTGATGATATTCTGCCATTTCTTTTAAAAACTCCACGAGAAAACCTAAAAAACACAATGTACATAGTTTTGTCTCACAACTTTCATTCAACCATTACTCAGTCACTTTATAAATTTTGGATTTATGACATTATCCTGTTGTACGTTATGTATCTCTTAAGAATAATTTCTGAAGGAAGTCCTTCCCAAGCATGATACAAAAATCTAGAAGTGATAAAGAGAAATATTTAATAACATAAAAATTAAGAACTTATATATGGCATGAAATAAAGTCAAAAGACAAATGACACACTGGAAGAAAATATTTGCTATAATGAGGAGAAAGCACACTAACTTTCATAATATTAAAGAGATCTAATAAATCAGTAAGACAATTTAATGTCGATAAACAAAATCCTAAGAAAATGCAAGTTAATACTAAAACAAAGGGGTCCTATTTTCCCAATAAGACTGCTAAGATTAAAACTCTGATCATACGTGAAGTGCTGGCAAGAAAGCAGGGAAGTCGGCAGGTTCAATCACTCAGGAGGGAAATTTGTTAGTGTTTGTGTATTCAAAAAGACATGTGTTCTTTAACCTAGTCTTTTCACCTCTAGGAATTCACACAGCTACACTTCCACAGGGAAACAAAGAGTGTACACTGCACACCGCTTCTAATGGCAAAACCCAAACAATAAAACAACAAAATCTCAATCAACAGGTGCTTAATTAACTATGTTCTTCACGATTAATTCATTTAAATATATAATACTAGAGGCCCGGTGCACAAAATTCATGCACGGGGTAGGGGGAAAGAGTGGGGTAAGGGAGTGGGGAGGGAGGATCCCTCAGCCTGGCCTGCACCCTCTCCAAATCAGGACCCCTCGGGGAATGTCCAACTGCCAGGAATGGGTCTAAACCGGCAGTCCAATATCCATCTCCCAATCTGGAACCGCTGGCTCCTATCCGCTCACCTGCCTGCCAGATTGCCCCAACTGCTCTCCCCTGCTTGCCTGATTGCCCCTAATTGCCTCTGCCTCGGCCCTCACCAACATGGCTTTGTCCAGAAGGATGTCTGGAAGACATCCAGTCTGATTAGCGTATTACCCTTATATTAGTACTAGAGGCCCGGTGCACAAAAATTTCTGCACTCGGGGGAGGGGGGGAAGAGGGGATGCCTCAGCCCGGCCTGTGCCCTCTCGCAGTCTGGGACCCCTCGGGAAATAACAACCTGCTGGCTTAGGTCTGCTCCCGGGTGGCAGAGGGCAGGCCCAATCCCTAGGTGCAGTCCCTGGTCCTGCTCAGAACAGGGCCGATTGGGGGGTTGGGGCACCGCCTTCCGTCACACTCAAGGCAGGTCTGATGGGGAAGTTGCGGCGCCACCCCGTCACACACAGAGCCGGGACAATCAGGGGGTTTGGGCGCTGCCCACTGTCACGCACAGAGCAGGGCCCTAATCTGTGTGTGGCAGGGTAGAGCCATAACCTCCCCATTGGCCCTGCCCTGAGTGTGACAGTGGCAGCGCCCCAACCCCCACATGGGCCCTGCTCTGTGTGTGACGGGGTGGAGCCGCAACCTCTCCATCAGCCCTGCCCTGAGTGTGACAGGGGGCAGCACCCCAACCCCCCAATCGGCCCTACCCTGAGCGTTACTTAGGGTGGCATCACAACCCCCTGATCGGCCCTGCTCTGTGTATGATGGGGGGAGCTCCCCAAGCCCCCGATCGGCCCTGCTCTGTGCATGACAGGGGGGAGCTCCCTAACCCCCTGATGGGCCCTGCTCTGTGTGTTGACAGGGTACGGAGCCCCAACCCCCCTGATGGGCCCTGCTCTGAGCGTGACAGGGGGCAGTGCCCCAACCCCCCAATCGGCCCTACCCTGAGCGTGACTGGAGGTGGCATCACAACTTTCTGATCTGCCCTGCTCTGTGCATGACAGGGGGCGGCACCCCAACTCCCCTGTCTGCCCTGCTCTGAGCCCGACCAAGAGCTGCGGTGAAGGCATCTAGGGATTGGGCCTGCCCTCTGCCACCTGGGAGTGGGCCTAAGCCAGCAGGTCGTAATCTCCCGAGGGGTCCCAGACTGTGAGAGGACACAAGTGGGGCTGAGGGGCACCCCCCACCCCCGCCAGTGCACAAATTTTTGTGCATCCGGCCTCTAGTAACTATGTAATTGACTATTGCTCAGGCAAACTTAAATACAGCATATTTAAGTTTCAAGTTTTTCAAATACTAACACTGTTCAAGATTTCTTAAAACTTCTGAATAAGAAACTTTTGGACAACTACAGCTAATAGAAAGAGAATTAAAACATAGGGACAACATAAAGAGTGCACCCTAATGTTAATTATGGATTTTAGGTGACAATGATGCCACCATGTAGGCTCATTGACTGTAAAAATGTTGATCATGGGGAAGGCTGTGCATGAAGGAGGAGGAGACATACAGAAACTCTCCGTTCTGTTCAATTTTGCTATGAAGCTGCTCTAAAATATTAAGTCAATTTAAAAAATATATGGAAAGTTTGCTATATCTGCCTTTAAGATAAAATGTAACTAATATGTTCAAAGGCAATGGTGTAGGAATATAGTTAAAATAATTAAGAAGTGGTAAACATATGCTTTAATACTTGAGGATTAAAACAGGTTTCAAAAAAATTAATGTATTCTTTATTTCTCTTATCTAAAGAGCACATTTTAGAGATCTAGATTTACTGCCCTGTGTTGCCATCTTGAAATCCTGTGACATTAAGCAAATTACCCACTTCTGCAGACTCTGGTTTCTCATGTGGGACACAGGTATACCTGCCTATTAAGAGGGCGCTCCTGCCCTGGCTGGCTTGGCTCAGTGAATAGAGCGTTGGCCTGGGGACTGACGGGTCCGGGTTCGATTCCAGTCAAGGGCACATGCCCAAGTTGTGGGCTCAATCCACAGTGGGGGGGCATGCGGGAAGCAGCCAATCAATGATTCTCTCTCATCATTGATATTTCTCTCTCTCTCTCCCTCTCCCTTCCTCTCTGAAATCAATAAAAATATGTTTTAAAAAGAAGAGGGCACTCCCTTCCACTGAAATGGTGGAGGACTTCCACTCAATACAGGGTGCATCAATTCGTGAATGACCTGCTTTCTCAGTTGTGTCTAGCTCAATGACAAAAAAGAAAAAAACAAAAAAAAACAAATGGGAACAAACTTTCAGGTTTGCTGCACTAGGAATACACAGATTTGCCACACAAATTAGAATCGTTTCATTAGAATCGTTTTATTTAGGCCTGCTCCCGGGTGGCAGAGGGCAGGCCCAATCCCTAGGTGCAGTCCCTGGTCCGGCTCAGAGCAGGGCTGATTTGGGAGTTGGGGCGCCGCCCCCTGTCATGCACAAAGCAGGGTGGATTGGGAGGTTGTGATGCCACCCTCAGTCACGCTCAGGGTAGGGCTGATTGGGGGGTTGGGGCACCGCCCCCCGTCACACTCAAGGCAGGTCTGATGGGGGAGTTGTTTTAGATCCATGGCCAAAAGTTAGTACTACTCTGCTGCACACTTTGTCTTACTCTATGAGATAAGCAGCCCATGGATTCTGGCCAGAGAAGCTGTTCTCACCTGCTTCCAAGTGAATTGCTGGTTAGTCAGAACACATGAAGACTCTAACTATCTTCCCTATGAGTCCATTTCAGCAGTCTTTGATTCAGATAGCATGTGTAAGAGAAAATTCTGTTGCTTCCTCAACTCTCTGTGGATTGATGAAGAATATGAAAATAATATTGGAAGAAATATTGGGTGCTGGTTTCGATTCTGGTCAAGGGCACATGTCCAGGTTGCAGGACTCCACCTCCAGTTGAGGGTGTGCAGGAGGCAGCTGATCAATGATTCTCTCTCATCATTCATTTTTCTATCTCTCTCTCCCTCTCCCTTCCTCTCTGAAATCAATAAAAATATATTTTTAAAAATGCACTTCCATATATATTATTTACATCTCAAGACACTGTGAAATACAGTAATTTTCCCACATTTTACAAATATGAAAACTTAGGTTCAAAGTGGGTAATTTTCTTCAAGGTTATAATGTGTTAGTTTTCCTTTGAGTTTTAAGAAAACCTCTAAATTAACTGAACTACTGAATATTGTCCTAATCTACTTTGCATATAATCTGGAAACATATTAACTGAGCAGAGCTCAAGACTATGTTGCCTATATCCACGCAACGTATTCATATCAATACTATACAAGCAGGAAACAAATAGAGTTGCTATACCTCTATCTTCTATCCTACACCTGAAAAGAACAAGAGTATATAACTACAAGTTCAGAACAGTACTTATACATCAAAAATCCTATAGTACAAAAGACATTTATACTGAGAAGAATACACATGCTCTGCCAAAGAGCCTTAAAAAAAGTGCTTTGCCCTAACCCAGTGGTCAGCAAACTCATTAGTCAACAGAGCCAAATATCAACAGTACAACGATTGAAGTTTCTTTTGAGAGCCAAACTTTTTAAACTTAAACTATATAGGTAGGTACATTGTTATTAACGTAACTAGGGGCCCGGTGCACGAAATTCGTGCTCTGGGTGTGTGTGTGGGGGGAGAGTGTCCCTCAGCCCAGCCAGCTCCCTCTCACATACTGGGAGCCCTCAGGCGTTGACCCCTATTGCCCCCCGATCACTGGCTCTGGCCCCCGCCCAGGCCTGAGGCCTCTGGCCCAGGAATCATGCCTGGACAGGGGACCCCCATCTCCCTCTGATCGCTTGCTCCACCCCCCGCCCAGGCCTGACACCTCAGCCAGAGGAGTTGACCCTCATCACCCTCCGATCACAAATCACCGGATCGGCCCCTTGACCAGGCCTGAGGCCTCCGGCAGAGGTGTCAGGCCTCGGAAGGGGAACCCCAGCACCCCACGGTTGCAGGCTCCGCCCCTGCCCAGGCCTAATGCCTCTGGCCTAGGTGTCTGTCCCGGGCAGCGGGGACCTGCAGTGGCAGCGGGGGGCGCCGCGATCATGGGCTTCGCTTTAGGCCCAAGCAAGGGACCCCTAGCTCCCGGGACTACCAGCTTTGACCATGCCCAGCTCCCATCGCTGGCTCCACCCCTACTTCCTGCTATCACTGGCCAGGGCGGCAAAGGCGCCTGATTCTCCGATCATGGCTGGGAGGCAGGGCAAAGGGCTGCCCCTCAGCTCTTAGTTCCCCCGTGGGTTTCCGATCACTGTCAGTGGCAGGGGGCTTCTTCCTGCTTTCCCTTTCGCCTCCCTGCATTGTGCCTACATATGCAAGTTAGCCGCCATCTTGTTGACAGTTAATTTGCATATGGCCCTGATTAGCCAATAAAAACGGTATCGCCTTATGCCAATTACCATTGTTCTCTTTTATTAGTGTAGATTAGGATACTCCTAAGGCTTAGGAAGAGCCACACTCAAGGGGCCAAAGAGCCGCATGTGGCTCGCGAGCCACAGTTTGGCGACTACGGCCCTAACCGGTTTGGCTCAGTGGATAGAGCATCAGCCTGAGAACTGAAAGGTCCCAGGTTCGATTATGGTCAAGGGCATGTACCTGGGTAGGGGGTGTGCGGAAGGCAGCTCGTCGATGTTTCTCTCTTATCGATGTTTCTGACTCTCTACCCTTCTTCTTTCCTCTCTTTAAAAAATCAATAAAATGTATTTTTAAAAAAATGCTTATGGCCTTTTATTTTCCAGGACTAAAGGCCTGATGCAAGAAATTAGTGCATAGGTAGGGTGCCTAGGCCTGGCTGGCAATCACGGCTGATCAGGTTCCCTGCTTTCCTGCTCCCTCATACACCACCACCACGCGGTTCCCCCCTCCCCTGTTCCTGCTTCCCCCTTTCCTTGCTCCCTCAGTAACCCGCCAACACCAGCTCGCTGCCTGCAATTTTCTGTGCGACCCCCCGATGGTCAGCCCACATCATAGTGAGCAATCGAATTCCCGGTCTCCCGGGCTAACCTCCAAGGAAACACTTTGCATATTAGCCTTTTCTATATAGATAAAGTCATACAAGAATGTAAGAATGCCACGTAACCTAGGCAAAAATGAGAAATGCAACTGAAGGATGCACAGACCTGGTTATAACCTATTCAGCATTTATATTTCAGATATACTTCTGAAATATATGTAGTAATGAAAACACATTTAAACCAATTCTATTCCTGATGTTACTTTACATGTAAAGTGTATTAGTAAATTATTCTCTGCCAAGATTAAACATTCACCAGGGACTGCTACATAAATTACCCATACATCCAATCATGGGACACTTAAGTGGAGGGTTTCAAGGAACTTTTCGGGTCACAGGAAAATGCTCACTATACAACAGTGAACTAAGAATACACACACACACCACTGTGCCAATAATAGCTGAATCAGAAAAGACTCTCTTCCTCTATGTTTTTATGGGTTTTTCAGATAGGTATAAAGTGTTCTGTTTTGTTTTTTAAGTTACGAAAACAATGGGGGAGAAGGAAAAACTCAGTATTTCCCCTGATAAGTGTAAAATACACATCTAACTGTATATAGTAATGAAAACACATTTGAGGTAACCCTACTCCTTGCTGTTAATTCATACTAATACGTATGTGCTGCCCAAGTGAAACCTTCAGAGCTTTCATTATATTTTAAAGAAAAAAGCTGTCATTCTCCAGACTATTGTACTGTAAGCAGCACACAATGCTTATTATATTGTCTCAATATCCTTCATCCAAACATGACTATTACAAAACCACGTATTAATTCAAGAACCTACAAACCAGTTTCACAAAACTTGCCTTGTTGCTAAAATGTTTTCATTTTATACAGCTACTCGCTCCTACCTGAATGTCAGTCAATAAATCTATTTGAATATGAAGACTGGGCAAACTCTCAACCGTTTGAGAATGCTTTCCAGGATAACGAGTTCTACAAAACATAAAAGCGTCACTCCCCAATACCACCTGCATATCATATTATTTTTAAAACCAAGACCCAGTGGGTTTAAATGCGGACTCCCTGTCACCGCTTCCACTTGTAAAAGTTACAGAACAGATATGCCTCAAGCCGACACCTTGAGGGAGTCCAGGATACCTCGGCGCTTGAAGGTCTGGGACAGCTTTGTGCGTAGTTCGTCTTGACTCAACACGTCATATTTGGGGGGCACGGTGAGCTGGAAGAGAAGATGCCAACGGTTACCAGGCAGGCAGCGGGCACGGGAATTTCTGAAGACGGAACAGTGGCTGACCTGCGGGAAAGCGGGAAAGCACGAAAGCCCAGCGGGGACGGCGCTTGCACGACAACAAGCAAGAAGGTTCGCCTCCTCACCCGAGCACCGGGTTGGTGCTTTAACGGAAACAAACAAGATGCTACATCTCCTCACGTGTGCTCCCGGTACTTTTTCCTCACCTGTCCTCAGAGCCCAACCGCGGGCCGGGAATCAAGAGGAACGGGTATACCTCAAGGCTCTCCCGCCCACTCGAACTAGGAAATGGCGGATAAACACATTTCCTCCCCTCGGCTTGCCACGGGTGAGCGGGGTTGTGTACCGGGCGCGACTCTCACCAGCGGCTGGAGAGTAGAGATACGGAGCGAGGCTGTGAAACCCGCGGCCCTGGAAGTGGAGGCACCTCGCGGCGGGTGGGGGCCTCACAGCCGATCCCGCCCTCTCCCCGAGACCCAGCCAGCCCAGCACGGGAATCCAGGAATCCGGGAATCTGGGAACCCAGAGCTTTACAGCCAAGTCAATGCCAACAACCGCCTGAAGCTCCGCCCACTTCTCGCGAGAGCTTGGCCTCCGAGTCCCGCGAGGACCCCTGGGCTAGAGCAGGGATTGGAGGAGAAGCCATGTGCTCTGCACCACATCCGGGGCCTGCGGGATCTGGGTGTTAACCCTGTGTCTTCATCCTGTTGGGCCTAGGGCGCTGGACCCAACCTGGCTATCCCCTGGCCAGCTGGTCCCATCACAGCCCAGGCATTGCACCCAGCGAGCTCCGCCAGCTCGGGCTTTGCTTATTTTGCCTTTCATTAAGTCACGCAGTAACCGGGGCACTGTTTCCTTTTGGGACCCGAAAACCCTTTGTAGGGGGCTCCGTCTTGTGCACCGCCGGGTGATTTAGCAGCATCCCTGGCCTCTCTGCCCACTAAATGCAGCGCCTCTTACCAGTTCTGACCTTACTGAATGTCTCAGACATTGCCTGATGTTCTTGGAGAGGCAAAAGTCACTGGTTGAAAATCAGTGAGCTAAACTTTAAGTATCTACCTTTTTATCGTTTTTTGGTTTTTGGTTTTCTTTGTACCTCTCCCAAGGAGTAAGGACATATTTTCCATTGATTTTAGAGACTGGAAGGAAGGGAGGGTAGCAGAGGGGGGGGGGAGTCAGAAAAACACCAATGTGAAAGAGGCATCTATAGGTTGCCTCCTGCAGCACCCCCATTCCACTCCACTGTGGGCTTGGACTTGCAACCCAGGTATGTGCCCTTGGCCAGGAATCCAATAGGTGACTCTGCTGCTCAGGTTGATGCTCTAACCACCGAGCAACACAGGCCATGGCAAGTACCCACTCTTGTGCATACCAAGGAAGATAAAGGTAAGCTGGCTTACCAAGATGCTGTGGGTGAAAGGGGCCACATGGTAACCTGACAAGCTCAGGGAAGGCCTGTATGATGGTCTTGCAAACTCAAAGACCTGAAGTAACCACAAAGGACGATCGGAAATTAAACTTTAACCAAAAGCAGTAATAGTGGGTAGTTACATTCTAGGACAGTATCTTCACTGAGCCTATCTGTCTTTTTGCATCTATAATAACACTAGAGGCCTGGTGCATGAATTTGTGCACATTGAAAGGAAATTAATTAGAAGAAATATTTTAATATCCCTGTTCACCCTTTCTCAATAATAGAAGTGTCAACCAAATTCATGATCGACAATGACAGATTGAAATGCATGTGATTGCTGCCAATGAGAGCTTTATATGTATCACCCATGTGCGAGTCAACTTACCCTTTTATAGATATAAAACAAACTTGTTAATTAGAGCTGCTTTCTGATTTAGCTAAACTTTTTCCAGCCCAGTGAAGCACTCCAACTTCTTTTTCAGGTAATTGTCAGCAACACAGCAGTAAATATCAACACAAAGAAGCACATTATTATTGTAGATCACGCAGGGAGAACAAAGGGTAAAATATTTAATTTGCAGCAGTGTTTGACTATATTTTGTGCAGTGAAAAATCCTGAAGTCATTTTTAAGGTCCACCATTTCTTTTCTTTATTTCTTTTTGAGCGGGGGAAGGGGGGGTTGGGGGGGGGGCGGGGGGGGGCCCACCATTTCTCAATTCTTTTCAGTTGGGTCAAGTTTCTAAACTTTCTAAATCTTCATTTTCTGTTTAATGAAAAGAAAATAGGATTCTACCAAGTCTCCGATCTACCTACTCCAGGACTTGTGTGAGGATCAAATGAGATGAGGCACAGGAAAACACTTCACAGACATTTGGTTAACTGTGAATGTTTCTACCTGGCTATAAAGCAAATTGTGTTCCTGGGCTGAAGAAACTTCTAGGAGGCTAGTCGCTAGGGAGAGGAAGCTGGGCATTGCGACATAACGTATTACCCTGACGGCAGGACACTTAGCATATTAGTCTTTTATATAGATAGACTAGTAGCCCGGTGCACAAAAATTTGTGCACTCGGGGGTGAGGGTGAGGGGTGGGGTCAGACCCCTCAGCCCGACCTGCGCCTTCTGTCATGTTCCTGGACCCCAGCCACTCCTGGCCTAGGCAGAGGCCTACAGGCTTGGGGCAGCCTGGCTCCCGAGGCCCCATTGTATCAAGAGAACAAAGTCGGCATTAGTTACTGCTCTCACTGAACCCAGTACACTGCATCTGTGCGTACAACTGCCTTGTTCATGTGCCTGCTTCGCCCTACTGAATTACTAACATCTTGAGGACATTGCTCTGTCTTATCCTGCTTCAACTTCAGTGCCTGGCCTGGTGCCAGGGACCTGAGAGGGTTTGCTGAGTGAGTGAGTGAGTGAATAATGGGTGAGTGAATGAGTGAATGAATGAGCGAGTAAGTGAATGAGCAAGCAGCTACGAGGCGGGAACTTCTGCCGCATTGCCATGACAATGCGGCAGAAGTTCCCGCCCTGCTCCCAGCTGCCTGCTGCAAACCCCGGGAAGTTCCCGCCCTGCTCCCAGCGGCCGCACACCCCTCTCCCAGCTGCATAGTTCATGCAGGGCAAAGGCGGCCCAGGTTCCCCCCCTTTGCCCTGCCACCCGGCTTTTGCCTGCTGCCTGGGTTTCCGATCACTGTCAGCGTCAGGCAGCTTCCTCTGTCCTTCCCCTTTCGCCTCCCATCATTGTGCCTATGTATGCAAATTAACCGCCATCTTTGTTGGCAGTTAATTTGCATCTCGCCCTGATTAGCCAATGGGAAGCATAGCGGAGGTACGGTTCATTACCCTTTTGTCTTTTATTAGCTAGGATACCCTTGAAATATCTGGGTAACTTGTAACTTCCCTTTTTCTGGGCCCCTTGTGGCACAACCTAATGTGCTTGGGCTCCCGGACTGTTACCACTAATTCCTTCATTGTTCTCATGTTAATTGTTGACTGTTGGCTATCCTACACCCTTCTAAGTATGTGTCTATCATTTTATTTTTTTATCCAGTCCCACAGGTTCTCTCCCTCACCCCCAAGACCCCTTTGGTTTCTCCCGCCTCTCTAATCTATCACCAATGAATTTCTTGTAACCTACCTATGTCTCCTCCTTTGGTTGTAATGTATAAAAATAGAAGAAAACCCACCACTCTCCAGAGCACTTTCCCAATCCGTTGAGGTACTGCTTCCAGGCACTTGTCGACAGTTTGCTCAAATAAACACAAAATTCTTTACAGGTTTGAATGTTTCTTATGTTAACACGGTAATAAAAACATAGCCAGAGAATGGTATAAGAACTAAGATGCACTGAAGCCTTGTGGGTGTTGTTCAGTGGTTAGAGAATTGCAGCATACCCAAGGGTCCTGGGTTCAATTCCCAGTCAGAGGTACCTACTTTGGGTGCAGTTTGCTCCTCTACTCCCCTAATCCCCAGATTGGGATAATGTGGGAGGCAACCAGTTGATGTCTCTCTCTCTGCCCTCACTCCCTCCTTTCTACTCTCAGAATCTTTCTCAGCACCAGGTCCTGGGAGTCACTACCAGTTGATTAGAACTGGCTCAGGAAAGGAAACCCATTTGCCATTCCTAGTCCACTCCCTTTTCCATTATGCAGCATATCCTCTTTACAGATGAGATGAAAAACAAAATAAAACAGTTTAAACATCCCCAGTTCCTTCACTAGCTTTTGTGCAGAATATTCCCTAGGCTAGATCCCACCCTTCTCCCAACACACAGTTCAGTTATTGATTCTTTTAAAATGTGATTCCCAGAACTGAGTATGGTCCCCAGGATGATATTATTTGTGAAGAGGACATTGTCTTCTCTTAATGCAACTTAGAATTGCATTAGCTTTTTGGGACCACTGTTTCAGACTGCTGCCTCTTGTTGAGCTTGCAATAAACGAAAATGTGTTTTTGTAGATGCACTGGTCTTAAACTAGGTTATCCTGTTGTGCAGGTTTTTTGTTTTTTTTTTAAAGCCCTAGTACGAGACTTTATTTTGCATCCTATTAAATTCTACTTTGTTAATTTCCCACCTAATTCTGCTAGTAGGGGAGATATTTTTGAATCTTGACTTTTGCCATATAATAAATTTGTGGTCTTTAGCATGTTATCTTTGTTTTTTTCTGTTTGTTTATATTTTTACTAGTGGCCCGGTGCATGAAATTCATGCACGGGGGACAGTGTGTTCCTCAGCCTGGCCTGCACCCTCTCCAATTTGGGACCCCTCGAAGGATGTCCTACTGCCAGTTTACAGCAGTCACACATCCCTCTCGCAATCTGGGACTGCTGGCTCCTAACCGCTCACCTGCCTGCCTGCCTGCCTCATTGCCTCTAACCACTCTGCCTGCCGGCCTGCTCGACCCCAGCTGACCTCCCCCCGCCCCCCACTGCTGGCCTGCTTGCACCCACATGCCCCCCCCACCCCCACGAGCCTGATCACCACAAACTTCCGCCCCTGCTGGCCTGCTTGTCCCTCCCTTCCCTCCCCACTGGCCTGCTCATCCCCAACTGTCCCCCTGCTGGCCTGCTCACTCCAAACTGGCCCCCACCCCCGCTATCCTGATCACCTCCAACTGCCCCCCACTGATGGCCTTCTTGCCCCCAACTGGCCCCTCTGCTGATCTGCTTACCCCCAAACAGCACCGCCCCCCACCAGCCTGATCACCCACAACTGCCCTCCCCTCTTGGCCTCTAACCGCCTCTACCTTGGCCCCACCACCATGGCTTTGTCCAGAAGAACATCTGGAAGGTCTCCTGGAAGGTCTCCCAGTCTAATTAGCATATTGCTCTTTTCTTAGTATAGATATATTTGTCTGTAAATATGATTATGATTGCAGATATGAGTAGGACCAGGTAAGGTTTTATAGAATGGGCCTTTTATTACAGATGGTTTGCCAGGTATGCATTTTTTCTAAAGAAGTAAAAATTACTTTAGAAAATGTTTCAGGAAGACTTTGAGAAATTTACAGTATCTGCTTTTCTTCCAAGAAAGTTGTCACTTTTATGCCAGAGTGAGAATTATTTGTATGCTTTGTATGTCAGCATTGGGCCACTGTGGCTGGGGGGCACTTAGCTTGACTTGAGAGTAATTGTCTTGCTCACTGGCTGGGAGGGAGGGTGTGTGGCAGAGGAGATATATACTGGGTTCTGGATTACTCATAGATTGCTGATTTTCTGGATTGATTGTGCAAGCCCCTCCTTTTATTCATGTCCACCTTCTGTTGACAGACATCTACCCTGGGAGAGAAATTAGATGAAACTCTCTTTCTTGTCATTGTAAAAAGCATTTGATTTCCTAAGGTGTGATAAGGCCACCCAGCCATCCTCAGTCAAGGTACACATTTTCATGGAGGATGTTCCCACTCTTGAATAAAGTAAAACAATTATTTTTTCTTTTAATTTAAACTTTCTTCTATAACTGTTTTCTTGCTACTTAAAAGCTAGTTGTTGTTTTTTTTTAAAACTGCTTTCAAAGCTTTTCAAGCTGTATATGTCCTTGGAATGAATTTATAAATAAGAATTGAGCCCGGCCAGTGTGACTCAGTGGGTTAACATCAACCTATGAACCAGGAAGTCACAGTTTGATTCCAGGTCAGGCCACATGTCTAGGTTTTGGCCTGATCCCTAGTACGGGGTGTGTAGGAGGCAGCCGACCAGCGATTCTCTCTCATCATTGATGTTTTTATCTCCCTCCCTCTCCCTTCCTCTCTGAATCAGTAAGAATATATTTTAAAGAGAAAGAGAGAGAGAGAGAGAGAGAGAGAGAGAGAGAGAGAGGAGTATATATGTTTATAAATAAAAAAAAACATGTATTTGATGCTCTTAGAAAGTCTTATTTTCTTTCATTAAAACTGTGCAGTATAGGGAACTCCATAGATTCTCTTAATTTGAAGAAAGTTAGAGGGAAAGGTACTAATTCAGAGTTCCATGGGAAAATGTGTCACTTATATCCTGGGGAAGGCATCACTGGATGTGGAGGATGGGCCGTATTTCCAAGTGAGGTCCTAAGTCCTGCTTGCAACTCCCAGCCAGGTTAGAATGTGCCTTCTTTAATCAGGACAAAACAATCACAGTGAGCAGAACATGACTAATGTTTTTTATAATTAACTAGAGGTCTGGTGCACGAAATTTGGGCACTCAGGGGTGAGGGGTCCCTCAGCCTGGCCTGCACCTGCTCACAGTCCGGGAGCCCTTGGGGAGTGGACCTAAACCATCAGTCAGACATCCTTAGCACTGCCATGGAGTCAGGAGAGGCTCCCGCCACTGCCACTGCACTTGCCAGCCATGAGCCCGGCTTCTGGCCAAGCAGTGCTCCCTCTGTGGGAGTGCACTGACCCCCAGAGAGCAGCTCCTGCATTGAGCATTTGCTCCCTGGGGTCAGTGCATGTCATAGCAACTTGTTGTTCCACCTTTTCGTTGATTTGCATATTAACCTTTTATTATATAGGGTAGCTAGTCTTGAATGTTCTATTTCTGCCCCTAACAAAGTCACCCTAGCTACTCGAGACAGATGCTATCTTCCCCACAGGAGCCAGTCAGGGCTCCCCTACCTTTAGGCAACAGGCCCTGTCCCTTGTAATGAGGATTGCTTTATGTAAGGACCTTAACAACTTCAGCCGGTTCTCAAAAAGGTGGTGATAATTGTTCAAACACAGACTTCAGCTCTCAGGCCTGAGACCACCCCTTTCCTCCATGCCCTCAAAGGTCCTCAACTGAGTTAGTCAATCCCACCCTGCCTTTCATGCCAGCATTACCTCTGCCCTAATCTCAGGGTCATCTTATACTGTCTAAATTACAGTCCCCTCCTTGCAGCTGCATTCTGCAAACATTGAGCACTTATTATATCCTGGTCTCAGTGTTAGGGAATCAGGCTGGAAAAAAACACAACGCTGTTCTTTTCCATACTCTTTCTCCATATTGCTGTAAGTAGCTGCACGTTGATGCAGCATTGTGCTCAGACCAACCTTTCTGACAAAGTTTTACAATCCATGTGCCATAGTAAATGAACTCCCTCTATCCTCACTTTCTTTTACCTTTTTGCTGACACTTCTTTAAATATTTTTTCCTCATGCCTGCAAGGCTTTTTTTAAGCTTTGACATGTGTGTTAGTTATCTACTGCTGCCGTAAAAAAATTATCACAAATTTAGTGGCCTGAAACAATGCAAATGTGTTACAGTTATTAGCACAGAAGTCTGGTGTGGGGCTCACCAGGCTGCAATCCAGGTATCAGGAGGCTGCATTCTCTTCTGGAGGCTCTTGGGGAGACTTTCTTTCTAGCTTCTGGAGACCACCCATATTCTGTGACTGGTGACCGCTTCCTTCATCATTAAAAGCCAGGAATATTGCATCTTGTGACTCTACTGAAGTCACATCTCCCCCTGATTTCCTCTCATACCTCCCTCCGCAACTTTGAAAGCCCCTTATACTTGAACTAGAGGCCCAGTGCACAAAAATTTGTGCACTGGGGGGGTGGCTGGTCCCTCAGCCTGGCTTGTGCCCTCTCACAGTCTGGGACCCCTTGGGAGATAATGACCTGCAGGCTTAGGCCTGCTCCCGGGTGGCAGAGGGCAGGCCCAATCCCTAGGTGCAGCCCCTGGTCGGGCTCAGAGCAAGGCTGATTGGGGAGTTGGGGCACCCCACCCTGTCATGCACAGAGCAGGGTGGATTGCGAGGTTGCCATACCACCCTCAGTCGTGCTCAGGGTATGGCCGATTGGGGGGGTTGGGGCACCGCCCCCTGTCACACTCAAGGCAGCGTCGACGGGGAGGTTGCGGAGTCACCCCATGTCTCGCACAGAGCAGGGCCCATCAGGGGTTTGGAAAGCTCCCCCCTGTCATGCACAGAACAGGGCCAATCAGGGGTTTGAGGAGCTCCCCGCTGTCACTCACAGAGTAGGGCCAATAGGGGAGTTGGGGCACCGCCCCCTGTCACACACAGAGCAGGGCGGATTAGGGGGTTGGGGCACCACATCCTGTCACACTCATGGCAGAGT
Organism: Myotis nattereri; assembly: GCF_964212035.1. Lineage (NCBI taxonomy): Eukaryota > Metazoa > Chordata > Mammalia > Chiroptera > Vespertilionidae > Myotis > Myotis nattereri. Next base: position 20,325,012 of record NC_138094.1, on the reverse strand, counting down.
CAATGGGGAAGTTATGGCTCTACCCCATCACACACAGAGAAGGGGGGTTGGAGTGCTGCACCCCACACAGAGGGGCTCCATATGGGGCTCCATACCCTGTCACACACAGAGCAGGGCCAATCAGGGGGTTGGGGCACCGCACCATGTCACACACAGAGCCGCAGGGCGATCAGGGGGTTGGGGAGCTCCCCCCTATCAGGCACAGAGCAGGGTTGATCAGGGGGTTGGGGCGCCTTCCACTGTCATGAACAGAGCAGGGCAGATAGGGAGGTTGTGGCCATGCCCCCTGTCACACAAAGAGCTGCTGGGTGATCAGGGGGTTTGGGCGCTCTGCCCTGTCACGCTGATCCCAGTGCTGGGAGGCATATTACCCTTTTGCTATATAGGATATAGAGGCCTGGTGCATGGGTGGGGGCCGGCTGGTTTGCCCTGAAGGCTGTCCTGGATCAGGGTGGGGATCCCCACTGGGGTGCCTGGCCAGCCTGGGTGAAGGGATGATGGCTGTTTGCAGCTGGTCACACACCCTTCAGGGTGGGGGTCCCCACTGGGGTTCCTGGCCAGTCTGGGTGAGGGGCTGAGGGTTGTGTTCAGGCTGGCGGGTGACTGAAGCTCCCAACCGCTCCTTTTTGTTTTATACTGGGCCAGCTTTTGCTCTGATGTAGCATACTATTCCACTATGTAGATATACCAGGGCTTTTTAACCCACTCATCTGCTGACCAGCACTTAGGCTGTTTCCAAATCTTAGCTATTGTAAATTGTGCTGCAGTGAACATAGAGGAGCATGCATCCTTTCAGATTGGTAATTCTAGGTTCCTGGGATATATTCCTAGAAGTGGGATCACTGGGTCAAATGGGAGTTCCGTTTTTAGTTTTTTGAGGAAACTCCATACTCTTCTCCATAGTGGCTGCGCCAGTCTGCATTCCCACCACCAGTGAAGGAGGGTTCCTTTTTCTCGCCATCCTCACCAGCACTTGCCCTTTGTTGATGATAGCCATTCTGACAGCTGTTAGGTGGTATCTCATTGTCCTTTTGATTTGTATCTCTCAGATGATTAGTGACTCTCAGCATGTTTTCATGTGTCCCTTGGCCTTCCTTTTGTCCTCTCTGGAAAAGTATCTATTTAGGTCCGTTGCCCATTTTTGTGATTGGGTTGTTTATCTTCCTTTTGTTAAGTAGTATGTGTTCCCTATAAATGTTGAGGATGAAACCCTTATCAGAGAGAACATTGGCAAATATGTTCTCCCATGCAATGGGCTTTGTTGTTGCCTTGTTGATGGTTTCTTTTGCTATGAAGAAGCTTTTTATTTTGATGTCTTTCCATTTGTTCATTTTAACTTTATTTTCCATTGCCCCAGGAGCTGTGTCTGTGAAGATATTGCTTCCGCATATATCTGAGACTCTGCTGCCTATGGATTCCTCTACTATTTTTATGGTTTCCAGCTTTATGTTCAAGTTATTTATCCATTTTGAGCTTATTTTTATGCATGGTGTCAGCTGGTGGCCTAGTTTCATTTTTGCATTTGTCTGACCAAATTTCCCAGCACCATTTATTGAAGAGACTGTCTTATCCCCATTGTATGTTTTTGCTTCCTTTGTCAAATATTAATTGAGCTTGGTGGTTTGAATTGGTTTCTGGGTTCTCTATTCAATTCCATTGGCCTATGTGTCTATTCTTGTGCCAGTGTCAGGCAGTTTTGAACACAGTAGCTTTGTAATACAGCTTGATATCTGGTATTGAGATCCCTCCTACTTTGTTATTCTTACTCAAGATTGCTGCCACTATTCGTGATCTTTTTTTTTTTTTTATTCCAGATGGATTTTTGGAGAGTTGCTTCTAGGTCTGTGAAATATGCTGTTGGTATTTTAATGCGGAGTGCATTGAATGTATAGATTGCTTTGGGTAGTATAGCCATTTTAATGATGTTGTTTCTACCAATCCATGAACAAGGTATGTTCTTCCATCTCTTTATGTCTTCCTCTACCTCTTTTTTCAACATCTTCTAGTTTTCTGAGTGGAGGTCTTTTACCTCCTTAGCTAAGTTTATTCCTAGTTATCTTAATTTTTTTGGTGGGATGATGAATGGGATTCTTTTTTTAATCTCCTTTTCTGTAAGTTCACTATTGGTGTATAAAAATTCCATATATTTCTTGGCGTTAATTTTGTACTCTGCTACATTGCCGAATTCATTTATTAAGTTTACTAAATTTTTGAAGGACTGTTTGTGGTTTTCTATGTACAGTATCATGTCATCTTCAAATAATGACAATTTACTTCTTCTTTTCCAATTTGGGAACCATTTCTTTCCTTTTCTTGTGTGATCACTGTGACTAGGACTTCCAGTACTGTGTTGAACAGGAGTGGTGAAAATGGGTGTCCCTCTCTTTTTCCTGTTCTAGAGGGAAATGGTTTTAGTTTTTGCCCATTGAGTATGATGTTGGCTGTAGGTTTGTCATATAAGGCTTTTATTATGTGGAAGTATGATTCTTCTATTCCTACTTTGCTGAGTGTTTTTATCAGAAAAGGCTGTTGCACTTGGTCAAATGCTTTTTCTGCACCAGATGATATGATTGTGTGGTTTTTCTCTCTCAATTTGTTTATGTGATGTTTCATGTGCATTGATTTGTGGATATTGTACCATCCTTGAATCCCTGGAATAAATCCACTTGGTGATGGTGTATGATCTTTCTAATGTAATGTTGTATCCGGGTTGTAGAATTTAGGTGAGGATTGCAGCATCAATGTTCATCTGGAATATTGGCCTGTAAGTCACTTTCTTTGTGGTGTCTTTTTCTGGTTTTGGGATTATGGTAATGCTGGCTTCATGAAAAGAGCTCGGAAGTATGCCGTCCTCTTGAATTATTTGAAATAGTGTGAAAAAGATTGCTTTTAGTTTTTCTTTCAATGTTTGGAAAAACTCCCTTGTGAAGCCATCTGGTCCAGGGATTTTGTTTTTCGGTTGCTTTTTGATTACTGTTTCAATTTTATCAGTAGTTATTGGCCTGTTCAGGTTTTTTGCTTCTTTCTGATTGAGTATTGGAAGCTTGTATTTGTCTAGAAATGTGTCCATTTTGTCCAGGTTTTCCATTTGTAGGAGTAGAGTTCTTATAGTTTTTACAATCCTTTGTATATCTGCCGGGTTATTTGTTACTTCAACTCTTCCATTTCTGATTTTGTTTATTTGGGTCCCCTTTCTTAGTTTCTTGGTGAGCCTCCCTAGAGGTTCATCATTTTTTTTTTCTTTTTTTCAAAGAACCAGCTCTTGCTTTCATGATCTTTTGTATTATTTTTTTGGTCTCTATGGCTTTTATTTCTGCTCTGATCTTTATTATCTCTTTCTTTTTTGGTAATATGGGCTTTTATTGTTGCACTCTTTCTAATTATTTAAGTTGAAGATTACTTAATTTATTACCATTTTTTTCCTGTTTTCTAAGGTAGGCCTACAGAGTTGTGACCTTCCCTCGCAGGACTGCTTTCATTGTGTCCCATAGATTTTAGGATTGTGTGTTTTCATTGTCATTTGTTTCCAGGATGCTTTTCATTTCTTCTCTGATCTCTTTGGTAACCCAACTATAGTTTAATAGCATGCTATTTAGCCTCCAAGTGTTTGATTTTTTTCATTGTTTTTATTGCACTTGATTTCTAGTTTTATGCCATTGTGACCTGAGAAGATGCTTATTACGTTTTCTATCCTCCTGAATTTGAAGAGACTTTGCCTGTGTCCTAATATGTGGCCTATCTTTGAAAATGTCCCGTGTGCACTGGAGAAGAATGTATATTTGGTAGCTTTGGGATGAAATGTTCTGGAGATGTCAAGTCCATCTGAACTGGAGAGTCATTTAGGATTGCTGTTTGTTTGGAGGTTTTTTGTTTAGAGGATTTATCCAGTGGTGTCAGTGAGATATTGAAGTACCCTACATTGATACTATTGCTATCTATCTATCCCTTGATACCTTCCAGAAGTTGTTTTTTGTATTTGGGCACTCCTGTACTGGGTGCATATATGTTTACCAGAGTTATATCCTCTTGTTGATTTGCTCCTTTTAGTATTGTGTAGTGGCCTTCCTTATCCCTTGCTATGACCTTCATTAGAGTTCTATTTTGTTCAGATATAAGCATTGCCACCCCAGCTTTTTTCTCATTTCCATTTGTTGAAAATTTATTTTTCCCTCTTTCACTATCTGTGTGAATCCTTTGCTCTGAGGTGAGTCGCTTGCATACTGCAAAATATGGGTTTTGTTTCCTTATCCATTCAGCTGCCTCATGTCTTGATTGGAGCACTGAATCCATTTACCTTTAATGTTATTATTGTAAGTACTTGTTTGTCATATTTATTCTTAATGTGTGTGCTTCTCCTTGCCTTTCTGTTTCTTCTTTTTACTTCCATCCCTCTAGCATTTCTTGCATTGCTGACTTGGTGGTAATAAACACTCATAGCCCTTTTTTGTCTGTAAATTTCCTTATTAGTTCTTCAATTTTGAATTATAGCCTTGCTGGGTATGGATTCAGCCCCTTGTTTTACATCACTTTGTATATTTCATTCCATTCCCTTCAGGCCTGGTGTGTTTCTGTTGAGAAATCTGTTGATATTCTAATGGGAGATGCCTTGTAGGTAACTTTCTGTCTCTGTCTGTCAACCTTTATGATTCTTACTTTTGCATTGATGTTTAATTATGATGTGGCTTGGTGTTGGTCTTTTTGGGTTCATCTTATTTGTGACTCTGTGTGGTTCTTGGACTTGCATAGTTATTTTCTGGCCTGTATCAGGGAAGTTTTCTGTCGTTATTTCTTCCAACATGTTTTCCCCTCCCCCATCTGACTGGAAGAACTGGCTGGGTCTATAGACCAAGACTGAGCACAGACCTGCTGAGAACCTGGATTGCGGTGAGTGATGGTCACCTAAATGTACACTCCCGCTGTCTGCCCATGACCCTGATCATGTCTACCGCTGCCACACATAGAGTGGCATGTTCCCATTCTCCGGTGACTTCTCTAGGCACACTCCCATCAGGCTGGCCCAGGTGATGGACATGGGAGCCTTACATCAGGAACCAGTGCCTTGTTCTTGTGTCACCGTCCCATGACCCACTCAGAGATACGAGTGCAGGCGACTGATTCAGGCCTCAGATACTGAACATGGAGAAGGAAGTCAATTGATGGCCCCTGCCAAGGTCTCTTGCCTGGAGAGAGAAGTAATGAGACTTGGAAAGTGGAATGCTTCTGTAATTTCTTAAATTCTGCCAAACATGAGGAATTACTTTTACTCATCATCTTGACTCAGAATCCAGCTTCAGGTTCACAATGGCCAGCTATCAGACAAGTGTAAATGAGCAACATGGTTGTGACCAAAAAAAGGATGGAGAGGTCCCAGGGCAAGCCATGAGGCCAAAGAGCTTCACACTAAAGGAACTCTCCCAGAGACGGGTGCCCACGTAGGCAGCAGGAAGGATGGGACCTTGGAAGCTTATCCAAAACTAGTAAGCAATGTGACAGTTCACCAGGGCATGGAAAAGACTCTCACTCTGTGTGGAAAGTTGTATGAGCAGAAGACCCTCAAGCCATGTTTAAACTACTCTTGAAATAGTTTGCAAAGGCGCATGTCAGTGTTTAATTCTCAAATATTTAAAATCACAGAGTGCTAACTAGTGATTTTACTACTTTATTTATTTACATGTATGGTATGTTTATAACAGTTTTTTAATGTTGTGCCATAACTCTGTAATAGCCATTGAAAAATAACAACTTTTCCTATGGTTATTTGGATTGCTGGGCAGGGTATTAGCTGGAGGTACTATTCTATGTGCGTTGCTCTACAGTGCAAAGCAAGACTAGTCTGTGATTTACTCATTTTGCATTTCATTTGTTTTGTTTGTTTGTTGGTCTCCTCAATCTAGTGAGGGTTCATGGCTCAGAGATACCCTGAGGAAGATCATGAACGTCTCATGAGGTGTCCGAGCTGATCACCCAGAATAGCAGTGGATGTACCCTTAGGCACTCAGTAAATTTTTTGGAGTAAATCAAGGATTGAAGAGCGAGGAGAGGTGTCTGGCTTTGGCAGGTGAGGATCAGCTGACCCGTGGACATCCCTGAGAAGATGTCCACTCTGTGCCAGTGCCTCCTGCCAGCCCTCACATAGGGCATAGAGGGATTTCCTGTCAAGTATGGATACAGAACTTTTGTGGCCATGAGTCTTATGGAACCGTCTCCAGGGGAACAATCAGCAGTGGAATGGGCTGTACAGCCTATAGCATCTGGTTTTCCTCTCAGCCACAATAGTCTTCCTCTGGCTTCGAGTTGGAGATTTAGGGTCAGTGGATGACAGGGATGCAGTAGCAGGAACCATTCTCTCCTTCTCTGGTCAGAAGCATAATTCTTACCATCTGATGAGGCAGAAGTGCAATCTTCACCAGAAGCATCCCTCTGCAGGCCTGAATGCCATGGTCGGGCCCTCCCTTTCCCTCTCGACCTCTCGTCTTCTTTGTGTCCAGGATCGGTGTGTGCCATTCTCCCCACCTTGCCCTGCACTCTATATTGGAATGACCCAGTGCCTTTGGGGTTGGGATCTGGGAATGTCACTGGCACTTCATCTACGCCAGGCCAACCCTGCACCCCAACCCCTCCCCAACACCACCGCTGTCTGCATAATCTGGTAGATTATGTCTCTGATATTTAAGGGATGCAGATCACAGATTCAGCAAGACTGGCCCATGCTCTGCTGCCATTTCACTTTTGTGCCTCATTCTGGGTTCCTTATGGGATTCTCTGGGCCATTTTCTGCCTTGTCCCTCTAGCCCAGAGTGAGTGCTCTTCCTCATGCACCTCCCTTGTGCCTCTAGAAGCACTGCCCTTGGCATTAAATGGCTAGAGCCAGGCATGTCTTGGATATGAGGCATGTTCTCCTTGGGGAGCAAAAAAGAGGGGCAATCCCTTGTTTAGGTCTAGATGTCATTGGAACCAGGTCTTGTTGGGCACGGGCAGGGCAGGTAGTGCCAGCAGAGACTTGTGAGTTTGAAAAAGGCACAGAGGACAAAATATGTCAGGGTAGGAAGAGGTCTGACTGCAGAGGGAAAGAAGCCAGGTGGAAGGCTGTCTGCTCGAAGGCTGGGTTAAGAGAGCGGACGATGGGAAAGCCCATGCATGGGGACTGGTCCCCAGGGCCTCTGAAGGCCCATAGAGGCAGGGCTTGCTGTGGAACCCAGGAAGGGCATCCTCCTGCCTCTTTGGTGCCTTTTTGGTGCCTCTTTGGATCCAGAAAGGCAGTTGGGATGTTGATTTTCCTTCTGTACACTGTAGCTTGTCACGTTCTCCAAAACAGCTCAGAAGAATTGGGGAGAACTCCTGATTTCTGTTATCAGTGGGTGTCCCCAGCATGAGATTCCTGATGGGCTGACTGACATTCCAGGGATGCATAAAGAGGGTCCCAGACTTGGAGCACATTCTAAGGACCCCCTTTCTTCCAAAAAATGTCACAAGGGCAGATGACCTGGGATCGCAGTAGGAATTTTGTGACTGGAGCAGGTTGCAAAGGACGGCCCTATTCGTGGGCTCAGAGGCTACTGTGTTCTGTACGTAAGTGAGGGCTATGATGAGAGCAGGTGGCAGGTGACCAGGATGTGGTGAAAACATCCCCCAAATTCATGTGTGGGTGCTGGGAGTCGGCAGGGCCTGTCCATTACTGGGCAGGAAGTTCTGCCCACAGTGCCATAGCACATGCCCTGGGTAAAGCTGGCTCCGCATGGGGGGCGTGGATAGAGGAGTGTTTCTTGCTCATGAAGAAGGCATGTTGGGCTCAGATTTTGTTTCTAGGTCATTCTAAGTGGTCCATCCTGCCTCCCTGTATCTCCTGGACACTGGGATCTCATAGAGGCAGCCTGAGCTTGGGCTCCTATAATTTTCCAGTTTCTGCCTGGTGCATGTAATGTCTGTGTTAAAGAGAAAATCTCAGCCCCCAGGTGGCACCCTCAGGCTAAAATCCCATGATACCAAGTCTAGGCTCAACTGCTGAACTCATTACAGTTTGCACCTCTTCCAGAAACCTAAACAGCCAGTCTGAAATTTTCTGGACAACACCACTGTGCTAATCTGTCATGTGGTCCCTCTGCCTGGAATATGAGAGTTGTTGGGCATCACAATGCAGCGGGTACAGAAGAGCCTACAGAAAATCTGGGCCTCTCTGTCTCTTTGTACTGGGTCAGCACACACAAGGCGCATCCATAGGGACTGGAACAAGTGGTTTCCAGTGAGCACCACCGAGGTACAACTTCTCTGGGGCTGTCACCGTTAACTAGTCCAGGCCCTGGTCTCCAACACTCCTCCCCAGTTGCCTGTGGCGGCTCCATGGTAGGGCTTCCCTGTACACAAGTCAGGCCCCCAATACTGAAAGGGACATAAGCCTGTCAGGAACCCAGAGCCCTGGCCTCACCAGTCCATGCCTGTTATTCCCCTGGATCAAGGCCCTACTTGAACTCAAGTTCCTGTGGCCTGGAAACACATTTACATTCTTTTCAGCAAAATATTAAGCTGGCATAAACCTCTGCTTTGTTCTGTGTCCCGCCCTAGAATAGGACATCCTTTGTAGAGGATGGTCTAATGTTCAAAGACTATCCCTCATGATCCTCCTTCCCATCAATCAAGGAGGTGGTAAAGCAACTCTCAGCCAGTGACAGGCCCTGGGTCTGAAGAGTGGCCAACCCCAAGCCAGTTCCCAGAGAGCATTTAAGTGGACACAGGTGAAGGTCACACCGGGGAGATAGGGGTATGGAGGGCCACCCTGAGGGTCAATACAACCAAGTGAAAGGGAGATGTCCTAGTGTGCTGTTGGATCCCACAGTCAATGGACAGTTAGCTGCTCAGCATGGAACAGGCTCCCTGCCCACCTGCCACTGCATTCTGGCCCTAGGCTGTCTCAGTTTGCTCACTGTGTGGCCTGCCAGAGGAGCACCTAGGAAGAAGGCCACACATCCAGGCCCAGGGGCAGGACTCCATTTGCCTGTATGTCTCCCTAATTGTGAGGAAGTCAGTCCTGCGTTTTCTACTTCTACTGCTCCTCATTCAGTGCCAGCCACTCAGGTGCTTGCTGCTCTCTGCTGTGTTTCAGAAGTTCATAGCTTGTCACATATAGCACCTGGCCCTTCGTTCTCTTTTTATTGCTCTTCCTGTCTTTGTCTTCTACCTTCCAGTCTTCTAGCTTGGGCCCATCAGCGTAGGAGCTCATTTTCCCGTTTCTTAAGTACATTTTTTATTGATTTCAGAGAGGAAGGGAGAAGGAGAGATGGATAAACCACCAATAATGAGACAAAATCATTGGTTGGCTTTCTCCTGCACATCCACCTGGGGATCCAAACATAAACTCCGGCCCCTCCTCCAATTGATAATTGAACCATGTCCTCTTGGTTCATAGGCCTACTGAGCCACACTGGCCATCACTCTCTGCTTCTTCTAGTGGGAAGAGAAAATGCTGAAGTCTCTGTAACAGTCTGTGAGCTCCCCACTCCCCCAAAAAAGAGGATAAGAGAACAAGGCTCAGAAAATGTGTATCTCTTACAGCAAATGCTCTCTTTCTCTTCCTCTCCCTCTCCTATTCCATCTCCCTCTCCCTGTCCCTCTGTCTGACATGCACCTTGTCTTCCCATCCCCACATTAACAGGAAATAGTGTCCATAATGGGAATCAGAACCTCTGGAATTTGGGGAAAAGTATACAAATGGGCAGGTTCTTAGGGAGGAAGGACATAGGCAAAACATCCTGTGGTCTGGGTGTTAATTCCTCTGCACAAAGAGATCGTGCCCATTACCTTGTGTGGAGATTCACCTGTGGGGCCAACTTATGTAAAGCTATTGTCAGCATGTCCTCCTCTGGAATTGCCCACTGTTATTAGCATTGATGGTATTTATTATCCACCAGATGCAAGATAAGGAAGAAAATGAAAGACAGTGCACACTGGCCAGTGTGTCTGGGCATTTTCCTGTGCACCAGAAAGTTTACTGATTTGATTTCTGGCCAGGGCACATGTCCAGGTTGCAGATTCAGTCCCCAGGCATCCAACATTGTTTCTCTCTCACAGGAATGCATGCTTCTGTGTCTGTCTCTCTCCATTTACCTCTCTCTAAAGAATTAATTTTAAAAACCCACCATATTAAAACACAACAAAAGAAAACTCATTGCTGCATGTTGCCTCTAAAACCAAGTGTCCTGCACTTGACGCTTTATTTGTTCTCGAGACCACAGTGAGAAATCTAGCAAAATTCTTTATTGGAATCTGGATTATTCTATAAAATATTCAGAAAAACATAGTATTAAGGCAATGAGGCTGAGAAAGCTTAGATAGAGACTACATCTGTGAAGTTGGGCACAGAAGGGGCCTGGATAGGAGGTGACTGCTGGTGCACAGGCATCTTGTACATGAAGGCCCTTGGGCAGGGTCTCTAGGGCATCAGAAAGCAAGCAGGGAGAGTAAGGCACACATAATAGGTTCCTTACTACTAGAATGTACCCTAGAGTCCACCAATCTGCACCGCAGTCAGGCAGGCTGGATACAGGGCAGCTGGAGCACACGAATGTCAAAGGGAAGACTCTGAATAAAGAAGAGCCAAAGCCTGACATGCTTGGCTCATTGAATGAGTTTTGACCTGTGAACCAGGAGGTCAGGGTTCAATTCCCAGCCCGGGACATGCCCATGTCGTGGGCTCTTAGCCCAGTAGATGTCTTGTAGGAGGCAGCCAATAAATGATTCTCTCTCACCATTGATGGTTCTAACTCTTTCTCCCTCTCCCTTCCTCTGTGAAATCAATAAAAATATATATATATATCTAAAAGTATGTACATAGTTTAGGGTTTTGATACCCTGAATATCCATTTAGAAATACAAGAGAGCCTTTTGTCATGGTCAGGATTTATATGCTGTTCCTTCTTCCCCTTTAATCTTCCTTTCTAGTCCACTTCCCCATGGGATTGTATATAAAGTGATCTATTTCATGCTGGGACGTTTTGTATTGTTTGTCTTGTTGTATTTCTCTGTACCATAATACGTTATTAATACAAACCTACAGTGGAAAAATTAGGCTGAGTGAATTTGGCATCCAAATGGCTTTACTAAGTATTTCACCAATCCAGGTGCATGCCAGCTGGCAATGAAAAATGGGCTCACTGAGCCATGCCATTCATGGTTTGTTCCACCCCACAATGTGCAATCTGACAGGCTACATTTTAAAATCCTTAAAATTTTGAGGTCCAAGGCTTCCTAAATTTTCAACTAATTTCACATACACTATTTCAATAAAAAGAATGTTAAAAAAACCACACATTATTGGGGTAATTTTTAAAATTGAAGTTGGAAGGCTTGTTGATAAGTATACACTCAACAGTCCAAGAGGTGAGTTTTTAAAAACCTTTCCCATTCATGATGTTTGTTTATATTCACTAATAAAAATACTGAGGATTCAAGATAACTCATAGTTTGAGTGATCATACCCTTTGTGGTACATTAAATGTCAAATAGTTGCAGAGAAATTGCCTGAATAGTTCTCCAATAAAATACATATCACAATCTAGGGGCACTTTTGTTCACTCCGTTCAGAAGTATAGTCAGGAAGCTAACTGGTTCCATTTAAGTGGTAATCTCTGTTTCAATCTTAGTATAACCACTTCAGAAAGTGCTGATGTCACTTAAGTAAGCAAAAGGATGCCCACATTTATACTTCTTCAAACTTTTATATCATTCCGTATGCAATATTTCTCTATTTCTACTATTCCTTTCAAGGTTGAGGACATACAAAATGTCACAGGAAGGAGGTCAAGAATTGTTTTGCAGCCTTGGTGGAGGTTCCCCAATCCTTTTTTCCATTTAGGTTGTCCAAGGAAAATATGTAAATTGTTTACCCTCCCTAACTGGAAACAGGGCAGCATGCCATGAAGAAGTAACACGCTGCTTCATTTATTTATTTTTTATCATTATTGTTCAGATTATTACAGTTGTTCCTCTTTTTCCTCCATAGCTCCCCTCCACCCAGTTCCCACCCCACCTTCTGCCCTTACCCTGACACTGTCCTCATCTATAGGTGTACGATTTTTGTCCAGTCTCCTCCCACGCTCCCCACACCCCCCACATCCCTTTCCCCCGCAAGAATTTTCAGTCCACCCCCTCTCTATGCCCAATTTTATATTATATTCACCAGTTTACTCTGATCAGATTTTTTACTCACTTGATTTTTAGATTCACTTGTTGATAGACATGTATTTGTTGTTCATAATTTTTATCTTTACCTTTACTTCTTCCTCTTCTTAAAGAATACCTTTCAGCATTTCATATAAAATAATATGGAACGCTTCATGAATTTGTATGTCATCCTTGTGCAGGGGCCATGCTAATCTTCTCTATATCGTTCCAATTTTAGTACATGTGGTGCCGAAACGAGCACAGTTCTCTTTCTTTTTTAATAAATATATGTATTATTTGGAAACCTTAAGATCTCAGTATGTTTTTTAAAGAATGAATGAGTGCACTCTTTCATGAGCCAATAGTCTTCTTATTTTTTTTAAGTTTATAATAGTCTTTATTATCCATGAGTGAGTGAGATCATGTGCTGTTTTTCCTTCATTGACTGGCTTATTTCACTTAGCATAATGCTCTCCAGTTCCATCCATGCCATTGCAAATGGTAAGAGTTCCTTCTTTTTTACAGCAGCATAGTATTCCATCATGTAGATGTACCACAGTTTTCTAATCCATTCAACTACTAATGGACACTTGGACTGTTTCCAGATCTTAGCTATGTTGAATTGTGCTGCTATGAACATATGGGTGCATATATCCTTTCTGATTGGTGTTTCTGGTTTCTTGAGATATATTCCTAGAAGTGAGACCATAGCATCAAATGGGAGTTCCATTTTTAGTTCTTTGAGGAAGGTCCAGACTGTCTTCCATCGTGGCTGCACCAGTCTGCATTCCCACCAGCAGTGCACGAGTGTTCCTTTTTCTCCACATCCTCTCCAGCACTTGTCGTTTGTTGATTTGTTGAAGATAGCCAGTCTGACAGGTGTGAGATGGTACCTCATTGTTATTTTGATTTGCATCTCTCTGATGATTAGTTACTTTAATTATCAGGTTAGCAGATTGCCTTCAGCCATTTTGCCAACAGCAGGGTAATATAATGCAGATTTTCAGCCCTGCTGTTTATCAAAGTTCATTAGCCCTGTATAAAAATATATATATGTATATATATATATATATATATATATATATATATATATATATGTGTGTGTGTGTATATATATATGTGTATATATATATATATATGTATATATATATATATATATATACATATATGTGTGTGTGTGTATATATATATATATATATATATATATATATATATATATATATATTTTACAGGCCCAGTGCACAAAAATTTGTGCACTCAGGGGAGAGGGGGTCCCTCAGCCCAGCCTGTGCCCTCTCGCAGTCTGGGACCCCTCAGGGGATGACCACCTGCTGGCTTAGGCCTGCTCCCCAGGGAATTGGGCCGAAGATGGCAATCAGACATTCCTCTGACAGCCTGGCAGCCCTCGGGAGATGTCCACTTGCCAGCGGGGAGAAGACCTAAGCTGCAGTCAGACATCCTTAGCACTGCTGACGAGTCTGGAGAGCCTCCCTCCACCACTGCTGTAATGGCAGCCATCAGCCTGGCTTGTGGCTGAGCAGAGCTCCTCCCATGTGAGAGCGACCTGACTACCAGAGGGCAGCACCTGCATTGAGCGTCTGCCCCCTGGTGGTCAGTGTGTGTCATAGTGACCAGTCATTCTCAGTCTTTCTGCTGTTAGGGTCAGTTTGCATATTACTCTTTTACTATATAGGATAGAAGCCTGGTGCATGGGACGGGGCCGGCTGGTTTTCCCTGAAGTGTGTTCTAGATCAGGGTGGGGTCCCCACTGTGGTTCCTGGCCAGCCTGGGTGAGGGGCTGATGGCTGTTTGCAGCTGGTCACACACTCTTCAGAGTAGGGGTCCCCACTGGGGTTCCTGACCAGTCTGGGTGAGGGGCTAAGGGCCGTTTTCAGGATGGCAGGCGACTGAAGCTCCCAGCCTCTTTTTTTTATTTTTTATTCTGGGATTTATTTACCTTCTATTGCTGTCACTGGAGCTGAGAGCCGGCTGCAGCTTGAGGCTATGGCTGGCTGAAAGCAGGTATCTGGGTTTGTTTAGCTTCTATAATTGCAACATTGTTGCATCTGGAGCTCAGAGCAGGGCTGCCGCAGGTGGGGAAACTTGGCTTCCTCCATCACTGGAGCAACCAAGCCTCATGTTCACTTCAGCTGCGTGGCTTCCGGCAGGCATCTTGATTGGGAGTTAATTTGCATATCTCGCTGATTAGCCAATGGGAAGGGTAGTGAAGTTATGGTTAATTCCCATGTTTATCTATTATTAGATAGTATATATATATACATATATATATATATATATATATATATATATATATATATACACACACACACATACATCTATACACACACACACACACACACACACACATACACACAGACACATACTACTGTTGGTCTTTATCTCCAGCACTTAACTCTGAGGTTTGACAGTGTGATCAGTGCTTCTTTGTGTCTAGATGTCTTGTTGTTCATCAGTTAATGTTGTTCATTATATTCCACAAATGAGTGAGAATGTGATATTTATCATTCTCTGAGTGGCTTAATTTGCTTAGTGTAATGCTCTCCAAGTCCATCCATGCTCTTTCAAATTATAAGAGTTCATTCTTTGTTACAGCAGTAGAGTATTCCATTGTATAGATGTATCACAGTTTATTCATCCGTGCATCTGCTAATGGGCACTGAGACAGTTTCCAAATCTTAGCTATTGTAAATTGGGCTGGTATGAACATACAGTTGCATATATCTTTCCTGATTGGTCTATCTCACTTCTTGGGATATATATGCCTAGAAGAGAGAATACTGGGTCAAATGGGAGCTCCATTTTTAATTTTTTGAGAAAACTCTACACGGTTTTCCACAGTGCTTGCATCAGTCTGCATTCCCACCAGCAGTGCACATGGATTCTTTTTTGTGTGGCTGTTTTCTTGGATCCAGGGCCTTAGGTATTACAGACTTTTGATCCCCAATACGAATTAGGCATAATGCAGTTCGAATAAGAGCACACATAGTTCAAGATGACAAGGTTACTTGTTTTCCTTGAGCCTGAGTTCAGAGAGTACCTTTTGATATTTTTATTATTTTTTTAATATTATATTTTATTATTATATCTGTCTTTGTTGTTTATTGTTATTGCATTAAGCATGCCTTTATTTTAAAGTCTATTTTGTCTGATGTGGGTATTGTTGCTTTTTCTCTGCATCCTCACCAGCACTTGTGGTTTGTTGATTTTTTTCTGACAGCTATTCTGACAGGTGTGGATTGGTAACTCATTGTCGTTTTGATTTGCATCTCTTGGACTGTTCTCTTGGACTGTTTGAGCATTTTTTTGTATGTCTCTTGGCCTTTTGTAGTTCCCCTTTTGAAAAGTGTTAATTTAGGTCCTTTGTTTTGATTGGATTGTTTATCTTCCTATTGTTAATTTGTGTGAGTTCCCTGAAATTTGTGTGAGTGGATATTCAACACTTATCTGAGATACTTGGGAAATATGTTCTCCTATGCTGTGGGCTTTCTTATTGTTTTGTTCAGGATTTTGTTTGCTGTGCAAAAGATTTTTATTTTGATGTAGTCAATTTGTTTATTTTCCCCTTTGTGTGCATTGCCTTTGAAGCTGTATCGGTAAAGATATTGCGGAGACGTATCTGATATTTTGCTACATATGCAATCTTGTAAGATTTTTTATAGATTCTCATCTGATGTTTAAGTCCTTTATCCACTTTGAGTTTATTTTTGTGAATGGTGTAAGTTGGTGGTCCAGTTTCATTATTCTGCATGTATCTTTCTAATTTTCCTAACATTTATTGAAGAGAATATCTTGACTCCATTGTATGGTCTTGCCTCCTTTGTAAATTAATAATAGAGCATAATGACTTGGGTCCACTTCGGGGTACTCTGTTCTGTTTCAGTGGAGTATATGTCTTTTCTAGTGGCAGTAGCAGGCAGTTTTGAGAATGGTGGCTTTATATTATAGCTTAATATCTGGTATTGTGTGCCTGCCAACTTTTTTCTTCTTCCTCAGATTGCTCAGGCTATTTTTACTCCATTTCAATTTTTGGAGGATTTTTTTCTGTGTCTGTGATATATTCTGTTGGTATATTAATGGAGATTACAATTAATCTGTAGATTGCTTTCGGGAGTATGGACATGTTAATGATGTTAATTCTACCAACCCATCAACATGGTATATTAGTCCATTGGTTGATATCTTTATCTCCATTTCAATGGCCTGTAGTTTTCCAAGTGCAGTTCTTTTACTTTCTTTATGAGTCAATAAAAATGTACAGTTTTTAATTATAAACCTTGTGTTCTATCAAAATTACTTCACGCGTGAATTTTAGGACACCCTTTACTTAGGCGACTCCGGTGAAAGGGCCATTTGACCCACAAAGGGGTCGCAACCCACGGGTTGAGAACCGCTATTCTAAAATGTCAATTAAATCTAATGGATCCAGTGTGTCCTTTAGAGGCTCTGCATCCTTGTTATTTTTTCATATGGAAGATCTATCCAGAGAAGTCAGAGGGGTGATAAAAGTCCCTTACTGTGACTGTCCTGTTGTCACACTCTCTGTAAAAGTCTTCTAGAATTTTTGTTAGTTTTGATTTTTTGTTTGTTTGTTTGAGATATATATATTGAGGTGCTCCTCTGTTGGGTGAATATATGTTTACTAGGGTTATATTGTCTTGTTGGTTGGTCCCTTTAGTATCATGCAGTGACCTTTCTGTCTCTTGTGATGGCCTTTATTTTAAAGTCTATTTTGTCTGATACCCATATTGTTACTTCAGCCTTGTTTATTTTTTTCATTTCCATTTGCATGGAAATGTTTCCCATTCCTTCACTCTCATCCTGTGTGTGTCTTTTGTTTTGAGGTGGTGTTCCTGTAGAAAGCATATACTTGCATCATGTTTTTGTATCCATTTTGCTCCAATACACCTTTAGATTGGAGCATTGACCTATTTACATTTAGGGTTATTATTGATAGGTATTTATTTCTTTCCATTTCATTTCTGTGTGGCTAACTTTCTGACTCTGTTTCTCCTTCTCATTACAGCAATCTCTTTAGCATTTCTTGTAAAGCTGGCTTGGATATGATGTACTCCTTCAGCCTTTTTCTGTCTAGGAAGCTCTGTATTTGACCGTCTATTTTGATTGAAAGAATTGCTGGATATAGTAATCTTGGCCTCAGATCCTTACTTTCCATTAACTTGAGTACTTCATGCCATCTTCTTCTGGCCTGTAGAGTTTCTGATGAGAGATCAGGAGTCAGCCTTATGGGAACTCCTTCATAGCTAACAGTTTTGTCTTGCTGCCTTGAAGATTCTGTCTTTGTCTTTAATTTTTGGCATTTTAATTATGATGTGTCTGGGCATGGGTTTGTTTGGGTACTTCTTCTTTGGGGTTCTCTTTGGCTCTTGATCTTGTGTAGGGTTTTCCTTTATCAGGTTAGGTAAGTGTTCTGCGATTGTTTCTTCAAAGACCTCTATGCCTTTCTCTCCTCCTGCCTCTTTTGTCACTCTCGCTATTCTAATACTGTTAGGTAAGTGGTCCTCCTGTTTGTTTGGGTTTTTTTTTTTAAATCTTATTTTTTCTGTCTTTTTTTTATTGGGTGATATTTTTAACTTTGTTCTAATTCAGTGATTGATCCTCAGCTTTCCCTAATATCTGCCTATTCCTTCCAATGTGTTCTTTGTGTTATGTCATTTTATATCTAGGACTGTTCTTTTCATAGTCACTATATCTTTTTTCATGCTCTTGAGCTCTTTTACCCTCATAACTCTGAAGTCAGATTCAGATAAATGTCTGCTCTGTGCTTCATCTATCTCTATATCTGAAGAATTCTCTAGTTCTGTTATTGGGGGTTGTTTCTTTGTTTCCTCTTTCTGGCTTTCTGTCTGGGTTTGTGGTGAGGAGCTAGGTGGATCCTATATGCCTCTCAGTCTCTAGTGCAGGACATTGTTAAAGTATGTTTCTGACTAATTCGGTCAGGCAAAGACTCAAAGCCTCCAGAGATCTCCTCTCTCTATAGACTGGTAGGATTCCAACTTCACTTGCCTCCAAGGCAATGGTCATCAGCTGTGACAAGAGTTTGTTTCAACAAGGTGGGGCAGTTGCCTCTGCCTGGAGGTTAATTGTTATTTATAATCTCTTAACTGCCCTCAGGGCACGGTGTTTACCAGTAGTGTGTGTTAATTGTGTCCCCTCCAGGAAAAGCAAATGTCTGCATGGGAGAGATTTTCTCTGCTGCATGAGGAAATGACTTCTCCCAGGAACTTGAAGTGTTTGTCTTCTGAGCTGGTAACCTTGACTCCCAGTTCTGGCTTTTTCCCTCACAGCTCCAGTCCGCTTCACCCTCCCTTTGCCAGGGCACAAGGTGTGTGGCTCCACAGGGAAGTTTGTGCGTTGGCCCTTTAAGAGGATGCCTGAATTTCCAGTTGTCTCTCCCTGGCAGACAGTGCCCTGCTGCTATTCACATCCACAGGTTATATGGGTACCCTCCTCAGTTCTGGTGCTCTCTGCTAGGAGGCCCAGCTTGGGGATTAGACCCAGAGTTTTCAGTGGCAGTCCTCCACAGCTGAGATATCTCTCCGAGACTTCAGTTGCTGTCTGTGGGTGTCAGGCCCGCCCCCTTCCAGCCTCCTCTTCTCCTACCAGTGTCTAAGTGGCCTCCACCTTCGGTCCTCGGGTGTCACGGTTCTCTCCTGTGAGTTTTCCATTGATTATTCAGGAAGTTGTTCCGTATTTTAGTTGGAATATCAGTTTGTTCCTGGGAGCATGTCCCTGCAGCATCCACTTATTCTTCCACCATTCTTTTAAAAATATTTTTATTTATCTCAGAGAGAAACGGAGAGCGAGTGAGAGTGAGAAACATCAGTGATGAGAGAGATTCATTGATCAGCTCCCTCCTGCAAGCCCCAGACTGGTGATTTATTCCACTCCCAGGTAAGTGCCCTTGACCTGAATCAAATCTGGGCCCTTCGGTCTGAAGGCCAGTGATCTGTCCACTGTTCCAAATTCACTAGGGTTCTGCCACCTTTTTCAATCTTCTTCAGAATCCCTCTGCATTGTAAAGTCCCTGCTAACATTCTTGTCCAATACACTCCTTTTCATGTGGTTTCAGGATGGAGTTGTGCATGAAGGCCCTAATGTCCTGTGAGTGCACATTCTGATCAATAGCACCATCAGGAAATGTGCATTGAGGCATGCTTAGTAGGCATATAGTAACATAAACCTGCCATGTCTCTTACTGTTTCTGTCTCTGTTTGGATCATGATGGATCCCAACTAAGGCTCTTGTTTCAAGTAGGGGTTGGCAGGATATACTCTTCATTTCAACACGTGTTCTTCTGAGAAACTTTGGTAATGGTGCCCTACTCTAAAATGTATTAGGCCATTCAATTATAAGGCCAGATCTTTTTATAAGGACAAGGCATTTATTTTTATTGAATGATAATTCTAAGAAACACATCTAATCTAATAAAAGATAAACATGGTAATTGGTGTACGACCGCTACACTTCCCATTGGCTAATCAGGGCAATATGCAAATTAACTGTCAGCCAAGATGGCGGCCGGCAGCCAGGCAGCTTGAACCTAAAATGAGGCTTGCTTGCTTCAGTGACGGAGGACTCCAACGTTCCCTGCCGGCTACTGCAGGCCTCTGAGCCTGCAGTTTCAAACATTGTAACAAATATAGACGCTAAACAAAACCTCAGCCAGCTGGGATCTCAGAGCTGGGGTTGATACAGAGTTTTGAGAACTAAAACAAACCAGATACCTGCTTTCAGGAGCGGAGGCCTAAGAGCTGGAGCCTCAGAGCTAAAGCTGGCCCAGAATTAAAAAAAGAAAAAGAAAAAAGGAGCAGTTGGGAGCTTCAGTCCCAGCCTGAAAACAGCCCTCAGCCCCTCACCCAGACTGGCCAGGCACCCCAGTGGGGACCCCCACCCTGAAGGGTGTGTGACCAGCTGCAAACATCCCCTCATCCAGGCTGGCCAGGCACCCCAGTGGAGACCCCCACCCTGATCCAGAACACTCTTCAGGGCAAACCAGCCAGCCCCACCCATGAACCAGTTCTCTATTCTATATAGTAAAAGGATAATATGCCTCCCAGCACCAGGATCAGCAGAGCCAAGGGGCCTCCCTGCACCAGGATCAGCGTGACAGGGGGCAGCGCCCAAACCCCCTGATTGCCCTTCTCTGTGGGTGATAGAGGGCGGCGCCCCAACCCCCCACCATGGGCCCTGCTCTGTGTGTGATGGGGTAGAGTCATAACCTCCCCATCGGCCCTGCCCTGAGTGTGACAGTGGTGGCGCCCCAACCCCCCTGATCGGCCCTGCTCTGTGGGTGATAGAGAGTGGCGCCCCAATCCCCTGATCCGCCCTGCTCTGTGTGTGACGGGGTGTTGTGCCAACTCCCCTATCGGCCCTACTCTTTTAGTGACAGGGTGATGCTCCCCAACCCCCTGATGGGCCCTGCTCTGTGCGTGACAGGTGGGGGGGGTGAGTTCCCCAACCCCCTGATCGGCCCTGCTCTGTGCGTGACAGGGGGCAGTGCCCCAACCCTCTGATCGGCCCTGCTCTGTGCGTGACAAGGGTTGGTGCCACCACCTCCCCATCGACCCTGCCTTGAGTGTGACAGGGGACGGTGCCCCAACCCCCCAATTGGCCCTACTCTGAGCATGACTGAGGGTGGCATCGCAACCTCCCAATCCGCCCTGCTCTGTGCATGACAGGGGGTGGTGCCCCAAATCCCAGTGGGCCCTGCTCTGAGCCCAACCAGGAGCTGCACCGAGAGATTGGGCCTGCCTTCTGCCACCCGGGAGCAGGCCTAAGCCAGCAGGTCGTTATCTCCCAAGGGGTCCCAGACTGCGAGAGGGCACAGGCCAGGCTGAGGGACCCCCCCCCCCCACCTGAGTGCACAAATTTTTGTGCACCGGGCCTCTAATAAATATATAAAGATATACTTTGTGCTTCCAACAATCATATACGTATTGAGGAAATGTGGAGACCAAATAACTACAACTGAATCAATAGGATGCAATTACTGTAGTTCCTCGCATTACATTGTTGACACGTTCCTGAAGTGGGATGTAATGCAATATTCGCGTAAGTCAGAACCCACCTACATAAGCACGTATGTCACTCACATGGAGTACACATACACAGCAGTAATGGCGTGAAACAGTAAAAAAAAAAAAAAAAAAAAAAAAAAAATTAAAAGAAAGATAACAATTCCTGACCTTTACTTGTGGTAAATGAATAATAATAATAATAAAAAAACCATGAAGCATATATGTACATACGTAGAAATGATCAAACTTTTTTAAAAAATAAATAAATGGGGTATGGAGACGTATCCAGAAAACTTTGTACTTTGAGTCCAACATAACCCAAGGAATGTCTACATTATCTCAACAGGCTGAAAAGTGACCAATGTGGATTCAGATAGTCTGTTTTTAATGAAAACAAGGTTGGGAAGGCACACTTCAAAGAGTCAGGCATTGCAAGTTCCAAATTAGAGCGTGCACATCGTTGTGAAGAAGTAAGGTAAAAGTGACTTATTCATATTAGTAAAGAGATGTTTTAAAATCTAACACTGAGACCCTCACTATAATTTATGTTGGAAAATTGGAAGTATTGATAGCATCAGTGTAGTTAAGAAGAATATGCCTCTGCACTTGAATATAGACAAGCAGCCTTCCCATTTCAATTTTGGATGAGCTAGTGAGCAAAGAAAATTAGTGAAAGGCTCATTTAGTGGCATTAGTGGAAAGAATTAGCACTGAAACATAGTACTGTTTGTGGGAGATGTAATATTTCTCATATTTTGAAGGAGATTAGTGCCCTTCCTATAAGCCATTAAATAATACCACTAAAGAGCAGTAAAATCTATATGGCCATCATTACCAAAATTCAGGTTATACCTTTAAATTATTCAGCATTAGAAGAGAACCATGCTAAATCGGTGATAAATAATAAAATGACTAGAGGCCCGGTGAACGAAATTCAAGTGCTGGTGGCGTCCCACAGCCTGGCCTGCGCCCTCACGCAATCTGGGACCCCTTGGGAGATGTGGGACTGCCAGATTAGGTCTGACACCTCCTGAGGGATGTAGCAGTGCACGAAACGGCAGGCAGCCGGGCAGGAGCCCAAGCTGGAGCCAGGTGCTGTGTTCCCGCTCATCCAGGCCCCACTCCACCTGCCACCACTGCTTCGTAGCCTTGTCACATAGGCAGCAGAGGCTCTTGCTGTCACAGCTGCACTTTCCAGCCTTTAGCCCGGCTTCTGGCTGAGTGATGCTCTCGCTGTGGGAGAGCCTTGACCACCTGGGGGAAGCTCCTGTGTTGAGCGTCTGCGTCCTGGTGGTCGGTGTGCATCGTACCAACCACTCATAATGTCGCTTATGCTTATATATATATATATATATATATATATATATATATATATATATACTAGAGGCCCGGTGCACAAAAATTTGTGCACTCGGGTGGGTCCCTCAGCCCGCCCTGTGCCCTCTCGCAATCTGGGGCCCCTTGAGGGCCCCTTCCCCTGGCTGCTGGCACCAGTTTTCTTCCGGCGCCTGGAACCCAGGCCTTCCCTCTTCGCCAGGAGGGGCGTGCACAGTGGGCTAGGGACTTAGCTCTTTTAAAAATACTTCTGAATGTTTGGTAAATAACCCTGTAGGAATCTCCTTTCTGAAACATGTTGGTTGTTAAGGGCTGATTTGGGTAATCAACAAAATGTATGTTAGAATCCTAATCTCCAGAACCTCAGAATGTACCTGTGTATAGAGATAAGATCTTTAAAGAGGGGATTAGATTAAATTGAGGCAGTTCTAGTGGGACCCTTAGCCCATCTCACTGAAGTCCTTATAAGAAGAGGAATGTTGGGGCCCTGCCTCAGTAGGTCCGGGGGTTCCCAAAGGTGTGGATGGAGTCGGCGACGAAGGAATGACACAGAGGCAGCATTCAGGTGATCATCATGTCCAGGTTCTCTTTTTATTGTCCTGTTACATCTATATTTATACTATTTGATCCTAAAAGCATGCCTCTATAAGCTTTTTTTTGCCAAGGAGAGCATGGGGTCTGTTTATTGGGGGGTCAGTCAAAGGGGGAGCTGGCTAGGGTGGGGTAGGGCAGCTACTTGTCTGGCCCCCAGAAACCCAACTTGTGTCCAAAGCCTCGACCACTTTGAAGCCAAAGTCTTCCTCCACCTTTATCTGCATGGGGGCCAGCTCCAGAGACAGCGGGACTCACGCCTGGCCCCCTTCCGGTGGCACTCGCCGCCTCTTCCAACCCCTGGGCCCCTCGCCAGGGGCCAGGCTGCTGGCTTCTGCAGGCACTGGCGTCCTCCTGGGCGGGGACAGCCCCTCTTTCTCTGGAGGCTGGTTCTCAGCGTTGCCTGGGGTGGGGGCATCTGTGCCCTGGCTGCCCTCATCCTCCAGTAAGATGGTGAACTGGCTGGCCCAGTAGTTGTCACCGTAGGAGTCCAGCACCTTCATGAGGAACCTCCTCTCCTGCTGGAGTCTCCATGTTATCCTCTATATCTGATGGAGCCTGTTCAGGACCCACTCCTTCGCCTGCTCAATCTCCCTGCAGCGCCTGGTACTTCCTGCGATTAAGTTCCCTTTGGCGCCGCTGTTGCCAGCCTCAGGCTGCCTCCTCCTCTTCCTCTAGCTCCTGGAGGCTGCAGTTGCCCAGACCCCCAGACAGGAACTCCACTTCGGTCTCAAGCTCGCTCTCCAGGATGTGACCACCTTCAGCGGAGGCAGCGCCAGCTCCCAGCCAGGAGGTGCTGAGAACTCCTCAAAGCCCACGGCTGCCATGGACCCCTCTCTCTGCCCCAGCTCCATTTCTCCCTGGCTCCAGGCGCAGAACTTCCAACCTTGCAAGCCTCTAGTTTAAAGTGGCTTGCAAAACTACAGCCCATTGGATTTCACAGCCAGGCACCCAGGCCCGGCTGCTAAGCCTCCTGTGAGTTGTAGTTCTCTATTTCCAGCTTGCCTCCCTGCCCCACCCCCACCCCAGTCCCAACTGAAAGGCCCTGCTGGCTGGACTAACCCTGTGGCCAGGCATCTGAGTCACCTCGGGTCTTTATTCCTGCCCCGACACCACGCCATCTGGCCATGGAGACTCTCCTCTTGGGAGGCCCCTGGGTCTCCTTCTGGGTCTCCTTCTCGGGCCTGGCTGCATCGCCCCCGAACCGGATGGCGTGCCCCAGCTGCTACACAGCCCCGGGCCCTGGGTCTCCTCAGCCTGGGCACCGGATCGTGTTCCCCAGCTGCAACGCAGCTCTGGGTCCTGGGTCTCCTCAGCCTGGGCACTGGATTTCTGACCCAGCAGCGATGCAGCCCCAGCACCTGGGTCGCCTTCTGGGTCTCTTGCTGGGGCCTGGCTGCTTCGCCCCTGGGGTCCAAATGGTGTCCCCAGGCAGCTATACAGCCTGGCCTCTGGCCCCGCCTCTGGGTGTTCTCCCATCACTGGTGATCAGTGATCTGAGAAGCCACGCTGGGCAGGGAAGAGGCAGACATCTGCCTCTTCCCTGCCCCACCCAGTTTCTCCGATTACTGGCCCAGGGCCAGCAAAGGTGGCCAGGTCCTCCTATCACAGAAGCCAGCAAAGGCAGCCTGGCTTCTCTGAGCAAAAGCAGCTTGGTTCTCTGGCTCTTGGCTGCCACTGGGTTTCCAATTGCAGTCAGGGCAGGCGGCTTCTTCCCTCCTTCCCCTTTCGCCTCCTAGCATTGAACCTATGTATGCAAATTAACTGCCATCTTTGTTGGCAGTTAACCTCCAACTTGGCTGGCAGTTAATTTGCATATCGCCCTGATTAGCCAATGGGAAGGGTAGCGGTCGTACGCCAATTACCATATTTCTCTTTTATTAGATAGGATAGATATGTGCGACCAATTTGGCATGTCCTGCCCAATAGAATATTACCATTCACGGATGATATCTTGCCACTATTAGAATACCAGTGGCCAGGTGCATGGATTCGTGCATGTTGAAAGGAAATTAATTAGAAGAAATACCATAATACTGCTATTTGCCCTTTCTCTATAATAGCAGTGTCAATCAAATGCAGATTGACAATGACAAATTGAAACACACTCATGCAATTGGCGCCAGTAAGAGCTTCATATGTATCACACATGCACGAGTCAACTTAGCCATATATATATGGAATAAACTTGCTTAATTAGACCTGCAATCAGATTTAGCTAAACTTTTTTCAAGCCATTGAATCACCTTAACTTCTCCTCCAGGTAATTGTCAGCAACACAGCAGTAAATATCAACACAAAGCACATTATTATTGTAGTTCATGTGGGGAGACCAACGGCTAAAATATTTAACTGAAGCAATGTTTGACTTTATTCTGCACAGTGAGAAAACCTGAAGTCATTTTCAAGTTCCACCATTTCTTCCTTCTTTTCAGTCAGGTCAAGTTTCTAAGCTTGCAAAATCTCGGTTTTCAGGCTAATAATAGGATACCTCTGAGTCTACCAACTATCTACACCAGAGCTTTGAGTAAGTGGCAGGGCTTCGCAGGGTGACGCCCACTGCCCCATCTGTGATTAGAGGAGGCTTTTGTGGAGCCCACCCAGAAACAGCAGGCTGGGCCTGGCTAGGTGCCTTCTGTACCACATGCTCACATGACCAGCGCCTGTGCATGAGCCCAGTGTGCACCCACTCAGCACACCAGGGCCTGGTTGCATGCACCAGTGAGCAAGCACCTTGCCTGGACTCAGCAGGCTCTGCACCACCTGCTCCTTCACAGCACCAGTCTCAGAGCCAGGGGGCATCCAGAGTCAGGCTGTGTTGGGAGACTGAGGGGCTCCTGGGGGCAGCGCGCTTCCTCTCAGTTCCACTAGGGGGCCTTCAGCTGCAGGGCGCCTGAGGATTCACAGGGCTCCCCAGGGCCTTTGCACCAGGAAGGACAGGGCAAGCAGGATGATCCAGGAGGCTTTTAGCTTCACCTCGGTGCAGGAAAGTGGTGATACCCAGGACACAAGGGCACAGGAGGTTCAGAGGGCAGCTTTGGGGCTGGAGTGGGAGGACTTCATGCAGGTGGGGGAGGCTGAGACCCTGGAGCGGAGGTTGGACACAGGCCAGGATGTTGGGCTTGATCTTCAGTGCAGGAAAGAGGAGGACTGGGTGTCTGAAGAGCAGTGTGTGCAGGGAGAGGAGAGTGAGGTGCAGCAGGGAACCCAGAGTGAGGAGCAAGGGGAAGACAAGGAGGGCCTGGGGGAGGTGTTCCAGGCACAGGCTCAGTTTATCCTGTGGACAGAGGGCCTTCTGCAGGTGGTGCCATGGCAGGCCAAGTGGGCAGGTGAGGAGGTTTTCCCAGATCTGCAGGTGGGGAGGCAGGAGAAGGTGGTGAGTGAAGAGCTGAGGCTGGAGGCACAGGATCCAGGTGACCCGCAAGGGAGTGACCACCAGGAGGAGGGGTGGATGGAGGAGCAATTAATTGCAGTAGAGCAGTTTTTCCTGCAGGGGGAGTGGAGGGCACCATGAAGGGAGTGGAACAGGTGGGAGAGGTGGAGCCTCAGTCCAAGGCCAAAGCAAAGCCAGAAGAAGAGCAGCCAGTGCAGCAGGAGGAGGCCCAGTCAGGGCCCAGGGCCAAGTTCACCTGGTCCCCTCTGGAGGTGCTCCAGTTTCTCCAATTGGAGATGGAGCCCATGAACGAGCAAGCCAGCAGGGCCTTCTCTCGGCTCAGGTGCAGGACTCGGCAGAGGCTCAAGCCCTATTTCGAACAGAGAAGCCTCAATATAAGGCGCATCCCTGGGTTCTGGCTCACAGCTGTATCCTTGAGGGTAGAGGAGCAGGATCACAAGGAGCATGGGACAGTGCAGGAGAACGTTGTAAGCGGGGATGGTTCCCATAGAAAAGAACATTGAGGACAATCTAGGGGCAGTGCATCCCGGTCTGGCCCAGGATCCTGGAGACACCCTCTGTCTTGTACAGGCACCATAGAAGCATTACCAGGGTGTCCAGGGGCAGAGCTCCAACGCAGAGGCACCATACACCAGAGGCTGATGCCCACAGACAGGGCTGTGTTGCACGGGCTGTTCTGGGACTAACACTGCCCTACAGGCCATCTGTATGTCCAGTTCCTCAGTCAGAAGCATGAATGTGTGATGTGTAACCTGTCAAACCCTCAGCACAACACAGTCTGGTGGGCATCAGGGTCTGTCAGGAAACAGAGTGGTGCTGTGCCCCTTTCTGCCCTTGATGGAGAAGGAGTGGCCTTAAGGGAAGGAGAGGCTAGGCCAGGCTGCTCTTTCTAGCTGGTCCATGCCCAGCGCCCAAGGTGCAGGTTGCTTGACCCACAGCAGTTTGTCAACCACCCAGAGTTGTCGGCAATGATCAGGGTCCAAGGTGAAAACATCCTTGGTCACATGATCAATTTGAAGGTCAGTCTACCTGCTCCAGGGAGTGGTGGAGGGCAGGTGGGTAAGTGGCCTGTCCCTGAAAACAGCTACAGGCTGGAGCCCTGGGCAGCGATTTCACTCCCTGGATCCACTTTCCTTCTGCAGGTGAGGGAAGTCAGGCATCCCTGGGGTTGGTGCACCATTAGCCTGTACTTCTGCAGCAACCCCTACTTCCGCAACCATGTGATTGTGAAGAAGTATCTCATCACTCTCACAAGTAACAGGAGGCTCCCTGTATGGGCTGCAGCTGGTGGTGGGCAGGGATGGAAGGCCATGTGCCCAGCTTCACATACCCCTCTCCTACAGGATACAGGTTGTCCAGTGCCACTCCGATTCAGTGGTACCAGCATTGTGAATGAGAAGCCTACAGCCACAGGCTCCAGGACAACAGCGCCAGCTTCTTCTACTGGTTCTCTGACAACAGCGTGGCAGGATCTGGCAGGATTGCTGAGGTTGGATCACTGGCCATGCCAGCATACAGCTTCCTGTGTCCACCTGCTGCTTGCAATTCTATTCAGGTCCCTATGGTCTCCTGTTTGCCCTACCAGATCATCAGCAAGGACCTGTGGCTCAATCCCCTGGAGAACTATGAGAGGAAGATGGTCCCCAGAGTGGACAGGGCGGGTGAGGAGGGGCTGCCTGGGCTCTCCCCTGGTGTGCTGCCAGGTTCCTGGGCCATTACTTTTCTCTCACAGGGACACCTGGATGCTGGGAAGGATACAGCCTGTGACCCCCGGACCTCAGGATGTGTGCCTGAGACAGGAACTACCAGCACAACAAGTGCAGTGCAATTCCAGATCAGGCAGGGGGGCTTAGGCAGGGGGAGAGAGTGTGCATGTCCATTGTCACTCAGAGTCAAAGCAGATTACCTCAGCCCCTCCTCTGAACTCTCCCTCTAGGCCACCCACAGCACCTTCAGGCCTTTCCACCTGCCCCTCAACAGGGGCTGCCATGACATGTTCTTCCTATACTCCTTTCCACAGGTGTCTGTGAATCTTCCTCATGCTGAGGCCTAGGCTGCTGCGCTGCCACACCACATTGCCCTGTTGCTGCTCACCACCATCTCCTATTTCCCCAAGGTCTCCTCTTCCTCCTGGGGCCAGTGGGATCGGCCTGCTCCTTATCAGTATCTTAGGGGGCAAAGTGTGGGCCACAGAGCTGGAGGAATCCTTGTTTTGCAGCCTTGTCAGAGGTTCTTCAATCCTTTTATCCATTTAGGTTTTCCAAGGAGAATACCTCATTTGTTTACCCTCCCTAACCTGAAAACAGGGCAGCATGCCATGACGAAATAACACACTGCTTCATTTTGTATACAGTTCACTTCATAGACTTTATGCACATATGGTCATAGACACCCTGGGAAATTTAGGGCCATGAATATAACTCACCATCCAAACAGATTGCTTTTATGTGTTTGTCATAAAATCAGACAAGAAATCCCATTTGCAGAACACTTTCTTCTGAAAATTTTTTGTAATGTTAGTGTTTAAGTTTTTACAAAAAGTAATATATATGTCTCTTTCTTTTTTTCTACTGACCTCCCCCTGGCCTCCCCTATTCCTAGTCACTTGTTCTCGTCACCCACTCCCAGTGTCTTTCCTCTGTTGGTCTGTTGGTTGTGCTTATATTCTGAATATTTTAACAATACAATATGTAAAATTTAAACATTTAAGTGTATTGTAATTTAAATCAGCACTTATGAAACAACCTGGTATAATTCAAAACTTGCCTCCAATCCTGAAACTTCATAATGGTACCTACAATTCTTGATGCCTCCCCCAAACCTACCATTTCCTTTTAGTCACCTTAAATAACAGAAGCCACATTCTTTACAATAAAATTTTGTCGGTACCTTATCATTTTTAATTTCAGTCTCTAATTCTTCTGTCACAGGGGCTTCCCCCCTGGCTCCCCAAGTGCCCAATCAGGTGAGCTACTGTACTGCATGAATCACTCTCTCTTGTGTACATGGTGTATCCTGTGATCACCGCCAGCACCACACTCAGAACCTCTTACAGGAGTGTCCCATCAGCTGCTGGAGTAATTGCCGTGCCCCCATCATATCCATCTCTTGTGTGGCTGTAATAATCATCACAGGGACTGGACCACCATAAGTCAGAGGGGGCCTTCGTGCTGGTGGTGCCCATTTTTTTACTGGGATGTTGATCTTCCTTTTGTTTAATTGGATGAGTGCAGTATGAATTTTGGAGAATAGGTCCTCATCGGATATAACATTGGCAAATATCTTCTCCCAGGCAGTGGACTTCCTTGTTTTGTTGTTGTTGTTGTTCTTGTATTTGTTGGCTTCTTCTTCTCTGCAAAAGTGTTTTAATTTGACTTCATCCCATTTGTTTCTTTTCTCCTCAGTTTCCAATGCCCTAGGAGCTGTATCAGTAAAGGTATTGCTGAGACAGATGCCTGCTATTTTGCTGCCTATGGATTCTTCTAAGATTTTCATGGTTACCCACTTATGTTTAAGTCTTTTATTCATTTCCAGTTTATACTTGTGTATGGTGTAAGTTGGTGGTCTAGATTAACTTTTTTGCATGTATGTATGCTATATGTCCAACACCAATTATTATTATGTTTTTATTTTGGCTTTGTAATATCTTCAATGAAACAAAATAAAATTTCCTCTGTTAATTGAGTCATGCTTTCTCTAAATCTGGCCTTTAAAAAAATCCCCTGGGGCACAATCCCATCCATTCTTTGATTTTTCCTTCCACTGATCCCAAACCTCAGCTGTAGTCTGCATCCTTTCAAAGGAAAAAAGCAGACACTGAGTCCTCAGAGCCGCCCACTGCACGCTCCTGCCCTTGGGAGGTGCAGCGCCCATCCCCATCTGGACCTTGGCTGCCAGGGAGAGTCAAAGCCTGAGAATCAAAGTGGCAGCATATCATTGCCTTCTCTGGCCTGTCTCCAGCAGCAC
Source organism: Myotis nattereri (assembly GCF_964212035.1). Lineage (NCBI taxonomy): Eukaryota > Metazoa > Chordata > Mammalia > Chiroptera > Vespertilionidae > Myotis > Myotis nattereri. The sequence goes on along the minus strand of NC_138094.1, from coordinate 20,294,514 downwards.
AAAACCAGTCCTCCCAGCCAGTGCTCTGGGGACAGACCATCAGGGCGATGTGGTGGCGCTGTCCCCTGGCAGCCGAGCATCCCAGGCTTCTCTTTGGGCAGGCCTGGGCCAGGGCCTTCGGGGATCTCTCTGTCCATGGTATAAAACCGAGTGAGATCAGAAACAATGTTATCTATGATTGGCTTGGTAAGGTCTCCACTAAATACGTGCCACCATGGCTTCTCAGCCTTAGCCTCGGCGGGCACCTGGACCCCATAGACCTGCAGGGCCAGGTGGAGCACTGCCTCGGCTATGTGCTGAGCCTGGAACCGGACGCACTGGCCCCCCCGCCCCCCTCGTAGCTGTCCCGCAGCAGGGCCCAGGCAGTGATGGAGATGGGGGTCCGTTGCCAGCTGTAAGGATTCAGCCAGTTCTTGAGAGAAATCAGGTAGTGGAGCAGGTACCTGTGTGGGTACGGAAAGGAGACTTGGAAGCGCAGTACCCGCAGCACAAGGAGCTCGCACTGCACAATGCTGTCCCGGATCACCCAGAATCGGGAGTCCAGCTCCAAGGGCTCGCTGCCCAGGTGGAAGTACCTGTTGGACACGTTGATGATGTCGCGGGTTAGCAGGGGCTGTTCTTCCACTTTGCCAGCCACGTAAAGGGCAGACATGGCGACCAAGTAGGGGTCATAGGCTTCCACGTTGATCTCGCAGAAGAACTTACAGTAAATGGCACAGGCGGTTGCGAGGGGAACGGACTGCATCCCTAGCTTGACACCTGCCTCCATGATGAACCTTGTCACTTGTAAGTGCACCCTCGCCTGGGGTGTGGGCCACCCCTTGGTGCCCGGCGCCTCATCCTCCTCTCTGCAGCTGTCCAGGCTAAGTTCCTACATGGGACCCAGCCCAGAGGCCCCAGACCTTGTGGGAAGGGCAATAGTCTCTCTGCCTGTGATAGCCTAGTCTTAGCCCAGTGCACAGCCACCCTGCCTCGCCCAGCCCCGCCAGGCCCCACCCTGCCTCGCGGCCTCACCTGTCCCACCCCGCCTAGGCCTGATTGCCATCCAGGTTCCAACACCAATTATTGAAGACACTGTATGACTCCATTCTATGCTTTTGCCACCTTTGTCAAATATTAATTGAGTATAATGGTTAGGGTCGACTTCTATGTTCTCTGTTCTGTCCCATTGGTCTTTATGTCTGCTTTAGTGCCAGTAACAGGCAGTTCTGAGAATGGTGGCTTTGTAATATAGCTTGATATCTGGTATGGTTATCCCTCCAACTTTATTCTTCTTTGTCCAGATTGCGGTTAACTCTTTGGGGTCTTTTTTTAAATCCATAGGAATTTTTGGAAACTTTCTTCTAGGTCTGTGAGATACGCCATTGATATTTTAATGGGGAATACCTTAAAACTGTACATTGCTTTGGGTACTATGAACATTTTTAATGATGTTGATTGTACCAATCCATGAATATGGTATGTTCTTCTATTTGCTTTAGTCTTCCTCTATCACTTTTTTTCAATTTCCTGTAGTTTTCCAAGAACAGCTTTTTACCCCCTTAGTTAAGTTTATTCCTAGGTTCCTTAAATTTTTGTTGCACTGCTAAATGGCATTTTTGTTTGTTTGTTTCTATTTCTGAGTTCATTATCCGTGTATCAAAAAGCCATAGAATTCTGGGTGTTAATTTTGTACCCTGCTACATTGCCAAATTCATTTGTTAAATCTCCTAGTTTTTTTGATGGAGTCTTTAGGTATTTCTATGGACAATACCATGCCATCTGCGAATTATGACAGTTTTACTTCTTCTTTTCCACTTAGCATGCCTTGTTTGACTTCTTCTTGTCTGACTGCATTGCCTAGCACTACCAGTACTCTGTCGAACAGAAATGGTGAGAGTGGGCATCCCTGTCTTGTTCCTCTTCTTAGAGTAATTGTTTTTGCCTATTGAGTATGATGTCTGTAGGTTTGTCAAATAAGGCTTTTATTATGTTGAAGTATGATCCCTCTATGCCCTGTTTGCTTAGAGTTTTTCTCAAAATTGGGTGTTGGATTTTGTCAAATGCTTTTTCTGCATCACTTTATATGACTATGTGGATTTTTACTCTCAGTTTGTTTATGTGATGTATCATGTTTATTGATTTTCTGATATTGTACCATCCTTGCATCCTTGAGAAAAATCCTACTTGGCCATGGTGTATGATCTTTCTGATATACTGCTGGATCTGATTTGCTAAGATTTTGTTGAGGATTCTGGCATCTTTGTTCATGAGGGATATTGGCCTGTAAGTCTCTTTCATTGTGTTGTCTTTACCTGGTTTTGGTATTAGGGTGATACTGGCTCATAGAATGATCTTGAAAGTGTTCCTTCCTCTTGGATTCTTGTAGAAGTGTAAGCAGGATAGGTTTTAGGTCTTTGTTGAGATTTTGGTAAAACTCCCCTGTGAAGCTGTCTGACCCTGGCTTTTGTTTGCTGGTAGCTTTTTGATGACTGCTCTAATTTCTTCCATAGTTATTGGCCTTTTGAGATGTTTTGATTCTTCCTGATTGAGTTTTGGAATGTTGTATTTTTCTAGGAACATGTCGATTTCCTACGGGTTGTCTAGTTTGTTGGAGTTGAGTTGTCCATAGTATTTTTTAACAATCATTTATATTTCTGTGGGGGTCTGTTGTTATTTCGCCTCTATCATTTCTGATTTTGTTTATATGGGTCCTCTCTCTCTGCTTCTTGGTGAGCCTGGCTAGAGGTTTGTCAATCTTGTTTATCCTTTCAAAGAACCAGCTCTTGGTTTCATTGATATTCTGTATTTTTTTGGTCTCTATGTCATTTTTTTCTGATCTAATCTTTATTATCTCCTTCCTTCTGCTCACTCTGGGGTTTTCATGTTGCTCTCTTTCTAGTTCTTTGAGTTGTAGAGTTAGATGATTTACTACCATTTTTCTTGTTTTTTGAGATAGGCCTGTAGAGCTATACACTTCCCTCACAGGACTGCTTTCATTGTGTCCCATAGGTTTTTGATTGTTGTGTTTTCATTGTCATTAGTTTCCAGGATGTTTTTCATTTCTTCTTTGATCTCATTGGTAACCAATCAATATTGAATAACATGCTATTCAGCTTCCAGTGTTTGAGTATTTTGGATGGTTTTTATTGTAGTTTATTTCTAATATTATGCCATTGTGGTCTGAGAAGATGCTTTCAATCTTCTTGAATTTGGGTAGACTTTGTGACACAATACGTGGTCTACTTTTGAAAATGTCCTATGAGCACTTCAGAAGAACATATATTCCCTGGATTTGCGGTGAAATGTTCTGAAGATGTCAATTAAGTCCATCTGATCTAGTGAGTCATTTAGGATTGCTGGTTCTTTGCCAATTGTTTGTCTAGAGGATTTATCCAGTGATGTCAGTGGTGTATTAAAGTCCCTTACTATGATTGTATTGTTGTCGATCTCTCCCTTGATGTCTTCCAGGAGCTATTTTTTATGTATTTGGGAACTCCTGCATTGGGTGGATATATGTTTATCAGGGTTATAGCCTCTTGTATTGATCCCTTTAGTATTATGAAGTGGCCTTCTTTATCTCTTGTTATGGCCTTCACTTTGAGGTCTATTTTGTCCGATATAAGTATTGCTACCACAGCTGTTTTTTTTTTTCTCTTTCATTTCCGTTTGCCTGAAAGATATTTTTCCATCCCTTCTCTTTCAGTCTCTGTGAGTCCATTCTTCTGAGGAGGGTCTCTTGTAGACAGCACATATATGGGTCATTGTTTTTTATCCATTCAGCCACTTGATGTCTTTTGATTGGAGCATTTAGTCCATGTACATTTAAAGTTATTATTGAAAGGTACTTGTTTGTAGGCATTTCTATTTTTTGTGCCTGTTTTCTTTCTTAGCTTTGTCTTTCTTCTTTTTTTCACCAGTCCTTTTAGCATTTTTAGCATTGCTGGCTTGGTGGTGATAAACTCCCTTAGCCTTTTTTTGTCTGTGAAGCTTCTTATTTCCCCTTCAATTCTGAATGATAGCCTTGCTGGATATAGTATTCTTGGATTCAGTCCTTTGCTTTGCATCACTTTGTTATTTTCCATCCATTCTTTTCTGGCCTGATGTGTTTCTGTTGAGAAATCATTTGATAATCTAATGGGAGATCACTTGTATGTAACTTTCAGTCTCTCTCTTGTAGCCTTTAAGATTCTCTCTATGTCCTGAACATTTGCCATGGTGATTATGATGAGTCTTGATGTGGGTCTTTTTGGGTTCACATTGTTTGGAACTCTGTGCTTGTGTGACTTTTTTCTTCCCCACCTGAGGGAAGTTTTCGGATATTATTTCTTCCAATAGGTTTTCTAACCCTTGTTCCTCTTTCTGTTGTTCAGGAACCCCTATTATTCGCATGTTGTTTCGTTTCATGTTGTTCCATTGTTCCCTTAGGCTCTCCTCCTGTCTTTGAATTTTTTTTCTCCAATTGCAGTTCAGTTTGGGTGTGTTTTGCCTCCCTGTCTTCTAAGTCGCTAATTCAGTCCTCTGCTTCTCCTAGTCTAGTATAGAAACTTTCAATGGTGTTTTTTATTAGAGCTATAACAGTCTTCATTTCTTCTTGGTTCTTCCATAATTTATTGATTTTTTTCATTCGTTTCTTTTTGATTCTTATATAAGTTGATGGTTTTTTTCTTCTGTTTCTTCTATGTTCTTGATAAGTTGTTTATTTTTTCCTCCATCTGGTTTATGGATTCTAGCACCCTTAATCTGAATTCTTTGTCTGTCAAGCTGCATGCCTCTGTTTCACTTAGCTGCTTTTCTGGTGAGTTCTCCTTTTCTTTCCTTTGGGGGTTTCTTTGTCTACCCATGTTTGATCTCACCGACATATCTAGATGTTGAGTCATTCAGGAGCTGCTCCTTGGGTGGCAGTGGCTCCTCGAGTTGTGGTTGCTCCTCAAGCAGTTGTGGTAGCAGCTGCTCCTCAGTTGGCAGCCGCTCCTCTGGTGGGTGCTGTTCACAGCTGTGGTGGTTCCTCTGCCTGGTGCGGGGAAGCTTCACACGCAGCTGCCGTTCCTCAGACGAACGATGTGCTGATCACGAGGTATCTGTTCTTTGGATGGGGGTGGGCTACACACGCAGCTGCTACTCCTTGAACTGGGGCGGACTGCTCACATGGCTGCTGATCCTTCGATGGGGGCTGGATGCACGCTGCTCTTGTTCCTCTGATGTGGTGTGCTGCTTGTTGGGCTACTGCTCCTAGGACTTGGACAGGTTGATTGCAAGTCTTTTGCTCCTCAGACAGGAATGGGCTGCTTGCAAGGCTGCTGATCTTTGGACGGGCGTGAGCTGCACGCGTGGCTGCTCCTCCTCGGATGGGGATGCGCCACTCACCCGTCTGCTGCTCGTCAGACAGGTGCAGGCTGTTGTGGCTCTGCTCCTCGGACCAGTGCGTGCTGTGTAGGACTGCCGCTCCTCAGACGTGGGCGGTCTGCTCGTGTCGCTGCTGCTCCTTGGACAGGGTTGGGCTGCTGCTCCTCCAATGGGGCATGGCCACTCACAGAACTGTTGCTTTTCAATGGGGGTGGGCTGCCCATACAGCCTCTGTTCCTTGGATTGGGCAGAGTGCTCGTGTGGCTGCTGCTGCTTGGACGATTCCAAGATGCTTGTGCAGCTGCTGCTCCTCAGACTACTGCAGGGTGTGCGCAGCTGCTGCTCCTCGGATGGGGGCGGGCTTCACAGGGCTGCTTTTCCTCAGATGTAGGAAGATTGCTCCAGTGGCTGCTCTTCCTTGGACAAGTCAGACTGCTCACATGGTTGCTGCTCCTCAGAAGGGGAAGCAGGCCGCTCACACAGCTGCTGCTCTGTGGACGGGGCAGGTCACATGAGGCTGCTGCCCTTAGGCTCGAGGTAGGCTGCTCATAGGGCTGATGTTTCCTGGACAAGTGCGTGCCACTCACGTGACTGCTGCTCCCGTGGTTGAAAAAATAATGTGAAAAGAAGTAGGAAATAAAGGAATAAACAAAAAAAAAAAGAGAACAAAGAAAAATGCAAGAAAAAAGCTAACAAATTATAATAATAATAATAATATTAAAATGAAAAATTGAAATGTCATTCCTTAGGTTGGCTTAAGATCCCAGGTTTCAGAAATGTCTGTGCTTTTTGTTGTTGTTGTTGTTGTTGTTGTTTTTGTTGTCATTGCTGGGACTGAAAGCCCTGCTATAGGCCAGACCCTGATAAGTCCCAGGGACTAATCATATTATTTTAATCCTTCATCTCATTCAGGGTGGAATCTGGATGTGGCTGTTCTCCTTGCCTGGGGCCTGGACGGAGGAATTATAGCCTCAGTAGAAAATGGTTGCCCAAGTCCTAGGCTCAGGGGTGACTCAAAACTCAATTTACTGCCACTTCTCCTGGCACACCTTCTCTTCCCAGCCTCTCCCCAGATTCCACTTGTCCTCACCTTCTCCCGCTCTTCAGCACAGGTGAGTGTCTGTATCCGAAATGTCCTATGAACAGGGTTCAGTGAAAACAAACAAACAAACTCCAGCCACAGAAACGGGGAAGGCTGAGTTTCTGTAAGCTCCTCTTTTACGGGCACGGCATGGTCTGGTCAACACTTCAGGCTGCCCCTTTAGGCTCAGTCCTCCGTAATTATGGAAACCAGATCTCAAATCTCCCTGCACCAACAGTCCCGCGGATCTCTTTTCCACAGTCAGGAGCTGTGCCTGTCCCAAGAGTCGCGGCTGTGTGCTGCGTGGTCTCCCTCCTACCCTCTGGGCTCAGAGGTGTGGCAAACTTTCCTGCCCAGATCCCTGGTTTTTACCTTACCAGAGGAACTCTGCCCTTCCCTGCTGCAAACTGTCTCACCACCTGAGTGTACTTCGCCAATTCGGGGTGGGTGTTACTAGTTTCAGCTGCTCACTCCATTTGCTCCAGGACAAGCCCTGGGACGCTTCTGCTTATTCCGCCACAATCTTGGCTTCTCGAGATTTATTTTTTCAAATATAATTATTGATCCCCTAGTTTCCCCCCCGCCTTTGCCTGAAAAATATTTTCTCTCCTTCCACTTTCAGTCCGTGTGAGTCCCTTATTATGAGGTGGGTTTATCATGGACTGCATACATATGGGTCTTGTTTTATTATAATTTTAGCCATCCTATATCTTTTGAATGGAGTGTTTATTTCATTTAGGTTTAAGGTTATTTTGATAGGTACTGATTTGTTGCCACTTTTTTCTTTATGCCTGTTTTTCTTCTGTCTCTTCTATTCCTTCTTTTTACAACTTTCTGTTTAGCATTTCTTGCATTGATGGTTTCGTAGTGAAACATTCCCTTAGATTTTTTTTTCTGTGAAGAAACTGAATTCCTCTATAGTTTTGAATGATAGCCTTGCTGGATAAGTATTCTTGTATTCAGTCCCTTGTTTTGCATCACTTTGTATATTTCCTTTCATTCCCTTCTGGCCTGATGTGTTTCTGTTAAAAATCATTTGATAATCTAACAGGAGAGCGTTTGTAGGTGACTCTCTCTCTCTCTCTCTCTTGCAGCCTTTAAGGTTCTGTTTGTGTCGTTATTGTTTGCCATTATAATTACAATGTGTCTTGGTATAGGTCTTACTGGGTTCATCTTGTTTGGGACTGTCTGTGCTTGTGTGACTTTTTCTTCCCAAGATCAGGAAGGTTTTGTGATTATTTCTTCTAATAGGTTTCCTAATCCTTGTTCCTCATCTTGTCCCTCTGACACATTATACACATGTTACTTTGTTTCATGTTGTCCCCAGTCTCCCTTAAGATATCCACCTGCTTTTTATTTTTTCTCTCCAATTGCTGTTCAGATTGTGTTGTTCAGGGTTGTTACTCTGCCTTGTCTCCTAAATCGCTGATTTAATCCTTTGCTAATTCTAGTCTACTATTGAAACCTTCCATCGTATATTCTATTGTAGCTATTATCAAATTTTTTCATTTTCCTTGATTCTTATGTAAGTTGTGGATTTCCCATGCATCTGATATATAAACTGTATGACCCTTATTCTGAATTCCTTTTCGAACATATTGTATGCCTCCATTTAGTTGCGTTTCCCTTCTCGGCAATTCCTCCTTTTCTCTCCTTTGGGGGTGGTTTGTTTGTCTCCCCATTTTAGCTATCATTGCAGAACCTTTGGTGCCAGGGTGCGAGGGGCCAATGGCCACAGAGTGGATCGGCAATTCAGTTGTGCACTCCAAGTCTCACAGGAGGCAGTGGCGTTGGTGGGGGGCTGAAGTCCCGGTGTCCGTGGGCCTGCTGCTGCCATAAAAAGGTCTTTGGCCAGAGTGGCTCTAGGATCACAGGTGATGTCTGAGGCCCATCTGGGTGGAGGTGAGGCTGGGTTCCTAGTCATAGCAGCTCTCCCCTTCAAGATGGCTTGTTTTCTTAGAACCATATTTAACAAACAGTGTATAACATATAAATACTAAAGATTGTGCAAGAAGCCAATTAAAAATAAAATGGAGAAAAAATCAGAACTATGTAAATACAGATTTTCAGTCATACTGGACATTTTTTTCTGTCATTTTAACTGAAGAAATAATAAAAGTAAGAAAACTGAGAGGGGGTAGAGGAGGAATAAAGTACCTAATCATTTTGAATGAATGATTGTTTGTTTTAAAAAATAGCTTATGTAAGCCGGGTGCACTGGAAAAAATTAAATAGATGTTGTCAAAACAAAAATGAAGTAACTGACACATTCTAAAAAGTAATCCACATTGCCCAGCAAGTATTGCTCAATGGTTGAGGATAGAATTGTGAACTAAGATGTCTCATCATCTATTCCTGGTCAGGACAAATTCCCAGGGTGCTGGCTGATTCACCAGTTTGACACATTTAAGGAAGCCGCTGATCAAAATATTTCTCTTTTATCTATGTTTCCAACTCTCTATCCCTTTCCCTTTCTCTCTCTCCAGAAAACCAAGAATAAGCCTATTAAAAGACAAGAATGGAATGTATCTGTTTTCCCCTGGAATGTGAGACATTTTAGTGCTTATTACTAGAGGTCTTTGGAGGACTTTTATTAACCAACATATATGGTTCTGTGTTGAATACCTCAATGGAATATTGGTAATAATGAAGTGTTTCATACTTACCATGGAAAAGGACTCTATCATTTTTGAAGGAAATGCTTGGTTTGGAAGAAGAATTTGAGGTAGATCTTGATTTTAGTTGCAATAATTAGTAGGTTTCTAACAGTTGTTCACTTGTTCAGGTTAAATGTTATGTAATGTTCATATTATGTGTACTCATTTTAGTCTGTGGATGGAAAAACAATTGAAGTAGACTACACCAAGAAACCATCTTTTCAAAGTGGGGGTGGGCAGAGGGCACCACTTCCATAAAGAAATAGAGGTGATGTAAGAAGTCTGAGAAGTGGAAGAGGAGGAAGTAAGAGAAGGAAAAGGACATCCCTCAGGTGGAAAACACTTAGGTAATATTTCAAAATCTAGGGATGGTAGGAGATCTGACTTAGGTAAACATATATTACAATATGAAAATGAGGTATCATAGACTTCTGTAGCTGAAGCCTATGTGATCATATTGACTCCTATAAGTTCAATACAAAGTGCAGAAATGGTCAGTAACTCAAATGTTTTTAAAAAATTAAAGAATAAAGATATGAGCATGAAACCATTATTTATATGAAAACAGTACCATTGAATGAAGAGATACACCTCAATTTCATTTATATCTTTAAAAGCAAAAGTAATGATACCATTCGTTAGATTGAGAATGTATACTGATGATCAGTATGATTTGTAATTGCTAAAGAGGCATAGCACTTATAATAATGAATGAAATATGTAATGTGTGAAACACTCCTAATCACCTTCTAGGGATAGGATTTAAACCTCAAGCTAAATTCAGTCTATTTTAGCATTACTGTTTGCCTCTAGTGACTTCAATATTTCTCCGAAGAACTCAATTCTATTGATATAATGTTAGTATGTTACACTTTGGGAACAAGAAGCTATGTAGGTTTAAAATGAAGATTCATACTTACTGAACTACTAAGAATCTGTTCTGAAAGTACACTTCTTTCGTCTCAAAAAAAGCACATCAGTTCACCTTAGAAAATTCCCATTGAAATAAAAGTTACTCTAACTATATAAACTTCAAAGACACACACTTCATTTAGAATTGGATTTGAAATACTAGCTTTGAGTATAGGAATGTGCAACCCTGTACTGTGTAAAATAATCTCTATTATTATTTTGATAAGAGGATCTTGTACCTATATTTGGTGTAGAGAACTTTCCATTTGGAAACTACATAAGGGAAATGTCTATAGTATTAAATAGATTCACCAAGGGGTCTCTGACTCAGGAAAAGGCTAAAAACCAATGACTCACCAAGTTTATTGGTCTTTCTTTCTTTCTTTCTCTCTTTCTTTCTTGTATATGAGGAATATGAAACATGAATAAAAATGTCGATGAGCTATTTTCAGGGAAGTTGTCTTGTAATTAATTTATCTATTTACTTATTTTACTGACTATGAAAGGAAGGTATATTCAATTCAATATATCTGTAGCAGGAAAAGTTGGTTTCATATTAACCAGTTTTCCCAATTTCAAAGATTTAGTGTCCATTTGTGATAATTAGGTGTGTGACATTTCACGGGAAATTTCCTAAAGTGTTATTGCAGAGTTTGTGCAAGATGAAGGTGGATGTTCCTGTTTTTCCCACCGAGGTGATACTGAGAAGAGTTTGCCAGTTCATATTGGGCCACATATGAGGATGCTCTTAGTTCTTCTTTCCCATGACAAATTACAGAATTGGAAGATAAGCCTATTTTCTATTTAAAATTGATAAGAGTGATTGTTAATTATGTATTATTCAACATGTTTACTTTAAATACTATTAAAATAGAGTATAGTTTTCTGATCAAAGAATTATTTTATAAATGAACTGTAGGAATTATATGATAACATTCGTTAAATAACACTTTTTTGTAATGCATGTTTTGACTTTTTACATTTTAATTTTTAACTATGACGTTACACGTTTTAAAAGCTTTTATTGAGATGAAACTAATTTAAATACTAGTTGAGACTATTACCTTGTATCTTTAAAATAACTTCTTTCACTTACCATAACTGGATACTCTGCATTCAAATTCCGGTGTGTGTTTCTGTGTGTGTGTGTGTGTGTGTGTGTGTGTGTGTGTTGTTTTGTTTTTTGGCACATATATATAATGCTGCTTCAGTTCTTTCTCAGTTATCCAAACTGATTTTCAATAACTCTGAGCACTGTACTGAAGACATGTAAAGATAGAATTTTATCATTTTGGGCTAACCAGCATGCTTATGACCATCATCCTGTTTGGTAAAAATTTATACACAATAACCAGACTTGACCATTTAACAAATGTTGACCCTACTCAAGTAGAATGATGTTATTTATAACAAAGAGGATGGCAGACATAAAATTAATCTTCACAGCAGTGGCTCCATGGGTGGGTTTTCTTCTACTGAAAAGGGCTCCATCTTCAAGAAGTTGGGATCCTCCACCAACAAGACCTGCCCATTCTGTTCCAAGTCAAAGCATTACTGGGGTGGGAAGTCAAGATAAATGGTACAGCCTCTCATGTATTAGAGTAATGAGCTGTTTTAAAAGGAATGCTGCACTTTAATTTCAGGAAGCCATGTGGAAAGTGAGTAGTGGATGGGCATCTGTACTGAACACTACCTTATTGTTTCATTGTTAGGAAATAATTCTTCATCTTCTGATTAGTGAGGTAAGAAGTAGATAACACCAGAGTGAGGAATGCATTCCTTTTAATCCATGTTGATACAGTGTCACTCTTTTTTATATTTACTTTTTTTAATATTTTAAGAAAAATGGTTTTAGTGTCATAATGTTACATTCAATAAATGTTAATATTTCCAGAAAAACTATTTTAAATGTAATAATTTTACATGTAATAAGCATTACCATTCCAAGATTAACAATTTTAAATATAATAATACTGGAGACCCAGTGTACAAATTCTTGCATGGGAGGTGTCCGGCATGCACACCCCAATCGCCGGGTTGGCCATGGGGAGGCGATGCAGGTGTTTGGCTGGCTGGCCCCACCCCGATCGAGCGGGGGGTCAGATGGGGGAAGATGAAGGTCAGTGGAAGGGGCTGTGGGAAGCTTACTGGCCGGTGGGTCCTCGATCATTGAAGGGGGGTGGGGTGTTGGACAGAACAGTGTGGGACTGGCTAAAGGGTGCAGCTGGGGACAAATAGCTACACCGTCCCACCCCATGGTTGATCTCCTGGTCAAACTCCTGTTTGAAGGGACAATTTGCATATTAGGCTTTTATGATATAGTGTTACATGCAATAAAAATTAATATGTTAAGAAAAAAATTAAATATATATTACCAAAACAGTGCAAACCTGTTTTATCACAAAAGTTGTAGAAATTACTAAATATCTGAAAATAATAGGATTCCTTCTATTATATTCTAAAACATTTTTTTTTTTTACTCTGGCTCTGTTTTATTCATCTGTTTATTCTTTTATTTTTTGAAATATTTTTTACTGATTTCAGTGAGAAAGGGTGAGGGAGAGAGAGAGATAGCAACATCAATGATGAGTGAGAATCATTGATCCCCTGCCCGCTGCATGCTTCAAACTGGGACCAAGCCTACAACCCAGACATGTGTCTTTGGCCAGAATCAAACCTGAGACCCTTCAGTCTGGAGGCCAATAATGTATCCATAGTTCCTAACCAGCTAGGGATAATTTTTCTTTATGGATTAAAGTATTACATATGTGTCCTTATCCCCCATTGGTCCCCCCTGCCTCCTACTCATGTCATCACCCCCACTGGTGTCTGTGCCCATTAGTCAGGCTTATATGCATGTCTATAAGTCCTTTGGTTGATCTCTCCCCCTAACCCCACCTTCCCCTACCTTCCCTGCAGCAACATTTTGCAGCAAAGATTCAGGATCTGGAAAAGTGGATGAACTCAAATGAATACACCTAGACAACAATTACAAATTTAGAAGGCATGGGGGATACAGGTAAAGACATTTCTCTCTATTGGAGAGGCTCTCTGAAACCCAGGACCCATCTGCTTTTATTTACTTGAATACACATTTGCCCTTGAGCAAAACAAACAGGCATATCAATGGTAAAGTTTGGTAAACAATAAAAGTATTATCATGGTAGGAGGTTGCTTTCAGCCATTTTGTCAACAGCAGGGTAACAAAATGCTGATTTTCAGCCATGCTGAATGTCAAAGTCCATTTGCCTTCTGTGGACTTCTCACATTGATATGTTAACTACTGTTGGTCTTTGCTCCAACATTTGCCCCTTTTTGCTTTCTTAATTAATTTAGAAAGGTGTATGCCATTTGCTGGGCTCACATCCTTTTAAGACTTTTCATTCTGCATCTTCAGACTGGAAGCAAACATAGAAGAACAAGAAAGAAAGACAATACTGGTTATTCTAAAAAGGAAATGTAGGGAGATTTGATGACAAGGATTGAGTTCTTTCATGTCCTTTTAAATATTATTGTCAGGTATTTAAGGAATTCATTCATAGTAGGATTCTTTGGGGGCCATTAGTTTTTTATGGATCATTTTCCCAGTCACTGTTAGCTTGTGACATGACAGCAATGATGTTCAAGTACTGGATGGTGGACAAATGGTGAGAAATGACAATGCAGGTCTGACCTTTTTTGGCTTTGTTATGGGGAACCTGCACCAATGCACAGCTGATGAGTGCTAGCATGGCAAGCCGTCTTCCCCATCCCCCATCTGGATGTTTCTCCTCTGACTCCTCAGCGTTTTTCTTGGGGCCACTGATATCTGTGGTTGGTGTAGTCTGGTCAGTTCCTCTCTCAGATTAAAGTTGCAGGAATTGGAGGAGTTTTCTGGAAATAACACAAGTATATCCTCGACCAAAGGTTTGTAAAGGGACCCTTCTATAAACCCGACTTGGTATCTTTCCATTTAACTAGAGCATTTTCCTTTAGCTTATTCTTTCACTAGTGTCTTTCCATGGGTGTCTTGCCATCAGCATTACAAGGGAAAAATTCAAAGTAATTAAATGTAGTGTACTTGGTGTAGTGTATTTACAGGAGATTTCTTCACAATTCCCCCACTTTCGTTTTTCATGTTGGGATTTAGAGGCCCTTGTAGCAGATATAATATGCAAGGGGGACATTTCTTGATAATCTGTTTTGCCTGCTGTACAATATTTTGGCAGACTAGTGTAAAAGTTGATGAGATTCCCCTGGCCTGTTTAATAAAATAACTAACTGATAGGCATATTCATTTCCTTTTGTTAAAGGACCAGGACTTCTTCAAAGAGTATAGATAGGCATCAGTCACTGAGCCATTTAAATTGAGTAGTTGCAGTTCTGTTTACCAGGCTGGCAGCATAGGCAGATAAGAGATAATATTAAGAGGCTTTTGAAAATCCTGCAAGTCAGCCTTGATCGTTTCTAATTCGATTCATTTTTTTTAAGTTTAGGAATAATTCAGTTTATCGTTCCCAGTATATTGTGAGAAGGGTACAATGTTCATCAGGAAACAGTTAATGGGGGAAAACACAAAAAAAGCAATGTCCAGGTACCAAGATTGCAGTGCTTACCACTAAGGAATTTAACATTAGTCAAAAAGTCTTGAAATCTCTTGTCAATAGCCCGATAATTAATTAAACTGCTATAAATATATTCTCCCTCGCCCCAAAACTTTTTATTCTAAAAATATTCAGTAAGAAAAGTTGAAATAATACAGTGAACACCTGTTTCATCTAAATCTAAGAGTTGTTAAGGTCTAGCCTGTTTGGCTCAGTGGATAGAGCATCGGCCTGCAGACTGGTCCTGCGTTTAATTCCAGTCAAGGGCACATACCCAGGTTGCGGGCTCAATCCCTAGTAGTGGGCATGCAGGAGGCAGCCAATCAATGATTCTCTTCTTACCATTGATGTTATTGATGTTCCTCTCTCTCTCTCTCCCTCTCCCTTCCTCCCTAAAATCAATAAAAAATGTTTTAAAAATAAACAAATAAATCTAACTGTGGTTACCATTATGCCATATCTGCTTATGTGGATGTGAGGGATTTGAGTGGGGGGTGCTGACTACCTGAAAATCCCCCACATCATGACTTCATCATGCATTTCCCCAAAATAAATATTCTCTCCTATACACCAAACCATCATCTTGCCTAAGAAAAAATTATTCTAACATCGCCTAATATTCAGACCATTTGCAACTTTTTCAAATTTTCTCCAAAATGTTTTTTTAAGATAATTTTCTAGAACCAGGACTCAATCAAAGTTCACTCAAAATGGTGCAAAAAATATTGCATTGGGTGATGTCCTTTAGTCTCTTTTAACCTAGAATAGGCCCCACCTTTTTCCCCCCTCCATGACTCTTTTTTTTTTATTTTTACTACTGTTCTTTTTTTTTCTTTTTTTAAAAAAATTAATTACATCTTTATGGTTCAGATTATTACATTTGTTCCTCTTTTTTCCCCCCATAACTCCACTCCACCCAGTTCCCACCCCACCCTCCTCCATCACTCCCCATCCACTGTCCTCATCAATAGGTGCGCGATTTTTGTCCAGTCTCTTCCCACATCCCCCTCACCCCTTTGCCCCCCAAGAATAGCCAGTCCACTCACTTTCTATGCCCCTGATTCTATTATAATCACCAGTTCATTCTGTTCATCAGATTATTCACTTTATTTTCAGATTCACTTGTTGATAGATGTGTATTTGGTGTTCAAAATTTGTATCTTTACCTTTTTCTTCTTCTTCCTCTTCTTAAAGGATACCTTTCAGCATTTCATAGAATACTGGTTTGGTGGTGATGAACTCCTTTAGCTTTTTCTTATCTGTGAAGCTCTTTATCTGACCTTCAATTCTGAATGATAGCTTTGCTGGATAAAGTAATCTTGGTTGTAGGTTCTTGGCATTCATCACTTTGAAAATTTCTTGCCACTCCCTTCTGGACTGCAAAGTTTCTGTTGAGAAATCAGCTGACAGTTGTATGGGCACTCCCTTGTAGGTAACTGACTTTCTTTCTCTTGCCGCTTTTAAGATTCTCTCTTTGTCTTTTGCTCTTGGCATTTTAATTATGATGTGTGTTGGTGTGGTCCTCTTTGGATTCCTTTTGTTCCAGGTTCTCTGTGCTTCCTGGACTTGTAAGTCTATTTCTTTCATCAGGTAGAGGAAGTTTTCTGTCATTATTTCTTCAAATAGGTTTTCAATATCTTGCTCTCTCTCTTCTTCTGGCACCCCTATAATTCGGATGTTGGTACGCTTGAAGCTATCCCAGAGGCTCCTTACACTATCTTCGTATTTTTGGATTCTTTTTTCATTTTCTTTTCTGGTTGGGTGTTTTTTGCTTCTTCGTATTTCAAATCTTTGCCCTGATTCTTGCAATCCTCTAGTCTGCTGTTGGGAGTCTGTATAATATTCTTTATTTCAGTCATTGTATGCCTAATTTCTAGTCGGTCCTTTATCGCAACCTCGAGGGTCTCATTAGATTTCTTGTAGACCTCATTAAGTTTATTGGCAGTTTCTAGAAAATTCTTGAAAAACCTTAAAAGTGTGGTTTTGAACTCTATATCCAATAGTTTGCTTTCCTCCATTTCTATCATTTGTGTCCTTCTTCTTTGTCTCCGCATTTTTTATGCTTCCCTGTGTTGATAAAGTGGTTTTCTGTGCTGAGTGTCCACTAGGGCCCAGTGGTTCAGCCTCCCCAATTACCTGAGGAGGACACTCTTGGTGCACCCCCTTGTGGTCTTTGTGCACAGTCTTGTTGTAGTTAAGCCTTGATTGTTGTAGTTATCACTGGGAGGAATTGACCTCCAGGCCAATCGGCTGTGAGAATCAGCTGTGTCTGCAGAGGGAGAACCTCTGTGCTGGACACACCCCTCTGGGGCAAGACTTGCTTCAATGGGGCTTTGGTGCTCACCGAGTCTTCCCCCTGAGTGCAACCCAAGCATGTGCAATGACAGCAAATTAGATTTTTTCTTCCTTTCCCTTACTCTCTGAGTATTTTTACTGTGAACTTGATTTTTATTTATTTAACACTTTGCAACCAAATATAATCATGTGCTAATATAGTCTTATAGCCTTAAATTTAAGTCTTATAAATTTTTTTGGCAATAACTAATTGAATTACTCAAGTGTTTAAATATTACCATTAAATGGATAAAGAACAGTGCAAAAAAACGATGATATAGAAAATAAATGAAATGTTTATTTCCCTACCATTATCTTCACTATATGTTAAAACATATATCTAGCTACTGGGATCATTATATATTGTTTTTATTATTTCTGTTAAATTTTAGGATAAAAGCTTTGTTTTTTTTAAAAAAATTACTCAATAATCAATCAAATACTAAAATTCCAATCAACTCACCTGTTGAACAGGACTATCAACTGTAAAGGCCTTGTAAAGAGCCAATGCCTGGCTTTTACTTCCTTTGCTCCAGATCACCATATTTCCAGCCACATAGAGTTCCTCGTCATCATCCACTTCTCCAATTTCATTTCCACCTCTCCTTAACTGGCAGCTTTCCTTAAAAATTTACATATGTAAGACATGTTTACGCGGTTTTTATTTCTTTTGCAACATTATGGAGCAAGATTTATTAATTAAAATTGAACAGCAATCCAGATACAAGTCTCCTACTCTGTCTGTGGAGTAAGACTCAGTCCATGCCCAACTCTTAGGTTTAGTGCCACTGATTAACAGAGGAGGGGGTGTGGGTGTATGTATCATACTGTATCTTACAGGATTTCAAAAATGGGAATTTACCTCAAGAATTCTCTATATTAAGTATTTTATTATTACATTACCATTTTATGCTGCCAAAAACATAAATAAACAAAAACTAGACCTTACCTATATATCAAAAAATTAAACCAACATTCTTGGGAGACTAAAGACATATTAAGCATATGCGGGGTGAAGCAGAGATGGCAGTGAAGTGCACATGGGACACTGGGGGAGCTTACCCACCATGCAGACTTCCCTGCTTCACAACTGCATATGCATTCACCTTCCTGCCCTTGTGCCAACCATCAAAATGAACAGGGCAGAGAAAGGTTTGGATTCCTAACTACAGACTTCCGCTCCTGGAAATTTTGGTATCCCAAAAGGGATACAGAAATGGAATTAAGATTAGAAAGACTGACTGTTTAACATGCACAGGGGAAGTATCTCATTCCCCTATTTAAAAACTAGTACTGTATCTACTTATGTGGCATTTCTTTTCTCCTCTAGAAACATGTAAGTTTTTGGCAGCAGGGACCATTGCTAACTCTACTATCTAACCATCAAATAACATGAAATCTGGTCCCACATACTAAGTGAAGAAAAAGAGATTTAAATGGACCATAATCATAGTGACTCTCATTATAAATCCCTGAGTTATATGTCTAAACAGCCATGACACTATAATACAATTAAGGTCATTATTTTTAGCTTTGACAAAAATGACCAAATCTTAACCTATACCCTAGAAGTAGCATCATACTCATTTCTCAGTTGCATCTGGGTAGCCTTAAATTACAGGTAGATCGAATCTCTCTACATTTCAAAAGCAAACTGAGAACCTTGATAAAACCTTCTGTTTTTCGTGGATTGGAACCTCCTGCAGGGATCCCACTAAGCCAGCAGCACCATCAGAGGACCACAACTCAGAGGCTGGGTGCAGCTGCCGAAGCTGAAGGTTCAAAGAATTAGGGTGGTGTCTGCAGTGGTCTCGACCAAAAGGAACAAATTCCTGCAAATCCCCAGCTGCAATCATTGTTTCCCTTTCTTCAGAGAAGTTCAACATGGCTTTCAGATATCAATATTATTTCTGTGTGAATTCAAACACATTCTGGACCGCTGTTGGAATCAAAACGAGAAGAAAATTATCAGAAGTTTACAGAAGAGCCATTAATCCTTAGGTGAGTGTCATACAATCCTATCACATTGTAGGTGTACAAGTAATCATAACATCAAAGGGCATTCCAGATCTGATTCTTTCAGGTAATTAGTTACCATTTCATAGTTACCTTACACTACCAGAACATAATTAACATTACAGCTACATGTTAGTTGCTGACAAAATCAACTGTAGGAAATCACTGGGCTGAGAGATAAGCACTTATGTCTGACAATATTGATCCTACATTTCCTACTACTACTCACTAATTTCTCCACATTTCACATTTAAGGATTTAGACAAGTTTTACTTTATAGTAAATGGCTCTCAACATTTAAGGGCATTTCTGTTCAAATGCTGGAACAACATTTAAAAAGCACACCTAACAGATCACTGGCATATTGAAATGAAACAAACAAAAACAACATATCATTTCTAATTCATCAAAAGTTGAACCACTTGGTGCTTTAAGAAACTATTAAATGTCATCATTAATTTTGAGCCTCAATCTACCTAACCATATAATTGCAAGCAATTCCAATTTCTGGTGCAAACCCAAAAGACCAAGGCATGAATAAAATTACTGGCAATGGAACAGTCATGATTGTTTGCAAACTTAACAGTTCTAGCTTTGAAAGAACATAATCTACTACAGTTCAGCTTATTACTACAAAGAAGTGAATAAGCTGTGGGTGGAAACAGCCCTCACCCATTACCTCCAGAACATTTCTACGAACAGTAACTGACAGCCAGTCAAATTTGGCCACTGTAGAAGGT
Organism: Myotis nattereri; assembly: GCF_964212035.1. Classification (NCBI taxonomy): domain Eukaryota; kingdom Metazoa; phylum Chordata; class Mammalia; order Chiroptera; family Vespertilionidae; genus Myotis; species Myotis nattereri. The sequence goes on along the minus strand of NC_138094.1, from coordinate 20,274,866 downwards.
GGATGGACAGCTCTTATAAGGAAAACGGTTTTGTGGCGTAGAGGTTAAGCTGCAATCCTCAAATACAGGAATCAAAACAAACATTCATGTCAGCACTAGACAACCTTTAAAAACAGTGTTGGAAATGGCTTTCACATCACAAACAGTTTAATTTGACTTGGTTTCTCCTCTGAGGTCTTTTTGGCACCAGCGGCTTTCTTGGCTGAAATATCTGAGCCTGTGGTTCCCATGCAGCTCCTCTAGGGTTGCAGTTACGTTTTCTGTGAATTAAGTGTTATTCCTGAGAGAACGGTTATGTCACATTCATGACACTTTTTCCTCCTGATAAGTCAGTTTTGAGAACACTTAAACTTGGGCCATGACTGAGATAGTGCCTGTGGGAGCCTAATCAGAGTACGCCGTATGTTCAAGGCCAATCTGAGCAGGAGAATCCTAATCAGGATGGTCAAGGCCAATCTAAGCAAGGACACAGAGATTGTACTGTACACACTGGGCAGGAGTACCTTACTATAACCCAAATACTGATGTCACTATTTGGCAGGAAGCCTTTGTGTCTAAGTTAGTATAAATGTGTTACTAACCAGCCAGTGCGTGGCTGCTTGGTATGGTTCCTGTTTGCTACTGTATTAGCAAGGGCTGCTTGGCGCAGCCACTGTGTGAAGCTACTTTGAAGAACTGTTTTGTCTGATGGTTCCTTGTTAGCAATAGCTACATGGCCTGCAAAAGAGACTCTCCTGCCCTAACCGGTTTTGCTCAGGGGATAGAGAACAGCCTGCAGACTGAAGGGTCCCAGTCAAGGGCATGTACCTTGGTTGCAGGCACATCCCCAGTAGGGGTTGTGCAGGAGGCAGCTGATCAATGTTTCTCTCTCATGATGTTTCTAACTATCCCTCTCCCTTCCTCTACGTAAACAAAATGAAAATATTTTTTTAAAAAGACTCTCCGATATGCCTCTGTCTTCTCATGTCCTCTTTGTCTACTACCCGGTGTTCACGTGGGTACAGCCCCTGGCAGAGGACTGTGCACCCCACAGTGCCTTATAAAACTTACACAAAACACCCATAAAATCCAGCCGACCTTCCTATGTTCTAGTCAACGGGTTAACCAACATATTAACTCTGAGAGGAAGCCACAGAATCAGTAATTAAAGAATCGCCTGCACAGAACAATGACCACTTTGTGCTGATTAGTATATTTAGTTCTTTGCAGCCCCAACTGTGTGTGCGCTTCCCGGCGCCCTATAACAGCCCTGCGTTGAACTGATGCGCTCCCATGGAGACTGCGGCCTCGCTTCCTGGGAACACGGACCTTCCAAGAGCACACGAGGCGGTTCGGTGGGGACCCGAAGGCACAGGAGGCACCTGAGCCAGGTCTGGGCAGAAGGGCCGCGTCCAGGGCCTCAGGGTAGGCAAGACCTGCGGGCTGAGCTGGGGCCTCAGCAGCGCTGGCCATGGGGCAGGCCAGCCCAGAGCTGTGGCAGCAGGGACACTGCACTCAGCTGGGAAGGAGGCCTGGGGGAGGGGTTGGGGTGGAGCAGCGCGGGGAGGGGCGGCGCAGAGCCCAGCTCCCAGGCCAAGCCGCCCTGGGCGGTCGGGCACAGGGTCAGGGACATGGGGAGACCAGCAGCGCCACCAGCCAGGCCGAGCCTGAGTCACTCAGGATGCACAAGGCTCAGGAGCCCAGCTGCGCCGCCCGGGGCCACAGCAGAATGGGTCACAGGGACTCCGCCTCCCCTGCAGCATTTCCTTGCCTTCTGTCCCCAGCTCCGGAGAACTGGCAAGCAGCAGCCAAGGACCCTGGGAGTTAGCTCCTGCTCTAAAACCAAAGGATGGGACTCAACTCTCTAATTCGATTCTTTGCACAGAAGTATGACTGGTCTGAATGACTTGGTCTGAATTCTTTGCATTATAAGCAGCTTTACCATGAGATGAACTATCAGTAAAAACAGTGACTGCTCTAGGAATAGGTTTCTGCCTATTTCAACTAAGTTCCACTGAATATTCTTTGATTTTCATTTGCTAATTTAAATCAGTCTAAAATAAGACTTATTTCCTAACTTCCTTTCTCACTGGGGACAGTAAATGAAACTAATAGGATTTCTGCTATCAGTCTTTGAGTATCTACACTAATAAAAGAGAAACATGGTAATTGGCATATGACTGCTACCCTTTTCATTGGCTAATCATCGAGATATGCAAATTAACTGTCAGCCAAGATGGCGGCAGGCAGCCAGGCAGCTTGAAACTAACATGCAGCTTGCTTGCCTCAGTGAGGGAGGATCGTTGGAGGAAACCAACTTTCCCGCCTGCGGCTGCAGGCCTCGGAGCAGGCAGTTTAAGAAACATTGTAACAAATACCGCTGGACTTCAACCAGCAGATTCGCAACATTGTAAGCAAAGGCCAGAACCTACTTTCAGCCGCGGAGGCCTAAGAGCTGGAGCCAAGCCTCAAGGTAAAGCTGGCCCAGAATAAAAAAAAAAGAAAAGAAGGAGGGGTTGGGAATTTCAGTCACTCCCAGCCTGAAAACAGCCCTCAGCCCCTCACCCAGACTGGCCAGGCATCCCAGTGGTGACCCCCACCCTGATCCAGGACACCCTTCAGGGCAAACCAGCCAGCCCCACCCATGCACCAGGCCTCTACCCTATATAGTAAAAGGGTAATATGCCTCCCGGCACCGGGATCAGCATGACAGGGGGCAGCGCCCAAACCCCCGATCGCTCTGAGGCTCTGTGTGTGACAGGGGGCGGGGCCCCAAGTCCCTGAGCAGCCCTGCTCTATGCCTGATAGGGGGGAGCTCCCCAATCCCCCCCCGCCCACGGGTCCTGCTCTGTGTGTGATGGGGTAGAGCCATAACCTCCCCATCGGCCCAGCCCTGAGTGTGAGAGTGGTGGTGCCCCAACCCCCTGATTGGCCCTGCTCTGTGTGTGACGGGGTCAGCACCCCAAACCCCTGATTGGCCCTGCTCTGTGCGTGACAGGGGGTGGCGCCGCAACCTCCCCATCTACCCAGCCTTGAGTGTGACAGGGGACGGTGCCCCGACCCCCCAATTGGCCCTACCCTGAGCATGACTGAGGGTGGCATCACAACCTCCCAATCTGCCCTGCTCTGTGCATGATGGGGCGGTGCCCCAACTCCCCAATCAGCCCTGCTCTGATCCCGACCAGGGGCTGCACCTAGGGATTGGGCCTGCCCTCTGCCACCCGGGAGCAGGCCTAACCCAGCAGGTAGTTATCTCCCCAAGGGTCCCAGACTGCCAGAGGGCACAGGCAAGGCTGAGGGATCCCCCTCCCCACCGAGTGCACAAATTTTTGTGCACTGGGCCTCTAGTATTGACATAAGCTTTGTTTAGGGAGGCAGAATGGAAATTGTTTACTTTTCTTTTTGAGGCCTAATACATTTATTTTTAATTGCAGTTTTCTAGATATTTGAAGGGAATCTCCTCCTGTTTTTTCTTCCAGAGTAATTTCTAGGACACAATTTGGGAGTTTCTTTTAAAAGCTTTTTTATTTCTTTTAAATAGAGCTACAAACTTAGTTCCTTTTAAGAAATACCTCTAAAAGAGAGGTATGCTGGCCAATACTGCAATGCATACAGATTAAGTAAAAGTAAGTCTCTTTTTTTTATGGTGTCTTATTAATGGTGAGATTTAATATTTGAATAACTTTTTGTTTACCTTGTAAATAGTAGCAGAAGAGACTTAAAAATGTCTCCTTTTTTTTAAGCTTAAAATTTACTTTTAAACAGCATTCTTTTGGCTGGTGCTCATTTACATAGGTACACTCTGGACTCTGTTAGAACCAATTGCTAATAAAATATCTGCTTCTCATATAACTGAGTTTATATGAGAACTTGATTATATTGTAAAAAGCTAATTTGTTAAGTGACTAAAGTATGCACCCTTATTGAGAAAGCAAAGTAAGTAAACTTATACATTTGACCTATGAACTACAGATGTTGCACTGCCCCCTGGCCTATCTAAAGATCAGGCTGTCAGGGCTCCCATCTTAAAATTCTGCTGCTGAATAGTCCCATGTTTCTTAAGAAGTATTCAGCAACTTTTTCCTGCCCTCCCTCCCTTAGAGGTTGAAACTTTTATAACATTTAAAATATGTGTATGTAAAGAGAACACAGTTATTAATTTTTATTTGATGAAGCTGCAAGTGATTTCAAGTATATTAGTTTGGCGTAAATTGGTTTAAAGATATTTCTTTTCCTAAAATATTTCTTTTAAGAAGAGAGTAAACCCTTGAATTATTCCAGGGCACTTGAAAACTTTCAAAGCTATCTCTTGGTTAAAGTCTTGAAATTTAACATGGAAAGACTATCACAAATATGTGTAACCCAAAGATTACATTATACATTTGTTGCAATTATTCTAAAATAGATCAATAAAATTTAAACTGGTTTTTATATTAAAAATTAATTTCAGACCATAGAATTAATCCTCTTTTTTAATCAGTCCAATAAAATATTATATATTAGTTTGAAATTTTACCACACATAGTACACATAAGGACTACAATATCTTTTTTACTACTAATTTTTTCCAGAGAAATCACAAGAATTATTTTTCTTGATAATGAATTTCTAAACTTTATGCATTGTATCATTACAAGCATATAATTTCTGCCAATTGAATTTGAACTTTTAACTCTTGGAAGCCTTAAATTTTAGGTGGCAAGTTAAATACTTAGCATTTCTTAGATTAGTAATACCGTCACATTTTTAAGGATATATTTCCAATAAAATTAACAAAGACTTATTTAATTAATAGATTCATTTTGTGCTTTATTTTTTTCATTTTGGTACACTCAAAATAATATTTCAGTATTTTGTTATTTCAAAACATTTAGAGATTTAGTAAGTTTCATTCCTTAATGTAACCAACTCCAAATTTTTAAGTTACCAAAAATTTAAAAAATATGTTTAGAGATATGAGGTTGCCAAAGAAGTAGGGGAAGAAGGGATGAAGGCCTGTAGCCATTTGAATTTTAAAACCACCACATTTTTCATTCAGAGATAAAATATAAGGTTGCTCTACCTGGTTCTCCACTTTTACAGGGAGAAGATCCACTGGACCTTTCCACCAACAGAGATTGCAGTCAGCCCTCTCCTCAGTGACTACACCCTCACCATCAATATATTTATTTATAATTATTATTGAAAAGCTTTGCCACAAAGCCTTCATTTTAGTTATATCTATCTATTTAACTTTTAACAATTTTGAGCTTCCAAAGCCAGTTATCACCATCTAAGGCGCTTTACTTTGGCAAATTTTGCAGCAGAAAAAACTTACTGGCTTTCATTGGCTTTAACGTGAACCTTGGAATATGGTCCATTATTATTTAAGAACTGCCCCTTATTATGGAAACACTAATCTTATTGCCTAAACACAGCCTGTATATTTTCCTTGTGTCATTTCACCATCTTATTAAGAAAAACAGTCTTGTGTTTGTACTATAACATCTGTGAGGAAATGGGGGTCAGTCCAAGAGGCCATCCAAAATCAGGTGGGGTGTGACTTCTCTTAAGCTAGTGTTTTTCTCTTCACGGGTACAGAAATCCCAGAGATATCCCTTAAGTTGTGAGGAATGTCTCATAAATCCAAATTTCAAATGACGGTCTGGGAAATAAAAGGAGACTTTTAATAACACTCTCGAGAGTGGGCATACATGTTACAGGATCACCAAGAGACTAGTAATTAATGGGTTGGGAGGTGTTTTAGATGTTTAGTAATGGCCTGTCCATCTACTGTTTCTTTTCTTATTAAATTAAATTGAAGGCATGCTTAATAGACTAACAATAAACAACCAAGACAGATTGATAATAATCAACAGACAAGTGCCCATAACATAGAGACAAGGCTTAATGAATCAGAGTAGTTTTCATAGATATTATCGTATTCTGCTCTTCATGGCATTGGCTGTCCTCTAAAGTTATTTTAGCTAAAATCTGCCTGTCCCAAGGTGTCATATGGTAATTTTCAGACAAAGCATTAAAGAGTCCTTTTGTAAAATGACTGTTAACCCCGTTTTCTCTAGCTGCTGTGCCTTGCCACACTAGAGTGGAGGACCCAGGGCTTAGGTATTACAGACTTTTGATCCCCAATACAAATTAGGCATAATGCAGTGCGAACAAGAGCACACATAGTTCAAGATGACAATGTTACTTTTTTTCCTTGAGCCTGATTTCAGGGAGTACCTTTTGATATTTTAATTTCTTTATCCTTGAGCATACAAGTAAATGTTTACAATTATTTATTTATTTATTTTGCTTTATAATCAAACTTTCCTTCATTATAGCCTGGCAGAAATGAAAGATTTTCCGCCCACTTTTTGTTTCACTATTTCCAAAGCTGGCATGGGCTTTGTGCACAGAGAATTTTCCCCACCTTTTCAGTGCACTTCTCAGCTTTCTGGTAAAATGTCTTCATTTTTCACTCTGGTGAAATTTCTTCTCCAGATGCCCCCCATTGGGCGCCAGAATGCTGCAACCTTTTGCAGCAAGGATTCAGGATCAGGAAAAGGAGCTGAACACAAATGAATACACTAGACAACAAATATAAGTTTAGAAGACATAGGGGGGCCAGGGAGAGACCTTTCTCTCTAGCAGAGAAGCTCTCTGAACCCAAGCACCCATCAGCTTTTATTCACTTGGATTTAGGTTTCTCATATATGCCCTTTAGCAAAGCAAACAGGGTTATCAGGTTAGGAGATTACCTTCAGCCATTTTGCCAACAGCAGGGTAATATAATGCTGATTTTTCAGCCCTGCTGAATATCAAAGTTCATTGGCCCTCTAAGGGAGATACATGTACATATACATATACATATACATATACATATACATATACATATACATACATATATATACATATACGTATTTCTGTATATTTGTGTATATATACCTTCACACACACACACACACACACACACACACACACACACACACACACATATAAATATATGTACTAGAGGCCCAGTGCACAAAAATTTGTTCACTGGTGCGGGGGTGTCCCTCAGCCCCACTTGTGCCCTCTCACAGTCTGGTACCCCTTGGGAGTTGCAAATTATAAGAGTTCATTCTTTGTTACAGCAGTTGAGTTTTCCATTGTATAGATGTTCCACAGTTTTTAATCCGTGCATCTGCTAATGGGCACTTAGACTGTTTCCAAATCTTAGCTATTGTAAATTGGGCGGGTATGAACATACAGTTGCATATATCTGTCCTGATTAATGTTACTCATTTCTTGAGATATATATGCCTAAAAGAGAGAGTACTGAATCAAATGGGAGCTCCATTTTTAATTTTTTGAGAAACTCTATATGGTTTTCCACAATGGTTGCAGCAGTCTGCATTCCCACCAGCAGTGCACAAGGGTTGCTTTTTCTCTGCATCCTCTCCAGCACTTGTGGTTTTTTTTATTTTTTTTTTATAACAGCTATTCTGACAGGTGTGGATTGGTACTTCTCTCATTTTGATTTGCATCTCTTGGACTGTTAGTGCCTTTGAGCATTTTTTCCTATGTCTCTGGGCCTTATGTAAGTCCCCTTTCAAAAATTGTCCATTTAAGTCTATTGCCCGTGTTTTGATTGGATTGTTTATCTTCCTACTGTTAATTTGTGTGTGTTCCCTGTAAACATTGGAATTCAACACTTATCAGAGATACCATTGGCAAATGTGTTCTACTATGCAGTGGGCTTTCTTGTTGTTTTGTTCAGGATTTAGTTTGCCATGCAGAAGGTTTTTATTTTGATATAGACCATTTGTTTATTTTCCCCTTTGTGTGCGTTGCCTTCGGAGCTGTGTCAGTAAAGATATGCTAAGACATATGTGTAATATTTTGCTGCCTATGCAATCTTCTAAGATTTTTTTATATAGATTCCCAACTAACGTTCAAGTCCTTTCTCCACTTTGAGTTTATTTTTGTGTAAGGTGTATGTTGGTGGTCTAGTTTCATTTTCTTCCTTGTTTCTGTCTGATTTTCATCATTTATTGAAGAGACTGTCTTGACTCCATTGTATGCTCTTGCCTCCTTTGTAAATTAATAATAGAGCGTAATGACTTGGGTCCACTTCTGGGTTCTCTGTTCTATTTCAGTGGTGTATATGTCTTTTCTAGTGGCAGTAGCAGGCAGTTTTGAGAATGGTGGCTTTATAATATAGCTTAATATCTGGTATTGTGAGCCTTCCATATTTTTTTCTTGTTCCCTGGATGGCTGAGGCTATTTTTACTCCATAGGAATTCTTGGAGAGTTTGTTCTTTGTCTGTGAATTATTCTGTTGATATATTAATGGAGATTACATTGAATCTATAAATTGCTTTGGGTAGTATGGACATCTTAATGATGTTAATTCTACCAACCCATCAACAAGGTATATTAGTCCATTGTTGATATCTTTATCTCCTTTTCAATGTTCTGTCATTTTCCAAGTACAGTTCTTTTACTTCCTTCATTGAGTTTTTTCCTTAATTCTTTTACTGCAATGGTAAGTGGGATACTTTTCTTAGTTTCTCTTTTTATGAGTTCATTCTTGGTGTATCAAAAGACATATTTTTGAGTGTTAATTTTGTATACTGATACATGACCAAATTCACTAATTATGTGCTTTTCCGGTTGGGATGACTTTTATTTCTTCATGTCTGAACACTATGGGAGCACTTCCTGTACTATGTCGAACAGGAATGGTGAAAATTGGCATCACTGTCTTGTTCCTGTTCTTTTAGAGGAAATGGTTTTAGTTTTTGCCCATTGAGTATGATGTTGGCTGTGGGTTTCTCATATATGGCCTTTATCATGTTGAGGTATACTCCATCTATTACCAAGTTGCTGAGAGTTTTTATCACAATTGGGTGTTGGGTTTTTTCCAGTTCTTTTCCTGTGTCTATCGATATGATCACGAGATTTTTGTCTCTCAGTTTGTTTATGAGTTGTATCACGTTTATTGATTTGTGAATATAATACCAGCCTTGCATCCCTGGTGTATATCCCACTTGATAATGGCATTTGGTCCTTTTAATATAATGCTGGATGCTATTTGCTAATACTTGGTTAAGGACTTTCGTATCTGTCATCATCAGCTATATCGGCCTGTAATTCTCTTTCTTTGTAGTGTTTTTACTTTGTTTGGGAATTAGAATAATGCTGGTCTCATACAAAGAGTTTGGAAGTATTCTTTCCTCTGATTTTCTGAAATAATTTGAGGAGTATAGATTGTAGTTTTCTGAATGTTAGGTAGAACTACCCTGTGAAGGTGTCCAGGCCGGAGCTTTTGTTGGTTGCAAGCGTTTTGATTACTGCTTCCATTTCATTAGTTGTTATGAGCCTATTCAGGTCTCTTAATTCTTACTGAATCACATTTGGTAGATTGCATTTTTTACTGACTTCATCTATTTCATCCACATTGTCCAGCATTTTGGCATATAGCTATTTATAGTATTTTCTTACAATCCTTTGAATTTCTGTGGTGCCAGTGCTTACTCCTCCACTCTTGTTTCTGATTTTACTTATTGGAATCATATGTGTTTGTTTCTTAATGAGTCTGGCTAATGGTTTATCAATTTTGTTTATCCTTTCATGGAACCAGCTTTTGGTTTCATTGAATTTTTTGTCTCTCTTATTTTTTCTGCTGTAATCTTTATTTTTTCCTTCCTTCTACTTACTCTGGGCTCTTCTTGTTGGTCTCTTTCTAATTCTTCAGTTGTAGGGATAAATAGTTTATTGCTGATTTTGTTATTTTTCTGAGATATGTCTATAGTGCTATGAACTTCCCTCTCAGAACTGCTTTTGCTGTTTCCCAGAGATTCTGTGTTGTTATTTGTTCATTTTCCTATTTTTCCAAATAATCTATGATATTTTCTTGATCTCATTGTAACAAGTTCATTGTTTATTAGCCTTCTATTTAGTCTCTAAGTGTTTAAATGTTTTTGGGTGTTTTTACTCTATTTGATTTCTCATTTCACTCCACTGTGATCCAAGAAGATGCTTGATATGATTTAAAACTTCTTGAACTTGTAGGGACTTGTTATGTGTCCTACCATGTGGTCTATCTTTGGGAATGATCCATGTGCACTTGAGAAGAATGTATATTCTGCTCTGTTGGGGTGAAATGTCCTAAAATGTAAATTAAATCCATCTGATGCAGTGTGTTCTTTAGAGTCTCTGTATCATTATTTTGTCACATGGAAGACCTATCCAGTGAAGTCAGAGGAGTGATAAAAGTCTGCTACTATGACTGTCGTGTTTTCAGGCTCTCTTTTAAAGTCCCCTAGAAGTCTCTTTGTTTTTTGTTTGTTGGTTTGTTTGTTTGATATATATATCTACCTACCTGACTGACACCAGTCTGAACCCTCTTAGCCAATAGTTAAGAAATAAAGGAAGCCAAGATTATTCCACCCTATAGATGCCTTTTGGGATATTGATTTTCAGCTCTTTATTTAGAAGCCAAAGTGTCAGAGAGAAACTTTGGGCAACCCCTACCCGCTCCTGCCCAAAAATTCAGAGAGAGAGACCTTCTTCAGAAGATTGTTGCCTTTGCCTGATTGGAATGAAACATGGTAAACAAGAGGGCTTCAGCAGATGTCTATTGGCTAGTTTGCCCTCCTCCCCTGTGACACCATCAATCAGGAGTGTGGGAGGGGTTCCCAGACATTGTTGGTCCCAGGAGGCAGGGTTATAAATTCCAGCAGCTGCAGTTCAGCTCACCCAGCACACCTCCTGAGCCACAGCTGGACAGGGAAGAGACTGGGTCCAGGCTAGCTGGGCCCAGGACCTGGAGAAGAGGGGGAAAACAGAGGGGGATGACTCAGATGAACCTGGAGCTGTGCGAGCTCCATCTGTCATTGAGCAGCTGGCCTTCAGCTGAGTGTTCCTCTCCAAACAACCAACCTCTAACCCAGAAGTTACTCTCATGGGGAGGGCTGTACCCTCTTCGAGTCCAGTCTCTTGGAGGCCCGAATCTGGGTGAAGGGATGCCGCCCAGGGATGGAGGTTCCTGCCTTTCCCTCTGGGCTCCTGGATATTTACGCCAAAAGAATTTTCAAAAGGTGTGGTTCACAGAAATCGGGACACACACTGTGGCGAATGCACTCTGGCCACCCTGAATTCTCTCCGAGATCTTTCACATCGGCTAATCCTGCAGTGTACTGGGAGTGCAGAGGCCATTGCATGTGCCTGTTAGGAAATCAGGAGCCTATTGTACAGTGGGTGTCATGGAAGCACAAGTCAGCCCCAAATGCCTTCCTGATTTGCCCTCCCTGCTTTGGACCCCTGTTTAATCTCCTTCGTCTTAGTGTCTTCACCTGAAAACAACTGACAGCATTAAAGTTCAAACTGTCATGGCATGAGTCAGACTACAACATCAAAAGGCTAAGTTTTCCTTAGTCTGTAAGGGCTGTATGATGCTTAGTTTGAGAATGCAGATTCCTTCATACTTAGGCTTACTGTAGGTGATTGTAGACAAAAGTATGTACCCCTTCCACCTCACCTCTATTTCATCCCCTCACAGGACAGGCTAGACTCAGCCTCTCTCAGCTGTGCAGGAGTGTGTGTATGCACACACACTCACACACACACACACACACACACACAAACACACAGCAGCTCCTTCAAAAGCATCCAGCTTCCCTCTCTTCCACTACTGAAGGGTTTTTAAGTCATGATCGTGATCATTATTATGCAGTGCTGGTTGACTGACACTTTTCATGTTTCTAAAATGAAAATACATCTTCACCACCAGTCCAGGAGAGGAAATTGTAATAAAGAACCCTGTAAAAAATACAGGAAGATATTTTACAATGACTAGCATTATCATTTTTAGTGGACATGTGGACTGCTTTAAGATATTTATAAATATGATTTGCTGATTTCCCAGGAGACTAGGGCCCAAGAACTGTTAGTCCCTGTTCCTTATGCAGGCTTACTGTCACCTAGGAACATGGTGAACATTGTGAGGCAATGGGTGAAGCAATGGAATAAATGAATGTTATATTCACATTTAACTTTACAAGAATAGGGTTGCATTATGCAATCAGTCGGGTGGCCTGCATTTTGCTTTTTATATAACAGACCATGTCTTTTTAGTGCATCAACCTCTGCAATGCTGACAAACAACCGGATCATCATGAACATAAGGGTGGACAAACTTCAAATAGATTCCCTTTGAATTTCACCTTCCCTGGATACATCCATTGCCCTCTCTGTCACTGTGCCCCAGTGTCTCTTGCATTCTCAAATTGGCCAAGCACTTTACTCTCTCAGAAATTGTGCAGTCTGTCCTCAAGCCCTGAACAGGATCCTTCCAAGCCCCTGATGGCCCCTCCTTGTACAACTCTCAGGCAGAAGTCTACCTACCTCTGTAAGTTTCCATACCAGCACCTTTGTTCTCTTGACAGAATTAGTTACAAAGAGCCATTTGTAGATAATGGTCTTGTTGGGTTTTGGTGTGTGTGTGTGTGTGTGTGTGTGTGTGTGTGTGTTTTCTATTGTCATCCTAAACTCTGTGAGGAGAGACTGTGTGTAGCTCTGAGCATGGGATAAGCAGCCACTCAGGAAAAAAATAGTTGCCAAATGCATCAAGGAGAGAGGGGGGAGGGCTATGCTGAATCTCTAGTTCCCAGGTGAAATAGTGGAGTTGTTTCTGTTTCTGCTTTTTATCTGCTCTGCTCTAGGTGACAAACCCAAATCCACTGAGGCTGAGTGCAGTGGCCTCATTTGTCCTCATTCCTCCATCTATGTAGTTGGAAGTCTTAAACTCTGCTAGTTCATAGGCATTGGGAACGTCTGGAGGAATGGAAGGGTAGGAACACACTAGAAGCCAGCCTTACCACCCTGCTGTTACGCTCCACCCCCCTGACCTCTCCACAGCCTATGGTGAAGAGATGCAGGATCACCTGCATGACAGGGACACAGTGTCCTCAGCCCACTCTCCCTCTCAGATAAGGTCTCACAGTTTGCAGAGTCTGAATATTCCCCAAGTCTGAGTGTGGAAGAGAAAGGCAGCACAATGTGTCTGAGGCTGCCTGTCACTACTTGAGCCAAGTTAAGCAGAGACAGCGTTGAACCACACAATGACTGTTTACTCCAAGGATGCGGTCAGTATGGGGAGAGGAGTCGCTCACCCTGGAAATTCAGCTCTCAGCCTCTTGGGGAGAAGATAGCTACCTGTAGCTGCCAGCTGCAAGTGTGACATGCAAAGGGGAGGGGAGGGCCTGCTGTCTGGACCTTCAGGAGCTCAAAGGCTGACCACAAGGTGGCTAATCTTCTATGACCTTAGCAACAGCTCAGCCCCTTCCTGGGATGAGATTGGAATGGTCAGCCTTCCTAAGAAAGACCCCAGGAGGGGGTCAGGGTGCGGGCACAGCTGCCAAATCAAAGCCTGTCCTGTGCCTGGTCTCTTCGCAAAATGCAATTCTTTTCTGAGTAATGGGCCATGGAGGCAGCCTATGTTTTCAGTAGAGCCTGTTTCATCCTCCAGTGTCCCAGGGCCTCGTATTTATAGTTTGTAAGTAATGATTAAACAACTGCGGCTCTATTCTTATTACATGCCCTTCCTCACTAAGAGAAGCTTATTTCCAAGGACACCCAGGAGATGCCTCAGGCCAGCTTGGATGACAGGGCTGGGCCTCAGCTTTGCTCTTCCCCTCTCCCTCTCTCCTCACAAGCCTGGCTTTTGTCTCCTAAAGAGACTATGGAAAAGCAGGCAGCAAACCCTGTCAGACTGAGCATGCCAGGCCCCCTGTGTGACCTGGAGGCGCCACCTGAGAGGAGAGCCCTGGGTTAAGGTTCAGCTAAGGGGCAGCTCTGCCAGAGCCTGAGCACCAGGCTGTGGCTGGTGCCTCCCCACCTCTCCTCAGCTTTGTTGGCCTGCTCCTCCTCAGGAGCCTCCTGCCCAGTCGTTCTGCTTTCAGGCCCAGGTGTGACTTTGCCAAAGGGATTTGTTGGTGAGAGGAGAACCCCTTCCTGAGGCGGGAGGAAGGCAGGGAGGGTGCCATCACCTGAAGGCTTAGGGGAGGTGAGCAGAGCAAAGGCTGGATTCCAGGCTTGTCAAAGAGCTCTGAAGACACAAACCCCAGGGGTAGACTGAGGAGGGCACCTGTGGAGAGAGACAATGTAATTGCATCTGGCCAGCTCTCCTCTGCCCCGGGGGTTACTAAAATGTCCCCATCCAGACAGTAGGGACAGTGGGCTAGCCCAGGGCAGGGCGCTCTTTTCTAGACAGAGGGCTGCGGTGGGGTGGGAGTGGGGCGCCAAGCCTGGCCAGGGAACAAGGTAGGTAAGTGGCAGCCACAACCACAGACGGAAAGGGGTCCCCAGAAATACAGACAGGGTGTTGAGTGGGAGGTTAGCTGGGGGTCGTGGCCTCCTGTTTCTCCCTCCACATTGGGACCGCCCCCACCCTCATGCCTGGAAGCACAGGGTTTCCCTGACAGCCACCCACCCTCTGCCACCCCTTGCAACCTGGTGGGTGTGGCACAGGCGCCCCTGTCCCCACCTTCTCTGGGCCTGTTAAGACATGACCCCCCTCCAGCTCCCTGATCTTGGGTTGCTCCTGATCTCGTGATCTCGCGAGATTTCGCCCCCAAAGGAACCAGGGCGCAGCCCCAGGAAGCTTGCCAGGCAGCGCCCCCCACTGCTTCCTTCCCTCCAGCCTCCCAACTTAGCTGGAGACCACGCTGTGAGGAGCGTGGCCTGTTGAAAAGGTAATCGCACACCCTGGGCTCTTGCTGTCTCCAGGGGTGAACTTTCTGTTGCGGGGGTGAACTGCTCTAGTCACTGGCAACCCGCAGCCCCTCCCGCCCCGGCTTTTTCTATCTGAAAATGAGTTCCCACCTGGTTGTCTTGAAGGCCTGAGGTCCAAACCTGGCTCGCTGGCGTGAGGCCTTCCGCTTGCTGCGCCAGAGTGGGAGCTCGCTGAGGGGACTTACACGCAACAATTCATGGAACTCTGGCGTCGGCCTTTATTGTGTGACATCAGCTGGCCGAGTTTGCAGTTGACCAAGAGGGTCCCCACAGCCCTCGGCGCCAACTCCCCCGGGATCTGGGTCCTCAAGTCTGTGGGCTCTCAGGCCAGCCCAGCCCTGCTCAGGGCGTGGGAGACAGAGAGGGGGCAGAAAAGTGGCTGCTGGACAGTGGAGAGGGCGCTTTCCGCAGAGCACCAGGGCCGTCACTCATCATTGTCCTCTGGTTCAGCTGGTGAGAAAGCGCTGGTCAGGCTGGGACATAAGAGGTGATTCCCACTGAGAGCGGCAGAGCCCTCTCCTGGTGTGAGTGTGCGGGTGCCTGAGTGTGCGTGAGTGTGTGTGAATTCTCACCTGATGATATGTTCCTGGGTTCCTTTTCATTCTTATTACTAATTAAGGTATTACATATGTGTTCTTATCCCCCACTGCTCCCACACCCCCACCCCCACCCCGCAAGCATGTCCTCACGCTCAACACCACCCTTGGTGTTTGAGTCCATTGGCTAGGCTTATAGGCATGCATACAAGCCCTTTGGTTGATCTCTCCCCCTTAGCCCCACCCTCCCCTACCTTCCCTCTGAGGGTGATGGTCTGATCCATGCTTCTCTGTCTCTGGATCTGGTTTTGTTCATCGGTTTATGTTGTTCATTATAATCCACAGATGAGTGAGGTCATGTGATATTTCTCTTTCTTGGACTGACTGACTGGCTTTGCTTAGCATAATGCTCTGCAGCTCCATACATGCTGATGCAAATGGTCAGTGCCCCTTCCTTTTTTGCAGCAGTGTACTATGCCAGTGTGTAGATGTACCACGGCTTTTTAACCCACTCATCTGCTGACGAGCACTTAGGCTGGTTCCAAATCTTAGCTATTGTAAATTGTGCTGCAGTGAACATAGAGGTATATGTATCCTTTCGGATTGGTTATTCTAGGTTCCTGGGATATATTCCTAGAAGTGGGATCACTGGGTCAAATGGAAGTTCCATTTTTAGTTTCTAGAGGAAACTCCATACTGTTCTCCATAGAGGCTGCACCAGTCTGCATTCCCACCAGCAGTGAAGGTGGGTTCCTTTTCCCCCCCATACTCACCAGCACATGCCCTTTGTTAATTTGTTGATGATAGCCATTCTGACAGCTGTGAGGTGGTACCTCATTGTCCTTTTGATTTGCGTCTCTCAGATGATTAGTGACTCTGAGCATTTTTTCATGTGTCTCTTGGCCTTCCTTTTGTCCTCTTTGTAAAAAATATCTATTTAGGTCCGTTGCCCATTTTTGTGATTGGTTTGTTTATCTTCCTTTTGTTAAGTTGTATGAGTTCCCTGTAAATGTTGTAGATGAAACCCTTATCAGAGAGAACATTGGCAAATATGTTCTCCCATGTAGTGGGCTTTGTTGTTGTCTTGTTGATGGTTTCTTTTGCTATGAAGAAGCTTTTGATTTTGATGTCATCCCATTTGTTTATTTTAAGTTTATTTTCCATTGCCCCAGGAGCTGTGTCTGTGAAGAGATTGCTTCCGTATATATCTGAGACTCTGCTGCCTATGGATACCTCTATTATTTTTATGGTTTCCAGCTTTATGTTCAAGTTATTTATCCATTTTGAGCTTATATTTATGCATGGTGTCAGTTGGTGGCCTAGTTTCATTTTTGCATTTGTCTGACCAAATATCCCAGCACCATTTATTGAAGACACTGTCTTATCTCCATTGTATGCTTTTGCCTCCTTTGTCAAGTATTTATTGAGCTTGGTGGTTTGAATTGGTTTCTGGGTTCTCTATTCAATTCCAATGGCCTATATGTCTATTCTTGTGCCAGTGTCAGGCAGTTTTGAGCACAGTAGCTTTGTAATACAGCTTGATATCTGGTATTGAGATCCCTCCTACGTTGTTCTCCTTTCTCAAGATTGCTGCCACTATTCGTGGTCTTTTTTTAATTCCAGATGGATTTTTGGAGGGTTGGTTCTAGGTCCGCGAAATATGCTGTTGGTATTTTAATGCGGAGTGCATTGAATCTATAGATTGCTTTGGATAGTATAGCCACTTTAATGATGTCATTTCTACCAATCCATGAACAAGGTATGTTCTTCCATCTGTTTATGTCTTCCTCTACCTCTTTTTTCAACATCTTCTAGTTTTCTGAGTGGAGGTCTTTTACCTCCTTAGCTAAGTTTATTCCTAGCTTTCTTAATTTTTTTGGTGGGATGGTAAATGTGATACTTTTTTCAATCTCCTTTTCTGTAGGTGTATTAAAATGCCACTATTGGTGTATAAAAAATGCCATATATTTCTTGGCGTTAATTTTGTACTCTGCTACATTGCCGAGTTCATTTATTAAGTTTACTAAACTTTTGAAGGAGTGTTTGGGTTTTTCTATGAACAGTATCATGTCAATTGCAAATAATGACAATTTACTTCTCCTTTTCCAATTTGGGAACCATTTATTTACTTTTCTTGTGTGATCACTGTGACTAGGACTTCCAGTAATGTGTTGAACAGGAGTGGTGAAAGTGGGTGTCCCTTTCTTGTTCCTGTTCTAGAGGGAAATGGTTTTAGTTTTTGCCCATTGAGTATGATGTTGGCTGTAGGTTTGCCATATAAGGCTTTTATTATGTGGAAGGATGATCCTTCTATTCCTACTTTGCTGACTGTTTTTATCAGAAAAGGCTGTTGCAGTTGGTCAAATGCTTTTTCTGCACCAGTTGATATGATTGTGGGTTTTTCTCTCTTAATTTGTTTATGTGATGTTTCATGTTCATTGATTTGCAGATATTGTACATACTTGCATACCTGGAATAAATCTCACTTGGTCATGGTGTATGATCTTTCTAATGTAATGCTCTATCCGGTTTGCTAGAATTTAGGTGAGGATTGCAGCATCAATGTTCATCTGGAATATTGGACTGTAAGTCACTTTCTTTGTGTTGTCTTTTTCTGGTTTTGGGATTATGGTAATGCTGGCTTCATGAAAAGATCTTGGAAGTATGCTGTCCTCTTGAATTTTTTGAAATAGTGTTAGAAAGATTGGTT
Source organism: Myotis nattereri (assembly GCF_964212035.1). Classification (NCBI taxonomy): domain Eukaryota; kingdom Metazoa; phylum Chordata; class Mammalia; order Chiroptera; family Vespertilionidae; genus Myotis; species Myotis nattereri. The sequence goes on along the minus strand of NC_138094.1, from coordinate 20,256,881 downwards.
TTAGTTCTTCTTTGAATGTTTCGAAAAACTCCCCTGTGAAGCCATCTGGTCCAGTGCCAGCCACTCATGTGCTTGCTGCTCTCTGCTGGGTGTCAGCAGCTTCCTAGCTTGTCACACACAGCACCTGGCCCTTTGTTCACTTTTTATTGCTATTCCTTTCTTTTTCTTCTACCTTCCACTCTTCTAACTTGGGCCCATCAACGAGGGAGCTCATTTTCCCATTTTTAAGTACATTTCTTATTGATTTCAGAGAGGAAGGGAGAGGGAGAGATGGATAAAACATCAATAATGTGACAAAATCATTGGTTGGCTTTCTCCTGCACATCCACCTGGGGATCCAGTTGTGAACTCCGGCCCCTGCTCCAACTGAGAATTGAATTATATCCTCTTGGTTCATAGGCCTACTGAGCCACACTGGCCATCACACTCTGCTTCTTCTAGTGGGAAGAGAAAATGCTAAAGTCTCTGTAACAGTCGGTGAGCTCCCCACCCCCCCCAAAAAGAGGATAAGAGAACAAGGCTCAGAAAAGGTATATCTCTTACTGCAAATGCTCTCTTTCTCATCCTCTCTCTCTCCTATTACGTCTCCCTCTCCCTGTCCCTCTGACATGCACCTTGTTTTCCCATCCCAACCTTCACAGGAAATAGTGTCCATAATGGGAATCAGAACCTTTGGAATTTGGGGAAAAGTATACAAATGGGCAGGTTCTGAGGGAGGAAGGACATAGGCAAAACATCCTGTGTTCTGGGTGTTAATTCCTCTGCACAAAGAGATCGTGCCCATTACCTTGTGTGGAGATTCACCTGTGGGGCCAACTTATGTAAAGCTCCTGTCAGCATGTCCTCCTCTGGAATTACCCACTGGTATTAGCATTGATGGTATTTATTAACCACCACATGCAAGATAAGGAAGAAAATAAAAGTCAGTGCACCCTGGCCAGTGTGTCTGGGCATTGTCCTGTGCACCAGAAAGTTCACCGATTTGATTTCTGGCCAGGGCACATGTCCAGGTTGCAGGTTCAGACCCAGGCATCCAATATTGTTACTCTCTCACAGGAATGCATGCTTCTGTGTCTGTCTCTCTCCATTCACCTCTCTCTAAAGAATTAATTTTAAAAACCCACCATATTAAAACACAACAAAAGAAAACTCATTGCTGCATGTTGCCTCTAAAACCAAGTGTCCTGCACTTGACGCTTTATTTGTTCTCGAGACCACAATGAGAAACCTAGCACAATTCTTTATTGGAATCTGGACTTTTCCACCAAAATATTCAGAAAAGCATAGTATTAAGGCAATGAGGCTTAGAAAGCTTAGATAGAGACTACATCTGTGAAGATGGGCACAGAAGGGGCCTGGATAGGAGGTGACTGCTGGTGCACAGGCATCTTGTACATGAAGGCCCTATGGGCAGGGTCTCTATGCCATCAGAAAGCAAACGGGGAGAGCAAGGCACACACAGTAGGTTCCTTACTACTAGAATGTACCCCAGAGTCCAACAATCTGCCCAGCAGTCAGGCAGGCTGGATACAGGGCAGCTGGAGCACACGAATGTCAAAGGGAAGACTCTGAATAAAGAAGAGCCAAAGCCTGGCCTGCTTGTCTCAGTGGATGAGTTTCGACCTGTGAACCAGGAGGTCAGGGTTCAATTCCCAGGTCGTGACATGCCCATTTTGTGGGCTTTTAGACCAGTAGATGTCTTGTAGGAGGCAGCCAATCAATGATTCTCTCTCACCATTGATGGTTCTAACTCTTTCTCCCTTTCCCTTCCTCTGTGAAATCAATAAAAAAATATATATCTAAAAGTATGTACATAGCTTAGGGTTTTGATACCCTGAATATCCGTTTAGAAATACAAGAAGGAGCCTTTTGTCATGGTCAGGATTTCTTTTTTTTTTTAGCAGTCTTTTTTTTTTTAATATATTTCATCGACTTTTTACAGAGAGGGAGGGAGAGAGATAGTCAGAAACATCGATGAGAGAGGAACATCGATCAGCTGCTTCCTGCACATTTCCCACTAGGGATATGCCCGCAACCAACGCACATGCCCTTGACTGGAATCAAACTCGGGACCCCTCAGTCCTCAGGCCGACGCTCTATGCACTGAGCCAAACCGGTTTCGGCGTCATAGTCAGGATTTTTATGCTGTTCCTTCTTCCCCTTTAATCTTCCTTTCTAGTCCACTTCCCCATGGGATTGTATATAAAGTGATCTATTTCATGCTGGGACGTTTTGTATTGTTTGTCTTGTTGTATTTCTCTGTACCATAATACGTTATCAGTACAAACCTACAGTGGAAAAATTAGGCTGAGTAAATTGGGCATCCAAATGGCTTTATTAAGTATTTCACCAATCCAGGAGCATACCAGCTGGCAATGAAAAATGGGCTCACTGAGCCATACCATCCATGGTTTGTTCCACCACACAACGCGCAATCTGACAGGCTAGATTTTAAAATCCTTAAAAAGTTGAGGTCCCAGCTTCCAAAATTTTCAACTAATTTCACATACACTATTTCAATAAAAAGAATGTTAAAAAAACACGCATTATTGGGGTAATATTTAAAATTGAAGTTGGAAGGCTTGTTGATAACTATACACTCAACAGTCCAAGAGGTGAGTTTTTAAAAACCTTTCCCATTCATGATGTTTGTTTATATTCACTAATAAAAATACTGAGGATTCAAGATAACTCAGAGTTTGAGTGATCATACCCTTTGTGGTGCATTAAATGTCAAATAGTTGCAGAGAAAGTGCATGAATAGTTCACCAATAAAATACATATCACAATCTAGGGGCGCTTTTGTTTACTCCATCCAGAAGCATAGTCCGGAAAGCTAACTGGTTCCATTTAAGTGGTAATCTCTATTTCAATCTTAGTATAACCACTTCAGAAAGTGCTGATGTCATTTAAATAAGCAAAAGGATGCCTGCATTTATACTTCTTCAAACTTTTATATCATTCTGTATTCAATTTTTCTCTATTTCTACTATTCCTTTCAAGGTTGAGGACATACAAAATGTCACAGGAAGGAGGTCAAGAATTGTTTTGCAGCCTTGGTGGAGGTTCCCCAATCCTTTTTCCATTTAGGTTGTCCAAAGAAAATATGTAAATTGTTTACCCTTCCTAACTGGAAACAGGGCAGTATGCCATGAAGAAGTAACACACTGCTTCATTTATTTCTTTTATCATTATTGTTCAGATTATTACAGTTGTTCCACTTTTCCCCCCATAGCTCCCCTCTACCCAGTTCCCACCCCACCTTCTGCCCTTACCCTGACACTGTCCTCATCCATAGGTGTACGATTTTTGTCCAGTCTCCTCCCATGCCCCCCACACCCCCCCACATCCCTTTCCCTTGCAAAAATTTTCAGTCCACCCCCTCTCTATGCCCAATTCTATTATATTCACCAGTTTACTCTGATCAGAATTTTTATTCACTTGATTTTTAGATTCACTTGTTGATATGTATCTGTTGTTCATAATTTTTATCTTTACCTTTCCTTCTTCTTCCTCTTCTTAAAGAATACCTTTCAGCATTAATTATAAAAAAATATGGAACGCTCCATGAATTTTGATGTCATCCTTGCGCAGGGGCCATCCTAATCTTCTCTGTATTGTTCCAATTTTAGTATATGTTCTGCCGAAGCAAGCACAGTTCTCTTTCTTTTTTAATAACTATATGTATCATTTGGAAACATTAAGATCTCAGTATGTTTTTAAAAGAATGAATGAATGCACTCTTTCATGAGCCGATAGTCTTCTTATTTTAAGTTTATAATTGTCTTTTTTTTTCTTTATTTTATTTTATTTATATTTTATTTTATTGCTCACAGTCTTACAAAGGGTATTGCAAATGTGTCCCTTTTTTTCCCCCCGACCTTGACAATCCCCTGGCCTTCCCTACCCCCCAGTGTCTTATGTCCATTGGTTATGCTTATATGCAGCATACAAGTCCTTTGGTTGATCTCTTACCCCCCTCCCTCCTGCACCCCACTCCTTCCCGGCCTTCCTGCTACAGTTTGACAATCTGTTTGAGGCTGCTCTGCCTCTGTATCTATTATTGTTCAAAAGTTTATAATGGTCTCTATTATCCATGAATGAGTGGTATTTTTCCTTCACTGACTGGCTTATTTCACTTAGCATAATGCTCTCCAGTTCCATCCATGCCTTTGCAAATGGTAAGAGTTCCTTCTTTTTTACAGCAGCATGGTATTCCATCATGTAGATGTACCACAGTTCTCTAATCCATTCATTTACTGATGGGCACTTAGGCTGTTTCCAGATCTTAGCTATGGTGAATTGTGCTGCTATGAACATATGGGTGCATATATCCTTTCTGATAGGTGTTTCTGGTTTCTTGGGATATATTCCAAGAAGAGGGATCACAGGGTCAAATGGGAGTTCCATTTTTAGTTTTTTGAGGAAGTTCCATACTGTCTTCCATAGTGGCTGCACCAGTCTGCATTCCCACCAGCAGTGCACAAGTGTTCATTTTTCTCCACTTCCTCTCCAGCACTTGTCGTTTGTGGATTTGTTGATGATAGCCATTTTGACAGGTGTGAGATGGGACCTCATTGTTGTTTTGATTTCCATCTCTCAGATGATTAGTAACTTTGAGTATGTTTTCATATGTCTCTTGGCTTTCTGAATGTCCTCTTTTGAAAGGTGTCTATTTAGGTCCTTTGCCCATTTTTTGATTGGATTTCTTACGTTCCTTTTGTTAAGTCGTATGAGTTCCCTATAAATTTGGAGATTAGGCCCTTATCAGATATGACATTGGCAAATATGTTTTCCCACACAGTGGGTTTTCTTGTTGTTTTGTTGATGGTTTTTTGCTGTGCAGAAGCTTTTTATTTTGATGTAGTCCCATGTGTTTATTTTCTCTTTAGTTTCCAATACCCTAGGAGCTGTATCAGAGAAGAAATTGCTTCAGCATATGTCTGAGATTTTGTTGACTTTAGATTCTTCTAGTATTTTTTATGGTTTCCTGTCTTACATTTAAGTCCTTTATCCATTTTGAGTTTATTTTTGTGTATGGTGTAAGTTGTTGGTCTAGTTTCATTTTCTTGCATGTATCTGTCCCATTTTCCCAACACCATTTATCTTGACTCCATTGTATGTTCTTTCCTCCTTTGCCACATATTAATTGAGCATATTGGTTCCGGCCGATTTCTGGGCTCTCTATTCCATTCCATTGATCTATATGTCTGTTCTTGTGGGAATACCAGGCAGGTTTGAGAACAGTGGCTTTGTAATACAGCTTGATATCTGGTAGTGAGATCCCACCTACTTTGTTCTTTCTCAGGATCGCTACAGCTATTCGGGGACCTTTTTATTCCAGATGAATTTTTGGAGAGTTCGTTCTAGGTCTGTGAAATATGCCGTTGGTATTTAATGGGAAGTGCGTTGAATTTATAGATTACTTTGGGTAGTGTGGACATTTTAATGATTTTGATTCTACCAGTCCAAGAACATGGTCTGTTCTTCCATCTGTTTATGTCTTCCTCTATCTCATTTTTCAACGCACTGTAGTTTTCTGAGTAGAGGTCTTTTACCTCCTTAGTTAAGTTTATTCCAAGGTAGCTTAATTTTTTTGGTGCGATGGTAAATGGGATTATTTTTTTAGTCTCTCTTTCTGTAAGTTCACCATTGGTGTATAGAAATGCCATCCATTTCTTGACCTTAATTTTGTATCCTGCTACATTGCCGAATTCATTTATTAAGTCTAATAGTTTTTTGATGGAGTCTTTAGAGTGTTTTATCTCTAATATCATGTCATCTGCAAATAAGGAGAGTTTTACTTCTTCTTTTCCAATTTGGGTGTCTTTTATTTCTTCTTCTTGTCTAATTTCAATGGCTAATACTTCCAGTACTATATCGAACAGAAGTGGTGAGAGTGGGCATCCCTGTCTTGTTCCTGTTCTTAGGGGAAATGGTGTTAGTTTTTGTCCATTGAGTATGATGTTGGCTGTGGGTTTGTCATATATGGCTTTTATTATGTTGAGGTATGATCCTTCTACTCCCACCTTGCTGAGAGTTTTTATCAAAAATGGGTATTGGATTATGGCTAATGTTTTTTCTGCATCAATTGATATGACTATGTGGTTTTTTCTTTCAATTTGTTTATATGATTTATCACATTTATTGATTTTCGGATATTGTACCATCCTTGCATCCCTGGGAAAATCCAGCTTGGTCATGGTGTATGATCTTTCTGATATACTGCTGGATCCGATTTGCTAAGATTTTGTTGAGGATTTTGGCATCTTTGTTCATGAGGAATATTGGCCTGTAATTCTCTTTCATTGTGTTGTCTTTACCTGGTTTTGGTATTTGGGTGATGCTGGCTTTATAGAATGATCTTGGAAGTGTTCCTTCCTCTTGGATTTTTTTTAGTAGTCTGAGCAGGATAGGTTTTAGTTCTTCCTTGAATGTTTGCTAAAACTCCCCTGTGAAGCCGTCTGGCCCGGGCTTTAGTTTGTTGGTAGTTTTTTGATGACTGCTTCAATTTCTTGCATAGTTATTGGCCTTTTGAGATGTTTTGATCCTTCCTGATTGAGTTTTGGAATGTTGTATTTTTCTAGGAATATGACCATTTCCTCCGGGTTGTCTAATTTGTTGGAGTTGAGTTGTCCATAGTATTTTTTAACAATCATTTATATTTCTGTGGGGTCTGTTGTTATTTCGCCTCTATCGTTTCTGATTTTGTTTATTTGGGTCCTCTGTCTTTGCTTCTTGGTGAGCCTGGCTAGAGGTTCATCAATCTTGTTCATCCTTTCAAAGAACCAGCTCTTGGTTTCATTGATTTTATATATATATTTTTTGATCTCTATGTCATTTTTTTCTGATCTAATCTTTATTATCTCCTTCCTTCTGCTCACTCTGGGGTTTTCTTGTTGCTCTCTTTCTAGTTCTTTGAGTTGTAGAGTTAGATGATTTACTACCATTTTTCCTTGTATTTTGAGATAGACCTGTAGAGTTATAAACTTCCCTCTCAAGATTGCTTTCATTGTGTCCCATAGGTTTTGGATTGTTGTGTTTTCATTGTCATTAGTTTCCAGGATGTTTTTAATTTCTTCTTTGATCTCATTGGTAAACCAATCAATATTTAATAACATGCTATTCAGCTTCCAAGTGTTTAAGTATTTTGGGTTGTTTTTATTGTCGTTTATTTCTAATATTATGCCATCGTGATCTGAAAAGATGCTTGGTATGATTTCAATCTTCTCGAATTTGGGGAGACTTTGTTTGTGTCCTGATATGTGGTCTATTTTTGAATATATCCCATGAGCCCTTGAGAAGAATGTATATTCCTTGGCTTTGTGGTGCAGTGTTCTCAAGATGTCAATTCAATCCATCGGGTCCAGTGAGTCATTTAATATTGCTGTTTCTTTGCTGATTTTTTTCTAGAGGATTTAATCAGTGATGGAGGTGGTGTATTCAAGTCCCCTACTATGATTGTATTGTTGTCGATCTCTCCTTTGATATCTTCCAGGAGGTTTTGTGTGTGTGTGTGTGTGTTTTTGTTTTTTTTAATGTATCTGTGTGCTCCTGCATTGGGTGCATATATGTTTATCAGGGTTATATCTTCTTGTTTTATTGATCCCTTTAGTATTATGAAGTGGCCTTCCTTATCTCTTGTTATGGCCTCACTTTGAGGTCTATTTTGTCTGATATAAGTATAGCTACCCTAGCTTTTTTTTGTTTCCATTTACCTGAAAGATATATTTTCATCCCTTCAGTTTCAGACTGTGTGAGTCCCTTCTTCTGAGGTGGGTCTCTCATAGACAGCAAATGTATGTGTCATGTTTGGTTTATCCATTCAGCCACTCAATGTCTTTTGGTTGGAGCATTTGGTCCATTTACGTTTAAATTTATTATTGAAAGATACTTGTTGTAGCCATTTCTTTTTGTGTGTGGCTGTTTTCTTTCTGAGCTTTTTATTTCTTCTTTTTGCACCAGTTCCTTTCGCATTTCTTGCATTGCTGGCTTGGTGGTGATAAACTCCCTTAGCCTTTTTTTGTCTGTGAAGCTTCTTATTTCCCCTTCAACTTTGAATGATAGCCTTGCTGGATAGAGTATTCTTGAATTCAGTCCTTTACTTTGCATCACTTGCAAATATCGTCCTTTTTTTTTTTTGCCTGATGTTTCTCTTGAGTAATCATTTGATAATCTAATGGGAGATCCCTTGAATGTAACTTTCCGTCTCTCTCTTGCAGCCTTTAAGATATTCTCTTTGTCCTGAACTTTTGCCATGGTAATTATGATGTGTCTTGATGTGTTTCTTTTCGGGTTCACCTTGTTTGGGACTCTCCGTGCTTGAGTGTTTTTTTTCTTCCCCACCTCAGGGAAGTTTTCTGATATTATTTCTTCCAGTAGGTTTTCTAACCCTTGTTCCTCTTCTATAGTCCTGGCACCCCTATTATTCGTATGTTGTTTCATTTCATGTTGTCCAATAGTTCCCTTAGGCTCTCCTTCTCTCTTTTAATTTTTTTTCTCCAGTTGCTGTTCAGTTTGGGTGTGTTTTGTTTCCCTGTCTTCTAATTTGCTAATTCGGTCCTCCATTTCTCCTAGTCTACTGTTGAAACTTTCAATGGTGTTTTTTTATTGCAACTTCATAAAGGGACCTTCTAGTCTTGCTTCTTCCCCAAACCCACCATTTGATTTTACCCATTCTTAAATAACAGAAGACCTACTTTTTAAAAATTAAATATCATCCATTTCTTAGTATCATTTTCAGTCTCTTTTGGTGCACTGGGATTTTCAGTCATTTTTTTTTCATTCACTTTTTCTATGCTTTAATAAATCTTTTGCACAGGTAAGTACATTTATTTGGAGCTATAAGACAACATCAAAACAGACAAAAAAGAGGCATTCTGGATCTTATCAAAATAACTATATTGAGGAAATTCTTGACTAAATCTTATCTTCAGAAATACTTCCACCCCTTCTCCCACTTAAAACAATTTGTAACCTTCCACTTACAATAAAATCATTTATAGTATAGTTAACCTTGAACATCGTTTTATATTCTTTAAAAGCATTACTTCAAAACCCAGAAAATTCTCCGAAAAATTCTACAAGTAAATAGCAAATGTTATTGTACCTGAGCTTATGAATTTAAAATTTTCAGTCACAGTGGCTGCAGAATTTTTTCAATGTTGGTTTTATAATATGTAGGCAGCATAATGTATCTGTGTGTTTTGTTGTTGCTAATCCAAGTAGAGGACCTTTTTCTATTGTTTTTTTTTCAACAGAAAGCATGGAAGGGGAGGTGGGAGTGAGGAGAGAGAGAGAGAGAGAGAGAGAGAGAGAGAGAGAGAGAGAGAGAGACATCATGGTTAACATTACTTTGGAATGAGCATACACCATGACAAAGTGGATACGTTCTGGGGAAGTAGGATAATACAACATCCAGAAATCAATAAACATGATGCATCACGTAAACAAATTGAGAGATATTCATAGGAATTGATGCAGAAAAAGCATTTGATAGAATCCAACACCCAATCCTATATAATAAGACAGAAACATGCAAATTAATCATCCCTCTGCTATGCTCAAGCCACACGTACACGCCACACCCACAAGCCAATCAGGAATGTGTTTACAAATTAACCCAACTAAGATGATGGTGGCCATGGAGCTGGAGTAAGCAGGAGGCTTGGGTTGCTCCCGGAGATGGAGGAACCCAAGCTTCCCGCCTGCTCTGGCAAGCGCTTGGCTTCACTCAATGCTAGAAAGTTTCAATTATAGAAGATAAATAAATTCTGATACCTGCTTCCAGCCAACCTCTACTCAAGGACGGGCTAGGAGCCTGGGTTGCCAGGGACAATGCAGGTTTCCAGCCAGACCTGGGCTCTGCTCAAGGCTATAAGTTTCAATTATAGAAGATAGCTAAATCCCAGAAAAACAGAAAAAAGAGAAAAAGGAGAGGCTGGGAGCGTAGGTTGCCCAGGGACATGGCAGGCCTGGAAATGGCCATCAGCCCCTCACCCATGCTTGTCGCGAACCCCAGCGGGACTCTCCCACCCTGAAGGGGCTGTGAGCAGCCTGAAAATGGTTCTGAGCCCCTCACCCAGGCTGGCTACACACCCATGTGGTGACGGTCCCTACTGCGGGGCTCGGCCAGCCTGCAAATAGCCATCAGCACCTCACCCACAGTGGCCAGGCACCACAGTAGGGACCCCCCAACCCTGAAGAGGATGTGGCCAGCCTGAAAACAGCCCTCAGCCCCTCACCCAGGCGGGGCAGGCACCCCCACGGGTTGAGGATCCCCACTGGAGGGCTTCGACAGACTGCAAAATGCCATCAGCCCCTTACCCAGGTTGGACAGGCACCCCAGCGGGACCCCCACCCTGATCCGGACACACTTCAGGGCAAAACTGCCGGCCCCCACCCGTGCACCAGGCCTCTGTCCTCCTATATAATAAAAGGGTAATATGAAAATTGACCCTAACAGCAAAACGACTGGGAATTACTGGTCAATATGATGCACACTAACCACCAGTGGACAGACACTTAATGCGGGAGCTTCCCCCTGGTGGTCAGTACCCTCCCACAGGCGGAGCTCTGCTCAGCCACAAGCCAGGCTGACGACTGCCAGCACAGTGTTGGTGGTGGTAGCCTCTCCCGCCTCCTCATCACCGCTCAGGATATCCGATTGCAGCTTAGGCCTGCACCCTCTGGCAAGTGGATATCCCCCAAGGGCTCCTGGACTGCCAGAGGGAGATCTGACTGCCAGCTTAGGCCTGATCCCTCAGGCATTAGGCCTTAGCCAGAAGGTGGACATCCTACAAGGATCCCAGACTGCAAGAAGGCATAGGCCTCAGGCCAGGCTGAATGACTCCCCCCCTCCCTCCCCACCAAGTGCACACATTTTTCTGCACTGGGCCTCTACTTTTGATAAAAATTCTCAGCAAACTGGGAACAGAGGGATCATACCCTCTATATGACAAACGTACAGACAACAACATACTCAATGGGCAAAAAACATTAAGAAGAGAAATAAGACGGGGATGCCCACTCTCACTTCTGTTCGACAGAGTACTGGTAGTGCTAGGCAATGCAATCAGACAAGAAGAAGTCAAACAAGGCATGCCCACTGGAAAAGAAGAAGTAAAACTGTCATTATTCACAGATGGCATGGTACTGTCCATAGAAATACATAAAGAATCCATCAAAAAACTAGGAGATTTAATAAATGAATTTGGCAATGCAGCAGGATACAAAATTAACACCCAGAATTCTATGGCTTTTTGATACACCAATAATGAACTTACAGAAATAAAAACTAAAGAAACCAAAACAAAACAAAACAAAAAATCTCATTTACATTTGCAACAAAAAGTTAACATACCTAGGAATAAACTTAACTAAGGAGGTAAAAGACCTGTTCTTGGAAAACTACAGGAAATTTAAAAGAGATAGATGAAGACAAAAGCAAATAGAAGAACACACCACATTCATGGATTGGTAGAATCAACATCATTAAACGTTCATACTACCTAGAGCAATCTACAGTTTTAATGTATTCCCCATTAAAATACCAATGGCATGTCTCACAGACCTAGAACAAAGTCTCCAAAAATTCCTATGAAATTACAAAAGACCCCAAATAGTCACAGCAATCTTGACAAATAAGAACAAAGTTGGATGGATCACAATACCAGATATCAAGCTATATTACAAAGCCACCATTCTCAAAACTGCCTGTTACTGGCACTAAAACAGACATATAGACCAATGGAATGGAATAGAGAACCCAGAAGTCAATCCAAGGAGTTATGCTCAATTAATATTTGACAAAGGAGGCAAAATCATACAATGGAGTCATACTGTCTCTTCAATAATTGATGTTGGACAAATAGCACAGATACATGTAAAAAAAATGAATCTAGACCACCAACTTACACCATACACAAAAATAAACTGAAAATGGATAAAGGACTTAAAGGTAAGTGGGTAACCTTGAAAATCTTAGAAGAATCCATAGGCAGAAAAATAGCAGGCATCTGTCTCAGCAGTACCTTTACTGATACAGCTCCTAGGGCAATGGAAACTGAGGAGAAAAGAAACAAATGGGACGACGTCAAATTAAAATGCTTCTGTAGAGAAGAAGCAGCCAAAAAATACAACAACAACAACAAAACAAGGAAGTCCACTGCCTGGGAGAATATATTTACCAACGTTATATCCAATAAGGACCTATTCTCCAAAATTCATAATGATCTCATTCAAACAAAAGGAAGATTAATATTCCACTCAAAATGTGGGCATAGGATTTAGATACTTTTTGAAAGTGAACATACAGAAAACCAAGAGACATATGAAAACATGCTCCAAATCACTAATCATTCAAGAGATTCAAGTCAAAAGGACAATGAGATACCATCTCACACTGGTCAGAATGGCTATCATCAACAGTTCAACACACAACAAGTGCTGGCAAGGATGGGGTGTAAAAGGAATCCTCTTGCATTACTTGTGGGAATGCAGACTGGTGTAGCAACTATGCAGAATACTATGGAGTTTCCTCAAAAAATTGAAAAAATGGAGCTCCCATTTGAACAGCAATCCCACTACTAGGAACATATCTCAAGAAATGACAAACACCAATCAGAAAGAGCATATGCACCCACATATTCAGAAGAAAAGCCAGTGAGAATGAAAGAAATGTGATGCAGATAGCAAAGCAATGACCTGCAGGCCCAGAGAATGAGCCCTTTTCTTGGCTTTGTTCTCCTAAGCCTTGGATCTGCAAGAATGGAGGCTACAGCCCCCTATAGCCATAAGCCTTCCCCTTGGCTCCAACTTGGACCTCAGAGACCTTCCATGTTGAAGTGCCCTCTTACCTAGATCCTATGAACCTGTTTATTATTACATTTTTATTTCTCATCCCAGGATATGTTTACTGGTGAGAGGAGAGAGAGAGAGAGAGAGAGAGAGAGAGAGAGAGAGAGAGAGAGAGAGAGAGAGATATCCCTTGCTTCCCTTAATCACCCTGACCAGGAATCCAACACAAAACCGAGGTGAATTCCCTGACCTGCCAGACTAGCAACCTCTGGTGTTTGGGACCAGGCTCCAGCTCATGGAGACACCAGCCAGGACTGTGACTGTCCATTCTACCAGGGGCAAATGTGTACCAGTCTGTAAGTGACACAGAAAGCAAATTCGCCATGTGCAAACTCTGGCGCTTGCATCAATGCGAAGAGCAGGTGGTAACAGTCAGGAAAAGGACAGAGGATTATTTATACTTCAGAAGGGGGGTGCAAGGAGGAGTTTGCATGGAGGTTGGTGGCCTGCAGTGGTGCTGGCGAAGGGAGGGGTGGAGCAGAATGGGGCCAAGTGCAGTCTTGCTCACTGATTGAAGTTCATGTGCAAAGAGCATCTTGTGCATGGCCAGTGCACCCAGCATAGCTGGTGCATCCTCCTTTCCACGAGGAGGCCCCAAACCCCCTGTGTAGGAGACGCACCCTATGAAACCAAGACTATGCCTAAAGGATCCAGATAAGGGACCTGGGGACATGAAGTGAGCTCCAAGCACTGCCACCTGCTTGTTGGCATCTGCCCAGTTCAGGACCAGTGCCATCTGGAGGTGGGGGGTGGGGGGGGAGGGGGCGGGTCCTGCTGGGTCAGTAGACTGCTGATCTCGCCAGCACTTTGTGTCAGAAGTGTACCCGCAAGGGCCCTTCGGGTGAACACAGGAGCTTGTGTGTACAGGTGCAGGGCGGGGCGTGGGAGGGACCACGCAACCCAGGGCAGGAGTGGTGGCGAGGTGACCTCCAAGTTAAGCGTGATGCTGTGCAGAAACCGAGGTCCTAGGAGGCGAGGGCCCAGGTGCTGCTGGGGCGGAGCAGCTACTGGACATGGACCTTCTCTCCCAGGTGGTGGAAGCTGAGGCTGGGGACAAAATGAGTGCAGCAGAGGAGGCGGAGTCCCAAGTAGAAGCAGAGGCGAAGCCTGAGGAGCAGCGAGCAGAGCCAGGGCCCAGTGGGACAAGCACCCGGCCCACACTGGAGGTGCTGGCGGCCCTTCAGGTCCAGCTGAGCATTGAGAGCGCCCGAGCCAGCAGAGCCTACCTTCGGGTGAAGCGCAAGACCTCTCGGCGTAGAAAGCCCATTCTTGAGTGCAGAAGGGCCATCATCCAGTGCATCCCCAACTTCTGGGCCCAAGCTGTATCCTTGCCTGAGCCCTTCTGGCTTCACTGCTGACAAAGACCACAGGGAGTAAATGGAGGAGGAGCCAGGAGAAGGTGAAGCGGAGGAGGACAGAGGAAAGGGCCTCCCCTCCCCAGTGGCACAGCACTGGGCAAAGCGATGGCCGGCTTCTAGGTGTCAGGTCAGGAAGTATGGGCACAACGTACCACACCACAATCAGATAGTGGAAGGGCACCTTTTCTGGGCAGTGGAAAGATCCTTGGAGGTAGTGTTTTGTGTTTCTCCCTTTTTGACCAAAAAGCTCAGTGTAAACACTCAGCTCGTTTTAGCCAGGTTTAAGGCGAATGCTTCCAGTGTCCTCTCTCAACACATCAGATGCCCATAGGAATTCCAGGCAGGCTTCCTCCCTCCTTCCACAGACACACAAACACAGGTATACACAAAGGACCAGAGGTACACACACACACACACACACACACACACACACACACACACACACCCTTTTATTGCAACTCGTGTGCAAAAAAAGGCTTATTTCCAACCCGGAATGCAGCCTTTGTGACCCACATGGACCTCTAGAAGATGTGTGCTGCCACTGTTTCTGGAGACCATACATTTCGTGTAGGCGATCCCAAGGGACAAGGCCAGGGTACATGCAGACACCCTAAGCCAGTGGTTCTCAACCTTCCTAATGCCACGACCCTTTAATACAGTTCCTCATGTTGTGGTGACCCCCAACCATAAAATTATTTTCGTTGCTACTTCATCACTGTAATGTTGCTACTGTTATGAATCATAATGTAAATATCTGATAGACAGGATGTATTTTCATTGTTCGTGACCCACAGGTTGAGAACCGCTGCCCTAAGCACTGCTTCATCTGCACAGGCACACGGAGGACAGGGAGGGCTCAGAACATGTCTGGAAATGAACCCACGATTGTTAGGGCAGGTTCATGCTCAGGTGATCATGAACCCACAGGTACCATTATTGTGAGCATGTGTGAAGAAAGTGTAGTTGGTGAGGATGTTGGAACAGGGGCAATGTCTGCCATCCACGGCCAACTCTCGTATGCCCCTAGGATGGCTCCGTGTCTTTTAGCTGCCCATTTCGTTTCACAGCCTCTGAGAGCTCCTTGACCAAAAGCAGATCCGGAACCACCCGCAGATATCAGCCATCATCACTGAGGAAGATGAAGACCTGCTGAACTACTTGATCAATGTGGAGGTCAGACTGGGAGGCAGAGTGGAGCGTGGGATGAGGGCTTTGGCACCCAGTGGGACGTGTCCCAGCAGAAAGAAAGGGAGGGGAGGTGGGTGATTCCTGCAGGCAGGCTCACTCCAGAAGCTGGCAGACAAGACACTTTACTAGTTGCATCTCTTGGCAGGTGAAGGAAGTGAGCCTTCCCAAATACCGCTGCAAGTTGATGTTTTACTTCCGGAGCAACCCCTACTTCCTGAATGACCTGATCGTTAAGCAATATGATGTCAGCCTTGCAGGTGAGTGACAGTTCCCAGGATGGGCCTTTGGAAGAGCAGGAAAATGGTGGGTGGGTGTTGACATTGGACCGATGGGAATCCAGCCTTCCAACTTCCTTCCTGCAGGGTACAGGGCCTCCAGATCCACTCCAATCCTCTGGTTCTGGGATTATGAATGTGGAGCCCCCAGCCGCCGGCAAGATACAAGCAGCGTCAGCTTCTTCAACTGGTTGTCTGAACATACCCTGCCCGGGTCAGGCAAGATTGCTGAGGTGATTGATACTGCTCTGGCCACTGTCAGAAAATGTAATGGTGGAAGCCCCACGTGCTTGAAAAGCAGAGTAGCAGACTGGTCTGGTCCCCCTCTTCCCTGTGTTCCTTCCCAGATCATCAGCGAGGACCTGTGGCCCAATCCTTTGCAGTACTACCCCGCAGACTCAGGACCCAGAGGAGGGAGCTACAGAGGGGACCTGTTGGAGAGGAGGAGCCCCCCTGCTGGGCATTAAAAGGTGAGTAGTTGCCCCTGTGAATCTCCTTAGAAAAGTGGATGTGGAAAACCGGGCCTGGGTAAATTGGAGGTACCCTAGTGCACCAGGAATGTGTGTGAGAGCAGCAAAGGGAAACTGGGAGTCCTGGTGCCCACAGAATGTAAGCAGATGGGGGCGCTGTAAGCACCATGGCTTTCAGGATGACTGGCCTCGGGCCCTGGGCAACAAACATGGTTCTTCATCATGTTTCTGCAATCCTGTTGTAGGTGCTTTCACCACCCACTTAGGCCTCTTGCCACTCCAGTGGAGTCCTACCTTCCCATGCCTTACCCGTTTTCAGTGCCTCTAATTCACGTTTCTTTGTTTTTATACCCACCGCTCAGTTCCGCTGAGCTGAGCCCACAATGTTGGCAATGGCAGCAGGATCTGGACGAGACTATTGAAGTCCTGGGGTAGGAAAGTTAAACAGGCCAGGAAAAGGCACGGTGTACTGACTGTGGACATGTGCTTCAGAGGGGCCCCACACACCTTCAGGCACATGCCAGTGTCTGTGAGTGTGGGTGTGTGTGTATAGAAGGGGACACTCCAGATTCAGAGGAGATGGAGCAGAACATCAAATATGGCCCCGAAGGACCGAAACGATGTGGTGTTTGGGCACACACCAAGGTTGGCTGAGGGATTCTGTCCATTCCCTTTACACAGGAGGAAAAGAGGAGAAAAGGATCGCCTGCGGAAGAGTCAGAGAGCATATGCCACCTAACATGAGTGTCACTGAAAGAACCATAAAGAAGCTTGCAAGGTGTTGCTGACTCTGCGTTGTTGGTAGCAGGGAAATGTAATAGTATTGGGCAAAGACCTCACAAGGGGCTGTGGGAGCAGCATCTCCAGCATTTCAGCCTGCCTGGAAAGTGGCAGGGCTACAGAAGAGGAGACACCAGGCCTCGGAAGGCCTTCTGATATTGTTCCCTTCTTTCAGTGTGTTGTCTGGGAGGAGGAAGGAAGAATGGCTGACTTCTGATGACAAGTATTATAATTTGGGCAGGAGTGCAGGGGGCGACTTTAGATCCTGTCTCTTAGGCTCTCAACTCCCTTGGCTTGGGCGGTCACTCACATAGACATGCCATGGTCAGACAGAAGACAGCTGGCCTTTTCAAGATGGAGGCACTGCTCAACAGAAGCCATGAGCCTGTCCTGTGAACGTGAAAGTTTACAGGTAGAGCCACCCTCCCTGTGTGGGGCAGACTTGCATGGAAGTGATGTGGGGTGTGGGGCAGAGGAGAGGATTTACACGCCAGGGAGGGTGCTAAGGCCTGGGGTGTATGGAGGCAGGTGCGCACTGCAGCACCCTGCATGGGTTGCACTTGGGAAAGGGAAAAGGTCAAAACTCTGTCAGTAGACCAAAGCCTTCCTTGTACACAGACAACCGCATAAGCCAATCCGAACATTCTAGAGGGGGGAACCTCAACACAACAAAGTTTATTTTCCTGTCAAGCAAGAATGAAATGGGAAACCCATTCCCAAAGGAGGCAATCACATGAACAAAACTTGCCTTTTGTTGAAGTGGGGGCCTGGCGTGCCTTTCTCCATTCCAGTCTTCACACTCAGGTTTTGGGGAGGATTTTGGTGTGTGAAAGTGGGTGGGCTTCCTCAGGAACCTGGGGCTGCAGGGGCCAGGTTCATACACCAGGGCTGTGACTAAGGGGCGGAGTTGCGCAGGGTGACGCCCACTGCCCTGCCCTTGATTGAAGGAGACTTTTCAGGAGCCCATCCAGAGACTGCAGGCTGGGCCTGGCCAGTTGCCTTCTGTACCACATGCTCACATGACCAGCGCCTGTGCATGAGCCCAGTGTGCACCCACTCAGCACACCAGGGCCTGGATGCATGCACCAGTGAGCGAGCGCCTTGCATGGACATAGCAGGCTCTGCACCACCTGCTCCTTCACAGCACCAGTCTCAGAGCCAGGGGGCATCCAGAGTCAGGCTGTGTTGGGAGACTGAGGGGCTCCTGGGGCAGCGCGCTTCCTCTCAGTTCCACTAGGGGGCCTTCAGCTTCAGGGCGCCTGAGGACTCACAGTGCACCCCAGGGCCATTGCACCAGGAAGGACAGGGCAAGCAGGATGGCCCAGAGGCTTTTAGCTTCACCTCGGTGCAGGAAAGTGGTGATACCCAGGACACAAGGGCACAGGAGGTTTGGAGGAAAGCTATAGGGCTGGAGAGGGAGGATTTCATGCAGGTGAGGGAGGCTGTGATCCTGGAGCTGAGGTTGGATGCAGGTAAGAAGTTTGGCTAGATCTTGAGTGGGGTGCAGGGGAGGACTGGGTGGCTGCAGAGCAGTGTGTGCAGGGAGAGGAGAGTGAGGTGCAGCAGGGAACCCAGAGTGAGGAGCAAGGGGAAGACAAGGAAGGCCTGGGGGAGGAGTTGTAGGCACAGGCTCAGTTTGTCCTGTGGACAGAGGGCCTTCTGCAGGTGGTGCCATGGCAGGCCATGTGGGCAGGGGAGTAGGTTTTCCCACATCTGCAGGTGGGGAGGCAGGAGGAGGTGGTGAGTGAAGAGCTGAGGCTGGAGGCACACGCTCCAGGTGACCCGCAAGGGAGTGACCACCAGGAGGATGGGTGGATGGAGGAGCAATTAATTGCAGGGGAGCAGTTTGTCCTGCAGGGGGAGGGGAAGTGCACCATGGAGGCAGTGGAACAGGTGGGAGAGGTGGAGCCTCAGTCCAAGGCCAAAGCAAAGCCAGAAGAAGAGGAGCCAGTGCAGCAGGAGCAGGCCCAGTCAGGGCCCGGGGCCAAGTTAACCTGGTCCCCTCTGGAGGTGCTCCAGCCCCTTCAATTGGAGATGGAGCCCATGAATGAGCAAGCCAGCAGGGCCTTCTCTCGGCTCAGGTGCAGGACTCGGCAGAGGCTCAAGCCCTATTTCAAACGGAGAAGCCTCAATATCCGGCGCATCCCTGGGTTCTGGCTCACAGCTGTATCCTTGAGGGTAGAGGAGCAGGATCACAAGGAGCATGGGACAGTGCAGGAGAACGTTGTAAGCGGGGATGATTCCCATAGAAAAAAACATTGAGGACAATCTAGGGGCAGTGCGCCCCAGTCTGGCCCAGGACCCTGGAGACACCCTCTGTCTTATACAGGCACCATAGAAGCAGTACCTGAGGGTCCAGGGGCAGAGCTCCAAGGCAGAGGCACGCATACACCAGGGGCTGATGCCCACAGACAGGGCTGTGTTGCACGGGCTGTTCTGGGACTAACTAACGCTGCCTTACAGGCCGTCTCTATGTCCAATTCCTCAGTCAGAAGCAGGAATGTGTGATGTGTAGCCTGTCAAGCCCTCAGCACAAAACAATCTGGTGGGCATCAGGGTCTGTCAGGAAACAGAGTGGTGCTGTGCCCCTTTCTGCCCTTGATGGAGAAGGAGTGGCCTTAAGGGAAGGAGAGGCCAGGCCAGGCTGCTCTTTCTAGCTGGTCCATGCCCAGCTTCCAAGGTGCAGGTTGCTTGACCCAAAGCAGTTTGTCAACCACCCAGAGTTGTCGGCAATGATTAGGGTCCAAGAAGAAAACATCCTTGGCCACATGATCAATTTGAAGGTCAGTCCACCTGCTCCATGGAGTGGTGGAGGGCAGGTGGGTAAGTGGCCTGTCCCTGAAAAGAGCTACATGCGGGAGCACTGGGCTGTGATTTCACTCCCTGGATCCACTTTCCTTCTGCAGGTGAGGGAAGTCAGGCATCCCTGGGGTTGCTGCACCATTAGCCTGTACTTCTGCAGCAACCCCTACTTCCACAACCATGTGATTGTGAAGGAGTATCTCATCACCCTCACAAGTAACAGGAGGCTCCCTGCATGGCCTTCAGCTGGTGGTGGGCAGGGATGGAAGGCCATGTGCCCAGCTTCACATACCCCTCTCCTGCAGGATACAGGGTGTCCCGTGCCACTCCAATTCAGTGGTACCAGCATTGTGAATGAGAAGCCTACAGCCACAGGCTCCAGGACAGCAGCGCCAGCTTCTTCTACTGGTTCTCTGACCACAGTGTGGCAGAATCTGGCAGGATTGCTGTGGTGGGATGTCACTGGCCATGTCAGCATACAGCTTCCTGTGTCTGCCTGCTGCTTGCGTTTCTATTCTGGTCCCTGTGGTCTCCTGTTTGCCCTACCAGATCATCAGCAAGGACCTGTGGCTCAATCCCCTGGAGAACTATGAGAGGACGATGGCCCCCAGGATCAGACAGGACTGGTGAGGAGGGCCTGCCTGGGCTCTCCCCCGGTGTGCTGCCAGGCTCCCTCCTGGGCCATTACTTTTCTCTCACAGGGACACCTGGATGCTGCGAGGGATACAGCCTGTGACACCAGTGCCGCAGGGTGTGTGCCTGAGACAGCACTACCAGCACAACAAGGGCAGTGCAATTCCAGTTCAGGCGGGGGCGCTCAGTCAGGAGGAGGGAGTGTGCATGTCCACTGTCACTCAGAGTAAATGCAGATTACATGCGCCACTCCTCTGAACTCTCCCTCTAGGCCTCCCACAGCACCTTCAGGCCTTGCCACCAGCCCCTCAACAGGAGCTGGCATGACATGTTCTTCCTATACTCGTGTCTCTGAATCTTCCTCATGCCGAGGCCTAGGCTGCTGTGCTTCCACGCCGCATTGCCCTATTGCTGCTCACCACCATCTCCTATTTCCCCAAGGTCTTTTCTTCCTCCTGGGGCCAGTGGGAGAAGCCTGCGCCTTATCAGTATCTTAGGGTGCGAAGTGTGGGCCACAGAACTAGAGAAATCCTTGTTTTTCAACCTTGTCAGAGGTTCTTCAATCCTTTTATCCATTTAGGTTTTCCAAGGAGAATACCTCATTTGTTTACCCTCCCTAACTGGAAAACAGGGCAGCATGCCATGACGAAATAACACACTGCTTCATTTTGTATGCAGTTCACTTCAAAGACTTTATGCACTTATGGTCATAGACACCCTGGGAAATTTAGGGCCATGAATATAACTCACCATCCAAACACATTGCTTTTATGTGTAGTAAAATCAGACAAGAAATCCCATTTGCAGAGCACTTTCTTCTGAAAATTTTTTGTAATGTTAGTGTTTAAGGTTTTACAAAAAGTAATATATATGTCTCTTTCTTTTTTTCTACTGACCTCCCCCGGGCCTCCCCTATTCCTAGTCACTTGTTCTCGTCACCCACTCCCAGTGTCTTGCCTCTGTTGGTCTGTTCGTTGTGCTTATATTCTGAATATTTTAACAATAAAATATGTAAAATTTAAACATTTAAGTATATTGTAATTTAAATCAGCACTTATGATACAACCTTGTATAATTCAAACCTTGCCTCCAATCCTGAAACTTCATAATGGTACCTACAATTCTTTCTTTTTTTTATTTTTTATTAAATCTTTATTTTTCAGATTATTACATTTGTTCCTCTTTGTTCCCCCCATAACTCCCCTCCTCCCAGTTCCTGCCCCACCCTCCGCCCTAACTCCCCACCCACTGTCCTCATCCATAGGTGCATGATTTTTGTCCAGTCTCTTCCCGCATCTCCCACACCCCTTTCCCCCCCAAGAATAGTCAGTCCATTCCCTTTCTATGTCCCTGATTCTATTATGATCACCAGATTATTTATTCACTTGATTCTTAGATTCACTTGTTGATAGATGCATGTTTGTTGCTCATAATTTGTATCTTTACCTTTTTCTTCTTCTTCCTCTTCTTAAAGGATACCTTTCAGAATTTCATAGAATCCTGGTTTGGTGGTGATGAACTCCTTTAGCTTTTCCTTATCTGTGAAGCTCTTTATCTGACCTTCAATTCTGAATGATAGCTTTGCTGGATAAAGTAATCTTGGTTGTAGGTTCTTGGTATTCATCACTTTGAATATTTCTTGCCACTCCCTTCTGGCCTGAAAGTTTCTGTTTGAGAAATCAGCTGACAGTCGTATGGGTATTCCCTTGTAGGTAACTGAGTTTCTTTCTCTTGCTGCTTTTAAGATTCTCTCTTTGTCTTTTGCTCTTGGCATTTTAATTATGATGTGTCTTGGTGTGGTCCTCTTGGGATTCCTTTTGTTTGGGGTTCTCTGTGCTTCCTGGACCTGTAAGTCTATTTCTTTCACCAGGTGGGGGAAGTTTTCTGTCATTATTTCTTCAAATAGGTTTTCAATATCTTGCTCTCTCTCTTCTTCTGGCACCCCTATAATCCGGATGTTGGTATGCTTGAAGCTGTCCCAGAGGCTCCTTACACTATCTTCATATTTTCAGATTCTTTTTTCATTTTCTTTTCTGGTTGGGTGTTTTTTGCTTCTTTGCATTTCAAATCTTTGCCTTGATTCTTGCACTCCTCTGGTCTGCTATTGGGAGTCTGTATAGTATTTGTTATTTCAGTCTGTGTATGCTTAATTTCTAGTTGGTTCTTTATCATAACATCGAGGGTCTCATTAGATTTCTTGAGGATCTCACTACATTTATCGGAGGCTTCTAGACAGTTCTTAAGAGACCTTAAAAGTGTGGTTCTGAACTCAATATCCTCCATTGACAGTTTTGTCCTGTTTCTTTGTCTCCGCATTTTTTATGCTTTCTTGGTGCACCCCCTAGTGGTCTTTGTGCGCAGTCTTGTTGTAGTTAAGTCTTGATTGTTGTTGGCAATACCAGGGTTGATTTCACCTCTAGGCTAACTGGCTATGAGAGTCCGCTGTGTCGGCAGTGGGAGAGCTTCTGTGATGGATCTCTAGGGCGGTGCTAATCTAACGTTTGCCTGAGGCTATCCAGCAAATGCCTCTGTGCAGGGCTTGGGTGGGGCAGGTCCCCGGGGATCTACAGGGTGGGTCAGAGCAAGCAGTTATGGCTGCTCTCAGTTCCATCCCTAGGGGCTCTGCCTTAGAGTTCCGACCAAAGCCAGACAGTCCCACTTCTCCCGTTTGAGTCTGGGTCCCTAGAGACTCGCCCGGATCTGGAGCTCAGAGTCTGAAACTCCCTCCCGATTGAAACCAACAACCGCACCCTCCGACTCCAGCCCACTCTGCGTGCACTCCGCACCTCAGTATTTCACTACAGCACCGCACCTCCTCTGAGTCCAGATATGATATTCTCTTTCCTCCTAGTTGTAGAATTTCCACTCAGCCAGAATTCCAGTGGTACTGGATGATGTCCGTTCCATCTTTTAGTTGTTTTTTGAAGTAGTTGTTCAAGGCAGCAATCTCCAGTGTTAACATATGCCACCATCTTGGTTTTCCAAACAATTCTTGATGCTTCCCCCAAACCTACCATTTCCTTTTAGTCATTCTTAAATAACAGAAGCCAAATTCTTTACAATAAAATTTTGTCGGTACCTTATCATTTTCAATTTCAGTGTCTAATTCTTCTGTCACAGCGGCTTCCCCCCCTGACTCCCTGAGCCCAATAAGGTGAGCCACTGTACTGCATGATTCACTCTCTCTTGCATACATGGTGTATCCTGTAATTGCCGCCTGCACTACACTCAGGACCTCTTACAGGGGTGTCCCATTGGCTGTTGCAGTAATTGCCGTGCCCCCATCATACCCATCTCCTCTGTGGCTGTAATAATCATCACAGGGACTGGACCACCATAAGTCAGAGGGGGCCTTCGTACTGGTGGTGCCCAGTTTTTTACTGGGATGTTGATCTTCCTTTTGTTTAATTGGATGAGTTCAGTATGAATTTTGGAGAATAGGTCCTTATCAGACATAACATTGGAAAATATCTTCTCCCAGGCAGTGTACTTCCTTGTTTTGTTGTTGTTGTTTTTCTTGTATTTGTTGGCTTCTCCTCTGCAGAAGTGTTTTAATTTGACATCATCCCATTTGTTTCATTTCTCCTCAGTTTCCATTGCTCTAGGAGCTGTATCAGTAAAGGTATTGCTGAGACAGATTCCTGATATTTTGTCTTCTTCTAAGATTTTCATGGTTACCCACTTACGTTTAAATCCTTTATTCATTCCTAGTTTATACTTGTGTATGGTGTAAGTCGGTGGTCTAGATTAACTTTTTTGCATGTATCTGTGCTAAAAGTCCAACACCAATAATTATTATGTTTTTATTTTGGCTTTGTAATATCTTTAATGAAACAAAATAAAATGTCCTCTATGTTATTTGAGTCATACTTTCTCTAAATCTTGCCTTTAAAAAAATCCCCTGGGGCACAGTCCCATCCGTTCTTTGATTTTCCTTCCACTGATCCCAAACCTCTGCTGTAGTCTGTGTCCTTTCAAAGGACAAAAGCAGACCTGGAGGCCTCAGAGCTGCCCGCAGCCTGCTCCTGCCCACGGTAGGTGCAGCGCCCATCACCATCTGGACCATGGCTGCCAGGCACAGTCAAAGCCTGAGAATCAAAGTGGCAGCATGTCAACGCCTTTACAGGCCTGTTTCCAGCAGCACAAAGCCAGTCCTCCCACCCAGTGCTCTGGGGACCGGCCGTCATGGCGATGTGGTGGCACCCTCCCCTGGCAGCTGAGCGTCCCAGGCTTTTCTTTGGGCAGACCTGGGCCAGGACCTTTGGGGATCTCTGTGTCCATGGTATAAATGCGAGTGAGATCAGACACAATGTTATCAATGATTGGCTTGGTAAGGTCGCCACTAAACACCTGCCACCATGGCTTCTTGGCCTTGGCCTCGGCGGGCACCTGGACCCCATAGACCTGCAGGGCCAGGTGGAGCACCGCCACCGCTATGTGCTGAGCCTGGAACCGGAAGCACAGCCCCCCGCGGTAGCTGTCCCGCAGCAGGGCCCAGGCAGTGACGGAGATGGGGGTCCGTTGCCAGCTGTAAGGATTCAGCCAGTTCTTGAGAGAAATCAGGTAGTGGAGCAGGTACCTGTGTGGGTGCTGAAAGGAGACTTGGAAGCGCAGTACCCGCAGCACAAGGAGCTCGCACTGCACAATGCTGTCCCGGATCACGCACAATAGGGAGTCCATTTCCAAGGGCTCGCTGCCCGGGTGGAAGTACCTGTTGGACACGTTGATGATGTCACGGGTTCGCAGGGGCTGTTCTTCCACTTTGCCAGCCAAGTAAAGGGCAGACATGGCGACCAAGTAGGGGTCATAGGCGTCCAGGTTGATCTCGCAGAAGAACTTATGATAAATGGCACAGGCGATGGCGAGGGGAATGGACTGCATCCCTAGCTTGACACCTGCCTCCATGATGAACCTTGTCACGCGGAATTGCACCCGGGCCGGGGGTTCGGGCCACCCCTTGGCGCCTGGCGCCGCGTCCTCCTCTCTGCAGCTGGCCTGGCTAAGGTCCTCCATGGGGCCCTGCCCAGAGGCCCCAGACACCGAGGGAAGGGCAAGAGTCTCCAGTGCAGTGCCTGTGTCAGCAGAGTTCTATCCCAGTGCGCAGCTGCCCAGCCCCACCCCGCCCCACCCCACCCCGCGGCCCCACCTACCCCGACCTGCCTAGGCCTGACTGCCATCCAGGTTCCAACACCAATTATTGAAGAGACTGTAAGACTGCATTCTATGTTTTTGCCTCCTTTGTCAAATATTAATTGAGCATAATGGTTAGGGTTGACTTCTATGTTCTCTGTTCTGTCCCATTGGTCTTTATGTCTTGTTTAGTGCCAGTAACAGGCATTTTTGAGAATGGTGGCTTTGTAATACAGCTTGATATCTGGTATTGTGATCCCTCCAACCTTGTTCTTCTTTGTCCAGATTCCTGTAACTCTTTGGGGTCTTTTTTTAAATCCATAGGAATTTTTGGAAACTTTCTTCTAGGTCTGTGAGTTACGCCATTGATATTTTAATGGGGAATACATTAAAACTGTACATTGTTTTGGGGACTATGAACATTTTATTGATGTTGATTGTACCAAACCATGAATATGGTATGTTCTTCTATTTGCTTTAGTCTTCCTCTATCACTTTTTTTCAATTTCCTGGAGTTTTCCAAGAACAGGTTTTTGCCTGCTTAGTTAAGTTTATTCCTAGTCTTCTTAATTTTTTGTTGCACTGGCAAATGACATTTTTTTTTTTTTTTTTTTTTTAGTTTCTCTTTCTGAGTTCATTATCCGTGTATCAAAAAGCCATAGAATTCTGGGTGTTAATTTTGTACCCTGCTACATTGCCAAATTCATTTATTAAATCTCATAGTTTTTTTGATGGAATCTTTAGGTATTTCTATGGACAGCACAATACCATCTGAGAATTTTGACAGTTTTACTTTTGCTTTTCCACTTAGCATGCCTTGTTTGACTTCTTCTTGCCTGATCACATTGCCTAGCACTACCAGTACTCTGCCAAACAGAAGTGGTGAGAGTGGGCATCCCTGTCTTGTTCCTCTTCTTAGAGTAATTGTTTTTGCCCATTGAGTATGATGTTGTCTGTAGTTTTGTCACATAAGGCTTTTATAATGTTGAGGTATGATCACTCTATGCCCAGTTTGCTTAGAGTTTTTATCAAAATTGAGTGTTGGATTTTGTCAAGTGCTTTTCCTGCACCAATTGATATGAATCTCTGACA
Organism: Myotis nattereri; assembly: GCF_964212035.1. Taxonomy (NCBI): domain Eukaryota; kingdom Metazoa; phylum Chordata; class Mammalia; order Chiroptera; family Vespertilionidae; genus Myotis; species Myotis nattereri. The sequence goes on along the minus strand of NC_138094.1, from coordinate 20,230,295 downwards.
ATTTGTTTATGTGATGCATCACACTTATTGATTTCTGGATGTTGACTCATCCTACTTCCCCAGAATATATCCGCTTTGGCATGGTATATGCTCATTTCAATGTAATGTTGCATTGGATTTGTTAGAGTTTTGTTGAGGATTGCAACATCTATGGTCATCAGAGATATATTGGCCTGCATTTTACTATCTTTGTATTTTCTCTATCTGGTTTTCGGATTAGAGTAATGCTGGCTTCATAGAAACCATTTGAAATGGTACTTCCTTTGAATTTTATGCAATAGTCTGAGGAAGAAGGTATTAGTTTTTCTTTGAACACTTGGTAAAACTCCCTGTGAAGCCGTCTCGCCCAGGCTTTTGTTTGCTGCAAGTTATTTTTGTGACTGCTTGAATTTCCTGAGTAGTTATTGTCCTAGTCCTATGTTTTATTCTTCCTAACTGAGTTTAGGAAGATTGTATTTTTCTAGGAATATGTCCATTTCTTCAGGGTTGATCAGTTTGTTGGAGTAGAGTTGTCCATAGTATTTATTTACAATCCTTTTTATATCTGTGGGGTCTTTTGCTATTTTGCTCTTTCATTTCTGATTTTGTTTACTGGGGTCCTGTTGGTGAGCCTAGCTAGAGCTTAGTCAATCTGGTTTATCCTTTCAAACAAATAGCTCATGTCTTTATTAATCTTTTGTGCGGTTTTTGGTCTCTATGTCATTTATTTCTGCTGTGATCTTCATTATTTCCTTCCTGCTGCTCAGTTTGGGCTTTGCTTGTTGCTCTGTCTAACTTTTTAAGTTGTGCAGGTTAGATAATTTGTTAACTGTTTTTCTTGTTCTTTGAGTTAGGCCTGTAATGCTATGAAGTTCCCTCTAAGGATTACTTTCAGTGTATCCCATAGATTTTGGACTTTTATTTTTAATTTTCATTTACTTCCAGGATGATTTTAATTTCTTCTTTAATCTCTTCGGTTACCCAGTTATCTATCTTTGTACATAAAAGCCCTGTGACCGGAATGGCAGAATGTCCAGAATAGCTGTTGGCTATGACTTGCATTGCGGCAGCCAACCAGCCTTATCTGGGCCCCAATCGGCCATATCCCTGACCAGGCTTGCTTCCCATCTGCCCGCAATCCCCCATTCGGGGCAGGACTGATAAGCAAACCACTCACAGCCTTTCCCCTGGTCAGCCATACCCCCTATATGCGCTAACGCCATGATTGGAGGCATGGCCTTCTGGTTAACCACCAATGGCCACTAACCACTGCAGGCCTGGCCCCATGTGCCCCCATCTGGGGAGGCCGACCAGACTGCTTCCATACAGGAATTCATACCCTGGGCCTCCATTTATTTAATAAAAGACTACTTAGCCTCCAAGTATTTGAATTTTGTTATATCTTATTGTAGTTTATTAGCAATATAAGAGGCCCAGTGAATGAACTTTGTACACTTGACGGAATCCCTCACCCTCTGGCAGCCTGGGAGACCTCAGGGGATGTCCGAATGATGGCTTAGGCTTAATCCCAGTTGCCAAACATGCTTAGCGCCTCTGTGGAGGTGGGAGAGATTCCTGCCACTGCTGCTCCCCTTGCCAGTCGTCAGCACAGGATCCAGCTGAATGGCGCTGCCCTGTGGGAGCTCACTGATCCCCAAGGGCAGCTCTTGCATTGAGAGTCTACTCCCTGGGTGTCAGAGCACATCATAGCAATCGGTCTTATCTCTTTTTTATGACCTTTACTTTGAGATTTCTTTTTTCTCTCTTTTCTAAATTGTTTTATTGCTTAAAGTATTACAAAGGGTATTACATATGTCTCCTTTTTCTTCCCCGCCCTTACAATCCCCTGGCCTCCCCTAACTCCCAGTGCCTTATGTCCATGGGTTATGCTTATATGCATGCATACAAGTCTTTCGGGTGATCTCTTACTCTCCCCGCCTGCCCCCCAACCCTCCCAGGCCTTCCCGCTGTAGTTTGACAGTCTGTTCGAAGCTGCTCTGCCTCTGTATCTATTTTTGTTCATAAGTTTATAATGGTCTTTATTATCCATAAATGAGTGAGATCATGTGGTATTTTTCCTTCATTGACTGGCTTATTTCACTTAGCATAATGCTCTCCAGTTCCATCCATGCTGCTTCAAATGGCAAGAATTCCTTCATTTTTACAACAGCATAGTATTCCATCGTGTAGATGTACCACTGTTTTCTAACCCATTCATCTGCTGATGGGCACTTCGGCTGTTTCCAGATCTTAGCTATGGTGAATTGTGCTGCTATGAACATAGGGGTGCTTATATCCTTTCTGGGCTCAGAGGTGTGGCAAACTTTCCTGCCCAATTCCATGGTTTTTACCTGACTTAGGTAAACACATAATGCAATATGCAAATGAGGTATCATAGACTTGTGTACCTGAAGCCTATGTGATCATATTAACTTCCATAAATTCAATAAAGAGTGCCTATGTGATCATATTAACTTCCATAAATTCAATAACTTTAAATTCATAAAGTTACTGTCTGTAACTCAAATGTTTTTAAAAAATTAAAAAATAATATGAGCATGAAACCTTTAATTATGTGAAAACAGTAACATTGAATGAAGAGATACACCTCAATTTCATTCATATCATTCAAAGCAAAAGAAAGGATACCATTCATTAGATTGAGAATGTATACTGATGATCAATATGATTTGTAATTGCTAAAGAGGTATAGCACTTCTAATAATGAATGCAATATGTAATGTGTGAAACACTCCTAATGACCTTACAGGGATACGATTTAAACCTCAACCTAAATTCAGTCTATTTTAGCATTACAGTTTGCCTGTAGTCACTTCAACTGTTCTCTGAAGAACTCAATTCTATTGATCTTATGTTAGAATGTGACACTTTGGGAACAGGAAGTCATGTAGGTTTAAAGTGAAGATTCATTCTTATTGAACTACTAAGAATTTGTTCTGAATGTACCCTTCTTTCGTCTGGAAAAAGGACATCAGTTCACCTTGGAAAAATCCCACTGAAATAAAAGTTAGTCTAACTATATAAACATCAAGGACACACACTTCATTATTTAGAATTGTATTTGAAATACTAGTTTTGAGTATAGGAATGTGCAACCCTGTACTGTGTAAAATAATAATCTTTATTATTAATTTGATAAGACGATCTTGTACCTACGTTTGATGTAGAAAACTTTCCATTTGGAAACTACATAAGAGAAATGTCTATGGTATTAAATAGATTCACCAAGGGGTCTCTGACTCAGAAGAAGGCTACAAACCAATGATTCACCAATTTTATTGGTCTTTCTGTCTTCTTTCTTGTACATGAGGTATGTAAAACATGAATAAAAATGTTGATGAGCTATTTTCAGGGAGTTGTCTTTTAATTAATTTAACTATTTACTTATTTGACTGACTATGAAAGGAAAGTGTATTCATTTCAATATATCTGTAGCAGGAAAAGTTGGTTTCATATTAACTAGTTTTCCCAATTTCAAAGACTTAGTGTCCATTTGTGATAATTAGGTGAGTGACATTTCACGGGAAATTTTCTAAAGTGTTATTGCAGAGTTTGTGCAAGATGAAGGTTGTCCAGGGGGAGGGGATACAGGTGTTTGGCTGGCTGGCCCCACGCCGATCGAGTTGGGGATCAGATGGGGGAAGATGAAGGCCAGGCGAAGGAGCTGTGGGTAGATTACTGGCTGGTGGGTCCTCGATCACTGCGGGGGCGGAGGGGGGGGGTGCGGACAGAACAGTGTGGGGCTACCTGGAGGGTGCAGCCCGCGTTGCTTGCCAGTCTGTCCCACCCCATGGTGGATCTCCTGGTCAAACTCCTGTTTGAAGGGACAATTTGCATATTAGTCTTTTATAATATAGTGTTACATGAAATAAACATTAATATGTTAAGGAAAAAAAATTAAATATAATATTACCAAAACAGTGCAAACCTATTTTATCACAAAAGTTGTAGGAACTATTAAATATCTGAAAATGATAGGATTCCTTTTTATTATATTCTAAAACATGTATTTTTTACTCTGGCTCTATTTTATTCATCTTTTTATTCTTTTATTTTTTGAAATATTTTTTATTGATTTCAGTGAGAAAGGGAGAGGGAGAGAGATAGCAACATCAATGATGCATGAGAATCATTGATTCTCTGCCACCTGCACGCCTCACACCTTGGAACAAGCCCACAACCCAGACAGGTGTCTTTGGCCGGAATTGAACCTGGGACCCTTCAGCCTGGAGAACAATAATCTATCCACAGTGCCTAACCAGCTAGGGCTATTTTTTCTTTATTGATTAAGGTATTACATATGTGTCCGTATCCCCCATTTGTCCCTCCTACCTCCTCCTCATGTCATCACCCCCACTGGTGTCAGTGTCCATTAGTCAGGCTCATATGCATGCCTCAAGTCCTTTAGTTGATCTCTCTAACACCACCTTTCCCTACCTTCCCTGCAGCAACCTTTTGCAGCAAAGATTCAGGAACTGGAAAAGTGTATGAACTGAAAGGAATACACTAGACAACAATTACATATTTAGAAGGCATGGGGGAGCCAGGTGAAGACATTTCTCTCTAGTAAGGAGGCTCTCTGAAACCCAGGACCCATCAGCTTTTATTTACTTAAATACACATTTGCCCTTTAGCAAAGCATACAGGCATATCAATGGTAAAGTTTGGTAAACAATAAAAGTATTATCATGGTAGGAGGTTGCTTACAGCCACTTTGCCAACAGCAGGGTAACAAAATGCTGATTTTCAGCCATGCTGAATATCAAAGTTCATTCGCCTTCTATAGGATTCTCGCATTGATATGTTCACTACTGTTGGTCTTTGCTCACCAACATTTCCCCCTTTTTGCTTTCTTAATTAATTTAGAAAGGTGTATGCCATTAGCTGGGCTCAGATCCTTTTAAGACTTTTCATTCTGCATCTTAAAACTGGAAGCAAACATAGAAGAACAAGAAAGACAATAGCGGTTACTCTAAAAAGGAAACTTAGGGAGATTCGATGAAAAGGATTGAGTCCTTTCATGTCCTTCTAAATATTATTGTCAGGAATTTAAGGAATTCATTCATAGTAGGCTTCTTTTGGGGCCATTAGTTTTTTATGGATCCCTTTCTGCCAGGGTCCAACCCCAGCAGGTCCAGGGGTTCCCAAAGGCGTAGACGGAGTCGGCGAAGAAGGAAGGACACAGAGACAGTGTTCAGTTGATCAGCAGCCTAGCCAGGATCTCCAGCCAGGATCTCCAGCCAAGTTCTGGTCTGGATCTCCAGAGAGGTTCTGCTGTTTATTGTCTTGTTACATCCATATTTATACCAGTTGATTTTAATCCTGTCAATTTCTATTACAAAGGTTAGGGCCTTTCTTATCTGCATTCCAGGGAGTAAAGATTATGTAGCTTAAGCATGATTGTTTGTAGTTAAAGTGATTAACTACCCGCCTGGCACTTAGTTGAGGAGTTTCATCCCCTCCCTAACTTCAGGGAAAAATCCCTACCTGGGGAAACGACCTATCTCGGAGAGGAGACCTTGGTTAAAACACACAGCGCTAAGGGGAGCAAACATATTAAGAACAGTATGCTATGTACGCCAGGTCCCTTGAAACATATGCTGTGCAGATATTTCTATCCGGCAGCGACTGTGTCAAGCAGCAAGGATGGACCAGCTTCTGGCAAATTCCCCCATTTTTTTATTTTTTAAATGACAGCACATGCAAATCAGTGTCCACCTCTCAGATTGGGCCGTTTAAAACTCAGAAGAAGACTGGCAAGCAATGACAGTGAGCATAACTATAAACATAGTGGATGGAGTGCACAAGGAGCCCCATTCCTGTAGAAGGTTGCCGGCCTCTTCAGTCAAGGGATTACAGCTGTCCTCAAGTTGTTGGTTTGATTGCCTTTGTTGGTCTGGCTAGTGGGTGGCATCAGTGGCGATGGGCTTCCCGAAGCGTCAGCGAGTTGGAGGGCTGCATCAAAGTGTCCATCAGTGCCGGGGTCCCGCCCCAGTGGGTCCAGGGGTCCCCAAAGGTGTAGACAGAGTCTGCGAAGAAGGAAGGACATGGAGACAGTGTTCAGTTGATCAGCAGCCTAGCCAGGATCTCCAGCCAGGATCTCCAGCCAAGTTCTGGTCTGGATCTCCAGAGAGGTTCTGCTTAGGATCTCCAGCCAGGTTCTGTGTCCATGTTGTCTTGCTAGGTTCTCCAGCCAGGTTCTCCAGGTTCTCTAGCCAGGTTCTGTAGCCACGTTCCCTCGCTAGGTTCTCCAGCCAGGTTCTTTGCAGGTTCTCCAGCCAGGTTCAGTCACCAGGTTCTAGTAAGGTTCTCTTGCCAATTTCTGTAGTCAAGTTCAGTCCAGGATCTTTTGCCATGTTCTCTCCAGCGAAGTTCTTCTGTCTCTAGGTTCTGTCTTCTGAGTTCTGTCTTCTAAGTTCTGTCTTCTAAGTTCTGTGTTCTAAGTTCTGTGTCTTGCTGTCTTGTTACATCTGTATTTATACCAGTTGATTCAATCCTATCAACCTCTATTACAAAGGTTAAGGCGTTTCTTATCTCCATTCCAGGGAGTAAAGATTATGTAGCTTAAGCAAGATTGTTCATAGTTAAAGTGATTAATTACACGCCTGGCACTTAGCTAAAAGGTTTTATTCCCTCCCTAACTTCAGGGGAAAATCCCTACCTGGGGAAACAACCTTTCTCAGAGACCTTGGTTAAAACACATAGTGCCAAGAAGGTGAGCAAACATATTAAGAACAGTATGCCATATATGCAAGGTCCCTTGAAACAGCAAGCATGGACCGGCTCCCGGCACATCAGGGCTGTGGTTGATGGTGGTGTCGGTGTCTGAGGAGGAGTAAGCTGTGCCCTCTGGGTCAGCTGATATGGAATATGGAGGGTAGCAGAGAGAAAAAGAAGAGAAAGAAAAATAACTACAAGGCATGGAAGTGTTTAGAAAAAAGAGGGAGAAGAAAGGGGAGAAGGCAGCATCCTGACACAGCCCTTTCCTTCAGCTTCCCCTTTCCCTATGGTCCAAGGTAGAAATGGGAAACAAGTCCTGTTGCAGTGAGAGGGCAGCTGCTGTCAGCCAGTCTCTGTCTTTACCTGGGTCCCGATCTGAGCTGGGCTTGGGAAGTGGGAAGCAGCCATGGGGACAGGAGACCTTCCTCAGAAGGGGCGAGTGTTCAAGCCCCTGAACCATTGGGGGGGGGTGAGGATCTGTGTCCCACCTCTGTTGAACCCCAAGTTCTCTCCTACTGGCCTCCCTACTGTGCCTGTCTTAGGTTGCCCCACCCTGTGGGGTCTTACCTGTCTTTGACTACCAGCCATCTCTGGGCCAAGTAGGGTGATGTGAGGTTCAGTTCTGTCTCCTTTGTAGCCTCTGTCCCTCTGGCCTCCATGCCCAGCAACTGCCTTGGGATCCCCTTGCCTGCTGGCGGGGCCCCGGCATTGATCACATATCTTGGGGAACCCAGGTTTCTTCTCCAGGGAGGGCCCAGCTCACGCTATTGGGTGAGAGACATATCCATGGTACCAGCCACCATGAGGCTTCAACCACAGCATTAACAGAGAGCTCATGCAACAGCTATGGGCAATTGGATTGTAAGAAGATGGTCCCTCTTGACACAAGGGTAAAAAAGAGGGGCCAATACAGGACAAAGGAGAGTCCCGGAACAGGGCTTTCTAGCCCAGGATGTCAGGCCCTTGGCACAAGACAACTCCTTGTATGGGACATATAGCAAACACCCCTAGTCACGGCATAAAAGGGAGGTGCCCTTCCTGGAACAGTAGGGTAGGGAGATTCTAGAAAAGGCTGTGTTCAGGAAAGAAGGAGAAAGGCCAAAGAAGCAGCAAACAAGTAGTTAGATTTTTAAAGAAGGAAAAAAGGAAAGGAGATGTGGGGCAAAGCTGGGACATGTGGAAAGACAAAAAGGAGGCACATGTGATCCTCCCAATGGACAGATTGTTCCAGCTCAGGGCTGCACATCTGCTGCAGATTGGCACTGGTCCGGTGTGCTATGATGAGGCAGAGATGGCGGGCGGTGAGACATAAGGTCGGACTAGACGGTCTGGAATCCACACAGGTGAGTCTGCATCCTGTGGAAATATACAAGCATATCCTCTCCCCCAGGTTAAAAGTACATCAGGTCCCTTCCAGGCTCCTGTAAGCAAGTCTCTCCATTTGACGAGGGCTTTAGGTTTAGTTAAATCAGGGTTCCAATGCCTGTACATTGGGGAATTTCCCTCAGAATCTACATTTATTATATTAATTACAAATAGAGTATGTTGTAGAACATGATGAGGAGAGGAATATTTAAACTCATTTTCTTGTAATTTTTTAATTTGTGTTTTTAAAGTTTGGTGAGCCCTTTCTACTATTGCTTGGCCTTGAGGATCGTAGGGTATTCCTGTAGTATGTGCGATGCCGAATGTAGAGCGTAAGTTTTTAAAAGCTCTAGAGGTATAGGCAGGCCCATTGTCTGTTTTAAGTGCCCTTGGTATTCCTAGGTAGGAAAAGCATTGGAATAGATGTTGACTTACATCTTTAAAGGCTTCTCCTGTACGTGCAGAAGTAAGGATAAGATGAGAAAAGGTATCAATACAAACATGCACATAGCAAAGTTTGCCAAAAATGGGACATGAGTAATATCCATCTGCCATAAGTCACAGGGTCTAAGTCCTCTTGGATTAACTCCAGTAGCAGGGCTAGGAAAATGAGTAGGACAATGGCCTCAGTCACGCACAATACTTCGAGCAGCTTCTCTAGATATGCGATAATATAGACGGAGAGCAGAAGCATTTTGATGGTGAATGGCATGAGACCGCCTGGCTTCTTCTAGAGCTGTACAAACTACTGGGTGAGTTAGTAAATCAGCCTGATAATTTCCTTCGCTTAAGGGTCCTGGTAGGCAGGAATGAGCTCTAATATGTCCAATATAGAAAGCCTTTTCTCGTTTATGAATGTAAGTTTGTAGCTGAGTTAACAAAGAGAAAATGGCTGTTCTTCCTTGTGGGAGAGAGGCGGTCTCAATATGAGGAAATAATTTAACTATATATTGAGAGTCAGTGTACAAGTTAAAGGGAACCTATTGCAATTGTTCAAAAGCATAAATGACTGCCAAAAGCTCTGTTCTCTGAGCTGAAGTCTCTAGAGTTTGTTGAACATGGATTATTGAGTCAATGATTGTTACTGCCCTACCATTAGAGGAACCATCTGTGAATACCAAGGAGGCAGGAGGTGATAATGGTTCTTTTGAACATTTAATAGGAAATATAAATGGATGTAGGGAGAGAAATTGCAATATAGGTGATCTTGGCAAATTATGTAAAATTTGTCCTGGGAAGTTACCTATAGCTATCTGCCACTCTTCTTCAAATTGTAATAGTGTGTCTAATTGTTCTCTTTTATAAGGTATTATTATCTCAGTAACTTCTCTTCCAAAGAGTTCGATACTGCATTGTCTACCTTTGATAATGAGAGTGGCCACTAGGGAGGGATAGGGTGGTATAATCTTCTTAGGAGTGACAGGTAAATGTATCCATTCTAATGGTCCTTCCTGCCACAAGCATCCTGTAGGAGTATATTTAGTGGCTAGAATAATTAAGGCCCAAGATTTGAAATAATCTAGACACTGTAGTTGCTGTTTATTGATGGCCTGTTCTATTTTTGCTATAGCCTTTTCTCCTTCTACAGTTAATTGTCGGGGAGACTTAGGGTTAGAATCTCCCTTCAAAATGTCAAATAGAGGTTTTAAGTCAATAGTGGTTATTTTTAGATATGACCTGACCCAGTTGATATCACGTAATAGTTTCTGATAATCATTCAATGTGTTTAAATGATCTTTTCTTAATTGTAAAGGCTGTTGGGTGATAGTAGAGGTATGTAATATTCTGCCTAAGTAGGAAAAAGAAGGTTCAATCTGAACCTTTTCTGGGGCTATTTTTAGACCATGTTCTTCTAAAGCAAGGGCGGTCTGAGTAAGAATTTCCTGTAAAGTAGCCCGATCTTTATGAGCTAGTAAAATATCATCCATATAATGGATAAGATATAGATCTGAAAATTTCTTTCTAATAACTTGCAATGCCTGATCTACAAACTTTTGACATAATGTAGGACTATTTTTCATCCCTTGTGGGAGAACCTTCCATTGATATCTCTGATAAGGTTGTTTAAAGTTTTCTGATGGTATGCTGAATGCAAATTTTTGACAATCAGCCAGGTGAAGAGGTATAGTGAAAAAACAATCCTGTAAGTCAATAACAACAACACAATACTCCTGTGGAATTGCCACAGGGGAGGGCAATCCAGGTTGTAAGGAGCCCATATCTTCCATGGTGGCATTTATGGCTCTTAGATCTTGCAAAAGTCTCCACTTGCCTGATTTCTTTCTTATTACAAATATGGGTGTGTTCCAGGGACTATTTGATGGCTCTATATGTCCCTCTGCTAATTGCTGATCAATTAATTGTCGGGCTGCTGATATTTTCTCAGATGTTAAGGGCCATTGCTCAACCCATACTGGTTGTGACAATTTCCAGACTATGGGATCAGCAGTCCTAAGGGCAATGGCCCCAATTATAAATCCTGTCGAGGAGTGTGAGGTATTACTTTCTTTTCCTAATCCCTTTCCTGGATTAAATCTCGTGTCTAGCATCTGTGATGTTACTCTATCACTAGGGCTATATAATAGAACTCCCATTTGAGATAAGATATCTCTTCCCCATAATGTAAAGGGGATAGTCGTAATTACATATTGACAGAATGTTCCTGAATGTTGATCTTCATCAGCCCAAGTTAAAATCTGAGAACTCTTTTTTACATTAGATGCCTTTCCTAGTCCTACTAGGGAAGTAGAGGTGGTGTGCGTGGGCCATGAAGAGGGCCAATCCTTCCCTGCTATGCAGGAAACATCTGCTCCTGTATCCAATAGATCTCCAGTTGGTTTTCCCTGAATTTGTAAAATTTCTGTAGGTCTAGTAGCATGGATTTCTTGTATCCAAAATGCTGCATCACTAGATCCAAAGCCTCCGGCCCCTCTAGCTTTCTGGGTAACAGCTGTCTCTATTTTATGTATTGGTAACAGGAGTAATTGGGCAGTTCTCTGGTTGGGCTGAATCTGTATAGTTGTGGTGGGTGGGGAAAGTAAAATCTGTATTTCTCCTGTGTAGTCTGCATCAACAACTCCTGGGATGACTAAGATCCCCTGTAACGAGGTGGAGCTCCGTCCTAATATTAAACCTACAGTTCCCTCAGGCAGCGGCCCAGACACTCCTGTAGGAATGGCTGCTACTGGCGAGTCTGGGGTTAGTATTGCATGGGTGGTTGAGTGGAGGTCCAATCCTGCACTGCGTGGGGTTGCCCTGAAGAGGTCACTGACTGATCGAAATTTGCAGAGGGGTTGAAGGTTGATGCCCCTATTATTGCAGGGGCCTGGGGCTGGCCCCTTCTCAAGTTTCCCAATTGAGGTGATGGGATATAACCTCCTTGGGAGCTATTTCTTGAGTTTAAAGGCCGACCATTTTTATGGTATTTTGATCTACATTCCTTTGCCCAATGGAATCCTTTCTGACATCGGGGACAAACGGTTTTTGGAGGATTAATATTATTCCCTAATGTATTTCCAGGCTGTCGAGGAGCTTGCCATCTGGCCTGAGTATTATTATTTTTATTTGGGCATTCTCTGCTAAAGTGCCCAGATAAGTCACAAGAGTAGCAGTTCATATTTCTTTTATTACCTGTATTATTGCTGGCTTGTCCTATACCCTGTACATATTGAGGGTATGTCTCCCCTTTGAGAGCTGCAGCTATAGCTACACCCTGCTGGACTTACATCAGCACACTGTTTTATAAAATCATTTATAGTTCCTGTTCTGCGAATCGGCCTTAATAAAGCCTGACAGGTATTATTAGCATTTTCAAAAGCCAGTTGTTTGATTAGGATATCGGCTGCCTCTTTGTTATTGATTACTCTCTTGACTGCCTGTATGAGGCGAGAAAGGAAATCCTGATATGGTTCCTCGACCTTCTGTTTAACCTCTGTAAGGGTGGTTGTTTTTCCTGCTGTATAAGGTAGGGATTTCCAGGCATTTCCTGCACAACTGGTTACTTTGGTAAGTGCCTCTGTGGGCATATTCATTTGCTCCAGAGCCGTGTTAAAATCACCTTCTCCTAATATCATGTCTAGGGTTATTCCTTTTCTGGTTTTTTTCCTAGTGGCTACAGCTTTCTTAGCAAGATCATCATATTCAGTTTTCCATAATAAGTAATGGCCTCCTGAGAGACAGGCTTTACAAACCTGTGACCAATCATAAGGAGTCATCCATTTACTGGCTAGGGTTTCTACCAAAGTTTGTGTGTAAGGAGCTAGAGGTCCATATTCAGAGCAGGCCAATTTTAATTCTTTAAGTACTATGTAAGGTATAGGCTCCCAGGTGGGGTTTCCGTCACCACCAGACTCATTATCATATGCAACTGGGAAGCAGAGTGAGAATTCAAGATCTCCATTAGCTTCAGCTTCTCTTATCACCCTTTGAAATTTAGACATGGAGCTCCTAGGAGCCACAGGCTTCCTTTCTAACTTGGGGAGCCTGTTTTGAACGGGAGGGCCTCTCTCCTCTCTACTGACTGGAAAGGACCAATGGTCATGTTTATGATATTTATTCTCCTCCTGATCAGTAGCCATAGCTAAATTGCTTTTAGATTGAGCTGAAGACAATAATGATGTATCCTCTCTGGGTGGAGCCGAGGGACTATTTAAATTTTGAGAAAGTTCAATCGTTTTTGCCTCTGGTGTCAAGGTGTCACAGATTGAATTCCAGAGGGAAAAGACATTTGGCAGGACCTTCTCAGATCCATGATAGCTGTAATAGTTCTTTAATTGCTTTCCTGCTTTATTCCAAGTTTCTAAATTAACAGTTCCATCCTCAGGAAGCCATTGACATACATCTTCTATAAAACTTTCTGTCTGACTGGGAGTAACCTTAACTCCTCTGCTAGCAAGCATATGCGTTAAAAGATTAATAGAGTCTTTTTTCTTTAGACTCAGTATGACCCATCCTGTCAATCTAAGTTCTCTACTAACTACCCCTTACCCTACTTATCCTCTATGGGGGGTGGGGGGTCTGCAGCACCCTACGGTAGAGTCCTATCCCTCCAAAGTACTGGGTGGGGGTTTGGGGGGCTTACCTAAGGGTCCCGGTTTGGGCGCCAGATGCCGGGGTCCAACCCCAGCAGGTCCAGGGGTTCCCAAAGGCGTAGACAGAGTCGGCGAAGAAGGAAGGACACGGAGACAGTGTTCAGTTGATCAGCAGCCTAGCCAGGATCTCCAGCCAAGTTCTGGTCTGGATCTCCAGAGAGGTTCTGCTGTTTATTGTCTTGTTACATCCATATTTATACCAGTTGATTTTAATCCTGTCAATTTCTATTACAAAGGTTAGGGCGTTTCTTATCTCCATTCCAGGGAGTAAAGATTATGTAGCTTAAGCATGATTGTTTGTAGTTAAAGTGATTAACTACCCGCCTGGCACTTAGTTAAGGAGTTTCATCCCCTCCCTAACTTCATGGAAAAATCCCTACCTGGGGAAACAACCTATCGGAGAGGTGACCTTGGTTAAAACACACAGCGCTAAGGGGAGCAAACATATTAAGAACAGTATGCTATATAGGCTAGGCCCCTTGACACATATGCTGTGCAGATGTTTCTATCCGGCAGCGACTGTGTCAAGCAGCAAGGATGGACCGGCTTCCAGCACCTTTACCAGTCACTGTTAGCTTGTGACATGACAGCAATGATGTTCAAGTTCTGGATGGTGGACAAATGGTGAGAAATGTCAGTGTAGGTCTGCACTTTTTTGGCTTTGTCATGGGCAACCTGCACCAATGCACCGATGATGAGTGCTAGCATGGAAAGGCGTCTTCACCATCCCCCATCTCTGGACGTGTCTCCTCTGACTCCTCAGTGTTTTGCTTGGGGCCATGCTATCTGTGGTTGCAGTAGTCTGGTCAGTTCCTCTCTCAGATTCATGTTTCAGGAACCACACAGCCTTGGAGGAGTTTTATGGAAACACACAAGTATATCCTCGACCAAAGGTTAATAAAGGGACCCTTCTATAAACTAGACTCGGTATCTTTCCATTTAACCAGACCATTTTGCTTTGGCTTATTCTGACACCACTGTAATTCTATGAGTGTCTTGCCATCAGCATTACAAGGGAAAAATTTAAAGTAATTAAGGCTTGGTGTGGTCTACTTATAGGAGATTTCTTCACTATTCCCCCACTTTTGTTTTTCAAAATGGGATTTAGAGGCTCTTGTAGCAGATATAACATGCAAGAGGGACATTTCTTGATAATCTGTTTGGCAGGCTGATGTAAAAGTTGATGAAATTTCCCTGGCCTGTTTAATAAAATAACTAATTGATAGGCGTATGCATTTCCTTTTGTTAAAGGACCAGAACTTGTTCAAATAGTATAGATAGGCATCGATCACAGCCATTTAAATTCAGTAGTTGCAGTTCTGTTTACCAGGCCAGCAGCATAGGCAGATCAGAGATAATATTAAGAGGCTTTTGGAAATCCTGCAAGTCAGCCTTGATTGTTTCTAATTCTATTCTTTGCACAGAAGTATGACTGGTGTGAATTACTTTCGTCTGAATTCTTTGCATTATAAGCAGCTTTACCATGAGATGAACTATCAGTAAAAACAGTGACTGCTCCAGGAATAGGTTTCTGCCTATTCCAACTAAGTTCCCCTGAATATTCTTTGATTTTCATTTGCTAATTTAAATCAGTCTAAAACAAGGCTTATTTCCTAACTTCCTTTGTCATTGGCTGGGGACAGCAAATGACACTAGTAGGGTTTTTGCTATCAGTCTTTGAGTATATGGACATAAGCGTTGTTTACGGAGGCAAAATGAAAATTGTTTACTTTTCTTTATGAGGCCTAATACATTTATTTTTAATTACAGTTTTCTAGATATTTGAAGGGAATCTGCTCCTGTTTTTTTCTTCCAGAGTAATTTCTAGGCCACATTTAGGGAGTCTCCTTTAAAAACATTTTTCTTTCTTTTAAATAGAGCTACAAATTTGGTTCCTTTTAAGAAATACCAATAAGAGAGAGGTATGCTGGCCAATTGTGCAATGCATACAGATGAAGTAAAAGTAACTCTTTTTTTTATGGTGTCTTATTAATGGTGAGATTTAATGCTCGAATAATTACTTTTTGTTTACCTTGTAAATAGTAGCAGGAGAGATTTTAAAATTTCTCCTTTCTATTAAGGTTAAAATTTACTTTTAAACATCATTCTTTTGGATAGTGCTCATTTGTATAGGTACAGATATTTTACTCTGGACTGTGTTAGAACCAATTGCTAATAAAATATCTGCTTCTCATATAACTGAGTTTATATGAGAACTTGATTATATTGTAAAAAGCTAATTTGTTAAGTGACTAAAGTATGCATCTTTATTGAGAAAGCAAAGTAAGTAAACTTATACATTTGACCTGTGAAGTCCAGGTTTTGCACTACCCCTGGCCTATCTAAAGATCAGACTGTCAGGGCTCCCATCTTAAAATTCTGCTGCTGAATAGTCCGATGTTGCTTAAGAAGTATTCAGCAACTTTGTCCTGCCCTTCCTTAAATGGTGAAACTTTTATAACATTTAAAATACGTGTATGTAAAGAGAACACAGTTATTGATTTTTATTTGATGAAGCTTCAAGTGATTTCAAGTATATTAGATCGGCGTAATTTGGTTTGAAAATATTTCTTTTCCTAAAATATTTCTTTTAAGAAGAGAGTAAACCCTTGAATTATTCCAGGGAACTTGAAAAGTTTCAAAGCTATCTCTTGGTTAAAGTCTTGAAATTTAACATGGAAAGACTATCACAAATATGTGTAACCCAAACATTACATTATACATTTGTTGTAATTATTCTAAAATAGATCAATAAAATTTGAAGCAGGGGATCCCTCGGGGGTGAGGACGACGGGGCCCCAACGCGCTAGGGCGTCTGCATGCACGACCCCGGGGACCAGGTTCATTGACGCAGATCCGTTTAATTGAGGAACTACAGGGGTATATATAGCATGAGGGGACCAATCAGAGGGAGACACATTGCTATAGGCGACCAATCAGAGGGAGACACGTTGCTATAGGCGACCAATCAGAGGGAGACACATTGCTATAGGCGACCAATGGCTGAAAGGCTGGGGTACTATGCATGTGGCTCTAGGAGTTAGTTCAGGCGGGCTTTGCTACTTCCTGGTGTGCCGAGGAAGCATGTCATGGTGGAGTGTGCTCACACCATTGCAACAGCCACAGCGCTGAGACATACTTCCTGAGCTCTACTACAAAAATTTAAACTGGATTTTAAAAATAAAAATTTGGTTCTGACCATAGAATTAATCCTCTTTTTTAATCAGTCCAATAAAATAGTATATCCTAGGTTGACATTTTACCACACATAGTACACATAAGGACTACAATATATTTTGTACTACTAAGTTTTTCCAGAGAAATCACATGAATTATTTTTCCTGATAATGAATTTCTAAACTTTATGCATTGTATCATTACGAGCACATAATTTCTCCCAATTTAATTTGAACTTTTAACTCTTGGAAGCCTTAAATTTTAGGTGGTAAGTTAAATACTTAGCATTTCTTAGTTTAGTAATACCTTCACATTTTTATGGATATATTTCCAATAAAATTAACAAAGACTTATTTAATTAATAGATTCAAATCTGTCCTTTGTTTTTTCATTCGAGTCAAACTCAAATAAATATTGAAAAATTTTGTTATTTCAAAAACTTTAGAGTTTTAATAAGTTTTTTTACTTAATGTAAGCAACTCCAATTTTTTAAGTTAACAAAGACTTTGGAAAAGTATGTTTAGACATATGAGGTTGCCAAAGAAGTAGGGGGAGAAAGGAAGAAGGCCTGTAGCCATTGGAATTTTAAAACCACCACATTTTTCCTTCAGAGATAACATCTAAGAGTGCTTTTCCAGGTTCTCTGCTTTTACAAGGAGAAGATCCACTGGCCCTTTCCTCCAACAGAGAGTGCAGTCAGCCCTCTCCTCAGTGACTACACCCTCACCATCAATATATTTATTTATAATTATTACTGAAAAGCTTTGCCACAAAGCCTTCATTTTAGTTATATCTATCTATTTAACTTTTAACAATTTTGAGCTTCCAAAGCCAGTTATCACCATCTAAGGCGTTTTACTTTGGCAAATTTTGCAGCAGAGAAAACTTACTGGCTTTCATTGGCTTTAATGTTAACCTTGGAAAATGGTCCATTATTATTTAAGAACAGCCCCATATTATGGAAACGCTAATCTTATTGCCTAAACACAGCCTGTATATTTTCCTTGTGTCATTTTCACCATCTTATAAAGAAAAACAGTCTTGGGTTTGTACTATAGCATCTGTCAGGAGATGGGGGTCAGTCCAAGAGGTCACCCAAAATCGGGTGGTGTGCGACTTCTCTTAAGCTAGTGTTTTTCTCTTCACGGGTACAGAAATCCCAGAGATATCCCTTAAATTGTGAGGATTATCTCATCTATCCAAATTTCAAAGGACGGTCTGGGAAATAAAATGAGACTTTTAATAACACTCTGGAGAGTGGGCATACATTTTACAGGATCACCAAAAGATATGTAATTAATGGGTTGGGAGATGTTTTAGATATTTAGTAATGTCCTGGCCATCTACTGTTTCTTTTCTTATTAAATTAAATTGAAGGCATGCTTAATAGACTAACAATAAACCACCAAAACAGATTAATAATAATCAACAGACAAGCGCCCATAAAATAGAGACAAGGCTTAATGAATCAGAGTAGTTTTCATAGATTTTATCCTATTCTGCTCTTCATGGCATTGGATGTCCTCTAAAGTTATTTTACCTAAAATCTGCCTGTCCCAAGGTGTCATGTGGTAATTTTCAGACAAAGCATTATAGAGTCCTTTTATAAAATGACTGTTAACCCCATTTCTCTAGCTGCTGAGCCTTTTCACACTAGAGGTGGCGGACTCAGAGCTTAGGTGTTACAGACTTTTGATCCCCAATACGAATTAGGCATAATGCAGTGCGAACAAGAGCCCACATAGTTCAAGATGACAATGTTACTTTTTTTCCTTGAGCCTGATTTCAGAGAGTACCTTTTGATATTTTAATTTCTTTATCCTTGAGCATACAAGTAAATGTTTACAATGATTTTTTTTTTTGCTTTATACTCAAACTTTTCATCATTATAGCCTAGCAGAAATAAAAGATTTTCCGCCCACTTTATGTTTCAGAATTTCCAAAGCTGACATGGGTTTGTGCACAGAGAATTTTCCCCACCTTTTCAGTGCACTTCTCAGCTTTCTGGTGAAATGTCTTCATTTTTCACTCTGGTGAAATTTCTTCTCCAAATGCCCCCCATTGGGCGCCAGAATGCTGCAACCTTTTGCAGCAAGGATTCAGGATCAGGAAAAGGAGCTGCACACAAATGAATACACTAGACAACAAATATAAATTTAGAAGACATGGGGGAGCCAGGCAGAGACCTTTCTTTCTAGCAGAGAAGCTCTCTGAAACCCAGCACCCATCAGCTTTTATTGACTTGGCTTTAGGTTTCTCCTATATGCCCTTTAGCAAAGCAAACAGGCATATCAGCAGTCAAGTTTGCTAAAAATTAAAAGGGTTATAAGACTGGGAGATTACCTTCAGCCATTTTGCCAACAGCAGGGTAATATAATGCTGATTTTTCAGCCCTGCTGAATATCAAAGTTCATTAGCCCTCTATTGGAGATACATATACATATACATATACATATACATATACATATACACATACACGTATACATATACATATGTATGTATATGTGTGTGTGCATATCGTATCTAATAAAAGAGAAACATGTTAATTGGCGCACGACCTCTACCCTTCCCATTGGCTAATCAGGGTGATATGCAAATTAATTGCCAGCCAAGATGGCGGCCGGCAGCCAGGCAGCTTAAACTGAACATGAGGCTTGCTTGCTTCAGTGACGGAGGACTACAATGATCCCCGCGTGCCTTGCCGGCGTCTGAACTTGCAGTTTAAGAAACATTGTAACATATAGAAGCTAAACAAAACCCCAGAAACCAGCTTTCAGCCGGCTGGGATCTCAGAGGTGGAGTTGATAGAGAGTTTCGATTATAGAACCGAAACAAACCAGATATCTGCTTTCAGGAGGGGAGGCCTAAGAGCTGGAGCCTCAGAGCTAAAGGTGGCCCAGAATAAAAAGAAAAAAAGGAGCAGTTGGGAGCTTCAGTCCCAGCCTGAAAACAGCCCTCAGCCCCTCACCCAGACTGGCCAGGCACCTCAGTGGGGACCCCTACCCTGAAGGGTGTGTGACCAGCTGCAAACAGCCATCATCCCCTCATGCAGGCTGGCCTGGCACCCCACTGGGGGCCCCCACCCTGATGCAGGACACCCTTCAAGGAAAACCAGCCAGCTCCCACCTGTGCACCAGGCCTCTATTCTATATAGTAAAAGGGTAATATGCCTCCCAGCACCAGGATCAGCAGAGCCGAGAGGCCTCCCAGCACTGGAATCAGCATGACAGGGGGCAGCCCACAAACCCCCTGATCGCCCTGAGGCTCTGTGTGTGACAGTGGGCGGGGCCTCAACCTCCCTATCCTCCCTGATCTGTTCCTGATAGGGGAAGGTGCCCCAAACCCCTGATCTGCTCTGCTCTGTGCCTGATAGTGGGGAGCTCCCCAACCCCCTGATCGCCCTGCGTCTCTGTGTGTGACAGGTTGTGGTGCCCCAACACCCCCACCCCACGGGCCCTGCTGTGTGTGAAGGGTTAGAGCCTTAGCCTCTCAATTGGCCCTGCCCTGAGTGGGAGAGTGGCAGTGCCCTAACCCCCTGATCGGCCCTGCTCTGTGGGTGATAGAGGGTGGCACCCCAACCCCCCGAACTCCTCCGGCCCTGCTCTGTGTGTGATGGGGTAGAGCCATAACCTCCCCATCGGCTCTGCCGTGAGTGTGACAGTGGCGGTGCACCAACCCACTGATCGGCCCTGCTCTGTGAGTGATAGAAAGCGGCTCCCCACCCCCCTGATCTGCCCAGCTCTATGTGTGACAGGGAGCGGGGCCCCAACTCCTCTATGGGCCCTACTCTGTGAGTGACAGGGGGGAGCTCCCCAACCCCCTGATCAACCCTGCTCTGTGCGTGACAGGGGGGAGCTCCAGAACCCCCTGATTGACCCTGCTCTTTGCATGTCAGGGGGGAGCTCCCAAACCCCTTGATTGGCCCTGCTCTGTGCGTGACAGGGGGCGGCGCCCCAACTCTGCAATCAGCCCTGCTCTGAGCCCAACCTGGGGCTGCACCTAGGGTTTAGGCCTGCCCTCTGCCACCCGGGAGCAGGCCTAAGCCAGCAGGTCCTTATCTCCTGAGGGTACCCAGACTGCGAGAGGTCACAGGCCGGGCTGAGAGACCCCCTCTCCCCCCCCCGAGTGCACAAATTTTTGTGAACCGGGCCTCTAGTATATATATGTGTGTGTGTGTGTGTGTGTGTGTGTGTGTGTGTGTGTACATATGTTTGTATATATATACACATACTAGAGGCCAAGTGTACAAAAATTTGTGCACTGGTTGGGGAGGGGGTGTCCCTCAGCCCCACTTGTCTACTCTCACAGTCTGTGATCCCTTGGGAGATAACGAACTGCTGGCTTAGGCTTGCTCCTGCCTGGCAGAGTGCAGGCCGAATTCCTAGGTGCAGCCCCTGGTTGAGCTTAGAGCAGGGCTGATTGGGTGTTGGGTGCCACCCCCTGTCATGCACAGAGCAGGGCGGATCAGGAGGTTGGGATGCCATCCCCAGTCAGGCTCAGGGTAGGGCTGATTGGGGGGTTGCGGCGCCACCCCCTGTCACACTCAAGGCAGGGTTGATGGGGAGGTTGCGGCACCACCCGCTGTCAGGCACAGAGCAGGGCCCATCATGGGGGCTGGAGCTCCCTACCCTGTCACACACAGAGCAGGGCGGATCAGGGTGTAGGGGAGCTCCCTGCTGTCATGCACAGAGTAGGGCAGATAGGGGAGTTTGGGCACGGCCCCCTGTCACACTCAGGGCAGGGCCTAGAAGGAGGTTGTGGCTCCACCCCGTTACACACAAAGCAGGGCCCATGGGGAGGGGGGGCGGGGGGTGGGGTTGGGGCGCAGCACCTTGTCACACACAGAGCCACAGGGTGATCATTGGGTTTGGGCGCTTCCCCCTGTCATGCTACTACAGGGACCAGGAGGCCTCGAGGTTCCGCTGAATCCTAGTGATGCGAGGCCTTGCAGCTCTGCTTTACATGGGCAGTGAGGCGTCACTGCTCCACTGATCCTGGTGCAGGGAGGCCTCAAGGCTCCCCTTGACACAGGGGTAGTGAGGCCTCGCTGCTCCACTGATCCTGGTGCTGGGAGGCCTCACGGACCTGCTGATCCTGGTGCTGGGAGGCATATTACCCTCTTACTATATAGGATATAGGCCTGGTGCAACAGTCGGGGCCAGCTGGATTGCCCGGAAGGGTGTCCTGGATCAGGGTGGGGGTCCCGCTTGGGTGCCTGGCCAGCCTGGATGAGGGGATGATAGCTGTTTGCAGCTGGTCACGCTGCCTTTATGGTCAGGGTCCTCACTCGGGTTCCTGGCCAGTCTGGGTGAGGGGCTGAGGGCTCTTTTCAGGCTGGTGGGTGACTGAAGCTCCCAAACTCTCCATTTTTTTTATTTTTTTTATACTGGGATTTATTTATCTTCTATGGCTGTCACTGGAACTGAGGACTGGCTTTAGCTCTGAGGGTCAGCTCCAGCTCTGAGGCCTCGGCTGCTGAAAGCAGGTATCTGGGTTTGCTTGGGTTCTATTATCAAAACTCTGTTGCAACTCCAGCTCTGCTGGCTGGCTGAAAGCTTGGGGTTTGTTTAGTGTCTATAATTGCAACACATTTTCTTAGAGTGCAAGCTCACAGCCTAGCAGTGGCAGGCGGGGAAACTTGGCTTCCTCTTTCACTGGAGCAAGATAGCCTCCTGTTCGCTTTAGCTGCATGGCTGCTTTTTCTCTGCATCCTCTACAGCACTTGTGGTTTTTTTATTTTTATTTTTTTCTGACAGCTATTCTTACAGGTGTGGATTGGTACTTCTCTCATTTTGATTCACATCTATTGGACTGTTACTGCCTTTGAGCATTTTTTCCTATGTCTCTTGGCCTTATGCAGGTCCCCTTTCAAAAAGTGTCCATTTAAGTCCATTGCCCGTGTTTTGATCGGATTGTTTATCTTCCTATTGTCAATTTGTGCGAGTTCTCTGTAAACTTTGGAATTTAACACTTATCAGAGATTCCATTGGCAAATATGTTCTCCTATGCAAAGGGCTTTCTTGTTGTTTTGTTCAGGATTTAGTTTGCCATGCAGAAGATTTTTATTTTGATGTAGACCATTTGCTTTTTTTCCCCTTTGTGTTCATTGCCTTCAGAGCTGTGTCAGTAAAGATATGCTAAGACATATGTCTGATATTTTGCTGCCTATGCAGTCTTCTAAGATTTTTTTACATAGATTCCCAACTAACGTTTAAGTCCTTTATCCACTTTGAGTTTATTTTTGTGTATGGTGTAAGTTGGTCGCCTAGTTTCATTTTCTTGCATGTTTCTGTCTGATTTTCATCATTTATTGAAGAGACTGTCTTGACTCCATTGTATGCTCTTGCCTACTTTGTAAATTAATAATACAGCGTAATGACTTGGGTGCACTTTTGCGTTCTCTGTTCTGTTTCAGTGGTGTATATGACTTTTTTAGTGCCAGTAGCAGGCAGTTTTGAAAGTGGTGGCTTTATAATATAGCTTAATATCTGGTATTGTGAGCCTTCCATATTTTTTTCTTGTTCCCTGGATTGCTGAGGCTATTTTTACTCCATATGAATTCTTGGAGAGTTTGTTCTTTGTCTGTGAAATATTCTGTTGGTATATTAATGGAGATTACATTGAATCTATAAATTGCTTTGGGTAGTATGGACATTTTAATGGTGTTAATTCTACCAACCCATCAACATGGTATATTAGTCCATTGGTTGATATCTTTATCTCTGTTTCAATGTTCTGTCATTTCCCAAGTGCAGTTCTTTAATTCCTTCATTGAGTTTTTTCCTTAATTCTTTTACTGCAATGGTAAGTGGGATTCTTTTCTTAGTTTCTCTTTTTGTGAGTTCATTCTTCGTGTATAAAAGACATATATTTTTGGGTGTTAATTTTGTATCCTGATACATGACCAAATTCATTTATTCTGTGCTTTTCTGTTTGGGATGACTTTTATTTCTTCATTTATTGAAGAGACTGTCTTTTTTTAAATTTAATGCTTAAAGTATTACAAAGGGTATTACATATGTGTCCTTTCTTCCCCATCCTTGACAATCCCCTGGCCTCCCTTACCCCCCAGTCTCTTATGTCCATTGGTTATGTTTATATGCATGCATACCAGTCCTTTCATTGATCTCTTACCCCATTCCCTTCTGCCCTCCAACCCTCCCCGGCCTTCCCGCTGCAGTTTGACAATCTGTTTGAGGCAGCTGTGCCTCTGTATCTATTATTGTTCTTTAGTTTATAATGGTCTTTATTATCCATGAATAAGTGAGATCATGTGGTATTTTTCCTTCATTGACTGGCTTATTTCACTTAGCAAAATGCTCTCCACTTCCACCCATGCCGTTGCACATGGTAAGTGTTCCTTCTTTTTTACAGCAGCATAGTATTCCATCGTGTAGATGTACCACAGTTCTCTAATCCATTCATTTACTGATGGGCACCTAGGCTGTATCCAGATCTTAGCTATGGTGAATTATGCTGCTATGAACATATGGGTGCATATATCCTTTCTGATTGGTGTTTCTGGTTTCTTGGGATATATTCCTAGAAGTGGGATCACAGGGTCAAATGGGAGTTCCATTTTCAGTTTTTTGAGTAAACTCCATACTGTCTTCCATAGTGGTTGCCCAGTCTGCAACCCACCGCAGTGCACGACTGTTCATTTTTCTCCACATACTCTCCAGCACTTGTCATTTGTTGATTTGTTGATGATAGCGAGTCTGACAGTTGTGAGATGGTACCTCATCGTTGTTTTGATTTGCATTTATCAGATGATTAGTGACTTTGAGCATGTTTTCATATATCTCTTGGCTTTCTGAATGTACTCTTGTGAAAGGTGTCTATTTTGATCCTTTGCCTCTATCGTTTCTGATTTTGTTTATTGGGTCCTCTCTCTTTGCCTCTTGGTGAGCCTGGCTAGAGGTTTGTCAATCTTGTTGATCCTTTTGAAGAACCAGCTCTTGGTTTCATTGATTTTAAGTTTGTTTGTTTTTTTTTGTCTCTATTTCATTTATTTTTTATCTAATGTATATTATCTCCTTCCTTTTGCTCACTCTGTGTTTTTCTTGTTGCTCTCTTTCTAATTCTTTGAGTTGTAGAGTTAGATGATTTACTACCATTTTTTTCTTGTTTTTGAGATAGGCCTGTAGAGCTATAAAGTTCCCTCAGGACTGCTTTCATTGGGTCCCATAGGTTTTGGATTGTTGTGTTTTCATTGTCATTAGTTTCCAGGATGTTTTTAATTTCCAGTTTGATCTCATTGGTAAACCAATCAATATTTAATACATGATATTCAGCTTCCAAGTGTTTGAGTATTTTGGGTTGTTTTATTGTAGTTTATTTCTAATATTATGCCATCGTGGTCTGAGAAGATGCTTGGTATGATTTCAGTCTTCTTGAATTTGGCGAGTTTGTTTGTGACCCAATATGTGGTCTATTTTTGAATGTGTCTTAAGAGCACTTGAGTAGAATGTATATTCCGTGGCTTTGTGGTGAAGTGTTCTGAAGGTGTCAATTAAGTCCATCTGATCTATTGAGTCATTTAGAATTGGTATTTCTTTGCTTAGTGTTTGTCTAGAGGATGTATCCAGTGATGTCAGTGGTGTATTATAGGCCTCCTCTATGATAGTATTGTTGTCGATCTCTCCTTTGATATCTTCCAGGAGTTTTATTTTTATGTATTTGGGTGCTCCTGCATTGGGTGCATAGATGTTTAGCAGGGTTATATCTTCTTGATATATTGATCCGTTTAGTATTATGAAGTGGCCTTCTGTATCCCTTGTTATAGCCTTCACTTTGATGTCTATTTTGTCCGATATAAGTATTACTACCCCAGCTTTTTTTTCCTTTCCATTTGCCCGAAAGATATTTCTCCATCCCTTCACTTTCAGTCTGTGTTAGTCCCTTCTTCTGAGGAGGGTCTCTTGTAGACAGCAAATGTATGGGTCATGTTTTTTTTTAGCCATTCAGTCACTCAATGTGTTTTGGTTGGAGCATTTAGTCCATTTAAGTTTAAAGTTATTATTGAAAGGTACTTGTTTGTAGCCATTTCTTTTTTGTGTGTGGCTGTTTTCTTTCTGGGCTTTTTGTTCCTTTTTTAACACCAGTCCCTTTAGAATTTCTTGCATTGCCCGCTTGGTGGTGATAAAGTCTCATAGCCTTTTTTTGACTGTGAAGCTTCCTATTTCCTCTTCAATTTTGCATGATAGCCTGGCTGGATAGAGTATTTTTGGATTCAGTCCTTTGCTTTGCATCACTATGTAAATTTCCGTCCATTCTTTTCTGGCCTGATGTGTTTCTGTTGAGAAATCATTGGATAATCTAATGGGAGATCCCTTGTATGTAACTTTCCGTCTCTGTCTTACAGCCTGTAAATTTCTCTCTTTGTCCTGAACATTTGCCATGATAATTATGGTGTGTCTTGGTGTGGGTCTTTTCAGGTTCACCTTGATTGGGACTCTCTGTGCTTGTGTGACTTTTTTCTTCTCCACCTCAGGGAAGTTTTCTGATATTATTTCTTCGAATAGGTTTTCTAATTCTTGTTCCTCTTTCTGTTGTTCTGGCACCCCTATTATCCATATGTTGTTTCGTTTCATGTTGTCCCAAAGCTCCCTTTGGCTCTCCTCCTGTCTTTTAATTTTTTTCTCCAATTGCAGTACAGTTTGGGTGTGTTTGCTTCCTTGTGTTCTAATTCACTAGTTCGGTCCTCCGCTTCTCCTAGTCTACTGTTGATACTTTCAACGGTGTTCTTTATTGCAACTATATCGCTCTTCATTTCTTCTTGGGTCTTACTTAAGTTGTTGATATTTTCATCAGTTTCTTCTTGCTTCTTGCATATGTTGTTGATTTATTCCTCCATCCAGTTTATGCACTCTAGGACCCTTATTCTGAATTCTTTTTCTCTCATGTTGCATGCCTCTGTATCACTTAGCTGCTTTTCTGGCGAGTCTTTTTTTTTCTTTCCTTTGGGGGTTTCTTTGTCTACCCCTGTTTGATCTCACTGACATATCTAGATGTTGAGTCGTTGATGAGCTGCTGCCTGGGTGGCAGTCGCTCCTTGAGCTGTGGTTGCTCCTTGGGCGGTTGCGGTAGCAGCTTTTCCTCAATTGGCAGCTCCTCTTCTGTGTGCTGTTCACAGCTTTGGTGGCCCTTCTGGCTGGTGGGGGGAGGCTTCACATACAGCTGCTGATCCTCAGAAGGTATGGTGATCAGGAGGTTGCTGTTCCTTGGATCTGCTCCGTTTATTTAAGGGAACATAATACAACACATCAAAGCACAATGTACCAGGCACTGAACACAAATATATTCACAATATTAATAACCCCAAATAAAGGTCACTGTCCAAATTAAGAGGATTAAGGGATGAGGAAGAAAGAAGAGAAAAAGATAAAATAGAAAAAAGAAAACTAAGAAAAAAAAGGAGTTCAAGAATGAAATTGGGAAAAAGGAGGGGGAAAAAAGAAATAAAAGAGTGAAAAGAGAGAATGAAGTAGAAGAGGGGAAGAGACTATTTATATGAGGAGAAAACTCTGATAGAACCGCCACTAATGCCAACATATTCCAGCAAAGGTCACTGGAGATGAATGGAAACTACAAATAATCAATAATATCAAGAGAGGCAAGGGAAAACAGAAGCAGAAAAATTACTGGCGGGGAGGGGGGTGGAGGGAGAGGAAAAGCCAACAGAAAAAAAAAATAAAAAGCAAAACAACCTCACAACCAGTCCTAAACCACACACAAACACACAAAAACAAACAAAAAACAAACAATATACTCAACAATCAAGCAAACAGCAACAAAACAATAGAAAGATAAAAGAAGGGGAAAAATTTGTGGTAGTGAAGAAAGATAAGGGATAGGTGTATAAGGATTTAGAGCAGTGGAGTGGAAATAGGCTTTATAATTACGATGCAATTTTAACGGTGGGAAAAAGAAGGAATCAGGAAAATCTAAAGCAGAAATAGGGTATGAGAAACAGGACAACAAAAGGGGAATAGTGGGGAAGAGGGTTTTAGCATAGAGGTAAAATTTAGGTAGGGGAAGTTGATGCTATAGGAACGATGAAAATAGAATGGAGAACACTAATCCCAAAATAAAATAAAGAGAAAATAAAATGTCACTTTAAAAAATGGTAAAATGGTAGCAGTAATAATACTGGTTAAACATAAAAATGTGTTAATTAAGAGGATAAAGTCAGCTGATGGAAAAAGAAGAAAAAAAATTGGTTTCTTAGTTAAAAGATGAAAAAAGAAAAAAAATTGCAGTTGTGAAGGTAATTAGGTTCTTCTCCTTTTCAGTCTGGCTTGTCTTGGTCTTGCCAGGTATTCAGGAGAGTGTTGAATGTCCCTGTGCTACACTGTTCCTCCGTGTTGTAAACCATAGTCCTGATTTTAAAGCAGGCCATATTTGTGTCCCAGACTGCCTTAATTTGTGTTTAGGTGAGAGTCAGTTTGTGGCTCTGCCTGTGGGTGGCAGTGTTTTTGGGTTGGCCTTTGAGGCTATACAGCTTCTCTATCCAGTAGCATGGGCTTATTTTACTCTATTGCACTTAAAACTGATTTGGGGAGGTCAACTCCCCAGAGCTGGTTCTTTAATCATTGCCCTGCTCTATGTTATTGCTGGGACTGAAAGTCCCTCTATAGGCCAGACCCTGTTAAAGCCCAGGGACAAATCAGATTATTTTAATCCTTCATCTATTTCAGGTTCTAATCTGGGTGTGGCTGTGCTCCTTGCCTGGGGGCTAGGTGGAGTAGTCCCACCCACCGAAGAGAATGTCTGCTCCAGTCCTGGGCCCAGGGGTGTCTCAGCACTCAGTTCGCTGGCACCTCTCTTGGCACCCCCTTTCTCCCCAGCCTCTCCCCAGATTCTACTCGTCTTCACCTTCTCCCTCTCTTCAGCACAGGTGAGTGTCTGTATCTGAAATGTCCTATGAACAGGTTTCAGTGAAAATAAACAAACAAATGTGGGCCACGGAAACAGAGAAGGCTGAATTTCTGTAAGCTCCTCTCTTACCAGCACTGCATGGTCTGTTCAGCTCTTCATGCAGCCTTCTCTAGGCTCAGTCCTCCATAATCACAGAACCCAGATCTCAAATCCCCCTGTGCCAGGAATCCCACAGATCTCCTTTCCCCTGTCAGGGGCTGTGCCTGTCCCAGGAGACACGGCTGTCTGCCATAAGGTCTCCCGCTGACCCGCTGGGCTCAGAGGTCTGGCAAACTTTCCTGCCCAGATCCGTGGTTCTTTTACCTTTCCAGGGGAGCTGTGCCCTTCCTGGCTGCAAACTGTGTCACCAGCTGAGTAATTCTGCCAATTCGCGGTGGGTATAATTAGTTTCAGCTGCTTACTCCATCTTCTCTGCCACAACACCTGGGACGCGTCTGCCTATATCGCCACCATCTTGTAGAAATCAAAGAGACTGTCTTGACTCCATTGTATGCTCTCGCCTCCTTTGTAAATTAATAATACAGCGTAATGACTTGGGTCCACTTCTGGGTTCTCTCTTCTGTTTCAGTGGTGTATATGTCTTTTTTAGTGCCAGTAGCAGGCAGTTTTGAAAGTGGTGGCTTTATATTATAGCTTAATATCTGGTATTGTGAGCCTTCCATATTTTTTTCTTGTTCCCTGGATTGCTGAGGCTATTTTTACTCCATATAAATTTTTGGAGAGTTTGTTCTTTGTCTGTGAAATATTCTGTTGGTATATTAATGGAGATTACATTGAATCTATAAATTGCTTTGGGTAGTATGGACATCTTAATGATGTTAATTCTACCAACCCATCAACACGGTATATTAGTCCTTTGGTTGATATCTTTATCTCCTTTTCAATGTTCTGTCATTTCCCAAGTGCAGTTATTTTACTTCCTTCATTGAGTTTTTTCCTTAATTCTTTTATTGCAATGGTAAGTGGGATTCTTTTCTTAGTTTCTGTTTTTTTGAGTTCATTCTTGGTGTATAAAAAGACATATATTTTTGGGTGTTAATTTTGTATACTGATTCATGAACAAATTCATTTATTATGTACTTTTCCAGTTAGGATGAGGTTTATTTTTCATGTCTGAGCACTATGGTAGCACTTCCTGTACTATGCTGAACAGGAGTGGTGAAAATTGGCATCACTGTCTTGTTCCTATTCTTTTAGGGGAAATGGTTTTAGCTTTTGCCTATTGAGTATGATGTTGGCTGTGGGTTTCTCATATATGGCCTTTATCATGTTGAGTATGGTCCCTCT
The DNA here is from genome assembly GCF_964212035.1 of Myotis nattereri. NCBI lineage: Eukaryota > Metazoa > Chordata > Mammalia > Chiroptera > Vespertilionidae > Myotis > Myotis nattereri. Next base: position 20,200,716 of record NC_138094.1, on the reverse strand, counting down.
ATTACCACATTGCTGAGAGTTTTTATCACAATTGGGTGTTGGGATTTTTTCAATTCTTTTTCTGTGTCTATCGATATGATCACATGATTTTTACACTTCAGTTTGTTTATGAGTTATATCACATTTATTGATTTGTTAATATCATACCAGTCTTGCATCCCTGGAATATATCCCACTTGATCATGGCATTTGTTCCTTTAATATACTGCTGGATGTGATTTGCTAATACTTGGTTGAGGATTTTACTATCTGTCATCATCAGACATATTGGCCTGTAATTCTCATTCTTTGTCGTGTCTTTACCTTGTTTTGGAATTAGAATAATGCTGGCCTCATACAAACAGTTTGGAAGTATTCTTTCCTCTTTGTTTTTCTGAAAAAGTTTGAGGAGTATAGATTGTAGTTTTCTGAATGTTTGGTAGAACTCCCCTGCGAAGCTGTCTGGACCTGAGCTTTTGTTGGTTGGAAGTGTTTCGATTACTGCTTCTATTTCATCAGTTGTTATGAGCCTATTCAGATTTCTTAATTCTTTCTGAATCAATTTTGGTAGTTTGCATTTTTTACTGACTTCATCTATTTCATCCACATTGTCCAGCATTTTGGCATATAGTTGTTCATACTATTTTCTTACAATTCTTTGAATTTATATATATATATATATATATATATATATATATATATATATATATATATATATATATATATATTAGAGGCCTGGTGCACAAAAATTTGTGCACTCGGGGCGAAGGGGGTACCTCAGCCCAGCCTGTGTCCTCTCGCAATCTGGGTCCCCTCAGGAGAAAACGACCTGCTGGCTTAGGCCTGCTCCCGGGTGGCAGAGGGCAGGCCCAATCCCTAGGTGCAGCCCATGGTCAGTTTCAGAGCAGGGCTGATTGGTGAGTTGGGGCGCCTTCCCCTGTCATGCACAGAGCAGGGCACATTGGGAGGTTGCGATGCCATCCTCAGTGATGCTCTGGGTAGGGCCAATTGGGGGGTTGGGACACAGCCCCCGGTCACACTCAGGGCAGGGCGGATCAGGGGGTTTGGGCGCCGCCACCGTCACTCTCAGGGCAGGGCCGATGGGGAGGTAATGGCTCTACCCCGTCACACACAGAGCAGGGCCCCTGGGGGGTGGGTTGGTGCACAGCACCCTGTCAAACACAGAGCAGGGCAGATCAGGGGGTTGGGGCGCTGCACCCTGTCACACACAGAGCCGCAGGGTGATCAGGGGGTTGGGGAGCTCCCCCCTATCAGGCACAGAGCAGGGCTTATCAGGGGTTTGGGGCACCTTCCCCTGTCATGAACAGAGCAGGGCGGATAGGGAGGTTGTGGCCCTCCCCGTCACACACAGAGCCTCAGGGAGATCAGTGGGTTTGGGTGCTGCCACCTGTCACACTGATCCCAGTGCCGGGAGGACTCTAGGCTCCACTGATCCTGGTGCTGAGAGAACTCATGGCTCAGCTGATCCCAGTGCTGAGAGGCATATTACCCTTTTACTATAGAGGATAGAGGCCTGGTTCATGTTTGGGGCTGGCTGGTTTGCCCTGAAGGGTGTCCTGGATAGGGTGGAGGTCCCCACTGGGGTGCCTGGCCAGTCTGGGTGAGGGGCTGTGGGCTGTTTTCAGGCCAACTGAAGCTCCCAACTGCTCCTTTTTTTCTTTTTTTATTCTGGGCCAGCTTTAGCTCTGGCTCCAGCTCTGAGGCCTCTCCTGCTGAAAGAAGGTATCTGGCTGGTTTGGCTTGTATAACTCCAGCTCTGAGATCCCGGGCTCACTGAAAGCAGGTTTCTGGGGGTTTGTTTAGCTTCTATATTTGTTACAATCTTTCTGAAACTGCAAGCTCAGAGGCCGGCAAGGCAGGCGGGGAACGTTGGAGTCCTCTGTCACAGAAGCCAGCAAGCCTCATGTTAGTTTCAAGCTGCCTGGTGCCGGACGCCATTTTGGCTGGCAGTTAATTTGCATATCTCGCTGATTAGCCAATGGGAAGGGTACCGGTCGTATGCTAATTATCATGTTTCTCTTTTATTAGATAGGAGATTATATATATATATGTGTGTGTGTTGGTTGAATATATTTTTACTAGGGTAATATTTTCGGCTGGTTGATCCCTTTGGTATCATGCAGTGACCTTTCTGTCTCTTGTGATGGTCTTTATTAAAAAGTCTTTTTTCCTGATATGAATATTTCTATTCCAGCTTTTTTTTCTTTCCATTTGCATGGAAATTTTCCCATTCCTTCACTCCAATCCTTTGTGTGTCTTTTGTTTTCAGATGGCACTCCTGTAGACAGCATATACTTGCATCATATTTTTGTATCCATTTTGATACCCTATGCCTTTTGATTGGAGAATTTACCTATTTATATTTAGAGTTATTATTGATAGGTATTTATTTCTTTCCATTTCCTTTGTGTATGGCTAAGTTTCTGTCTCTGTTTCTTTTTCTCATGACAGCAATCCCTTTGACATTTCTTGTAATGCTGACAACTTACTCCTTTAGCTTTTTTCTGTCTATGAAGCTTGTATTTGACTGTCTATATTGAAGGAAAGAATTGCCGAATATAGTAATCTTGGTCTCAGATCCTTACTTCCCATTAACTTGAGTACTTCATCCCAATCCCTCTGGCCTGTAGAGTTTCAGATAAGATATCAGGACTCAGCCTTATGGGCACTCCTTCGTAGCTAACAGTTTTCTTTTCAATTGCTGCCTTGAAGATTCTCTTTTTTTTAATTTTTGGCATTTTAATTATGATGTGTCTGTGCATGGGTTTGTTTGGGTACTTCTTTGGGGTTCTCTTTGGCTCTTGACCTTGTGTGGGATTTTCCTTTACCAGGTTAGGTAAGTGTTCTGCCATTGTTTCTTCAAAGACCTTCTCTATGCCTTTCTCCCCTCCTGCCTCTTTTGGCACACTCGCTATTCTAATACTGTTATATAAGTGGTCCTCCTGTTTGTATTATGTCATTTTATATCTAGGACGGTTCTTCTTTTCATAGTCACTATATCTTTTTTCATGCTGTTGAGCTCTTTTAACTTCATAACTCTGAAGTCAGATTCAGATAAATGTCTTCTCTGTGCTTCACCTCTCTCTATATCTGGAGAATTCTCTAGTTCTCTTCATTTGGGGGTTGTTTCTTTATTTCCTCTTTCTGGCTTTCTGTGTGGGTTTGTGGTGACAAGTTAGGTAGACCTGTCTGCCTATCAGTCTCTAGTGCAGAACATTGTTAAAGGATGTTTCTGACTAAGTAGGTCAGGCAAAGACTCAAAGCCTCCAGAGACCTCCTCTGTCTATAGACTGATAGGATTCCAACTTAACTTGCCTCCAAGGCAATGGTCCTCAGGTTATAGCAAGAGTTTGTTTCAACAGGGTGGTGCAGTTGCCTCTGCCTGGAGGTTAATTGTTATTTATAATCTCTTAAGTGTCCTCAGGGCACGGTGTTTACCAGTAGTGTGTGTTAATTGTGTCACCTCCAGGAAAGGCAAATGTCTGTGTGGGAAAGATTTTCTCTGCTGCATGAGGAAATGACTCCTCCCAGGAAACTTGAAGTGTTTTCTTCTGTGCTGGAACCCTTGACTCCCCAGTTCTGACTTTTTCCCTCACAGCTCCAGTCCACTTCACCCTCCCTTTGCCAGGGCACAAGCTGTGTGGCTCCACAGGGAAATTTGTGTGGTGGCCCTTTAAGAGGATACCTGAAATTCTAGCTGTCTCTCCCTGGCAGACAGTGCCCTGCTGCTATTCACATCCACAGGTTATATGGGTACCCTCCTCAGTTCTGGTGCTCTCTGCTAGGAGGCCCAGCTTGGGGATTGGCCCCAGAGTTCTCAGTGGCAGTCCTCCACAGCTGAGATATCTCTCTGAGACTTCAGTTGCTGTCTGTGGGTGTCAGGCCCGCCCCTTCAAGCCTCCTCTCCTCCTACCGGTGTCTAAGTGGCCTCCACCTTCGATCCTCGGGTGTCAGGGTTCTCTCCTGTGAGTTTTCCATTGATTATTCAGGAAGTTGTTCTGTATTTTAGTTGGAATATCAGTTTGTTCCTGGGAGCATGTTCCTGTAGCATCCACTTATTCTGCCACCAATCTTTTAAATATATTTTTACTTATCTCAGAGAGGAAAGGAGAGCTAGTGAGAGTTAGAAACATCAATGATGAGAGAGAATCATTGATCAGTTCCTCCTGCGTGCCCCAGACTGGAGATTGAGCCCACACCCTGGCAAATGCCCTTGACCTGAATCAAATCTGGGCCCTTCAGTCTGAAGGTCGGTGATCTGTCCACTGTTCCAAACTGGCTAAGGTTCTGCCCCCTTTTTCAATCTTCTTCAGAATCCCTCTGCATTGTAAAGTCCCTGCTAACATTCTTGTCCAATCCGCTCCTTTTCATGTGGTTTCAGGATGGAGTGAGCATGAAGGCCCTAATGTCCTGTGAGTGCACATTCTGATCAATAGCACCATCAGGAAATGTGCATTGAGACATGCTCAGTATTCATATAGTAACAGAAACCTGCCATGTCTCTTACTGTTTCTGTCTCTGTTTGGATCATGAGGGAGCCCAACTAAGGCTCTTGTTTCCAATAGGGTGTTCAAGGATACACCCTAAATTTCAAGCCATGATCTTCTGAGAATACTTTGGAAATGGTGCCCTACCCTAAAATGTATTAGGCCATTTAATTATAAGGCCATATCTTTTTATAAGAATAAGGCTTTCATTTTTTAATTTTTTTTTCATTGCTTAAAGTATTTCAAAGGATATTACAGATGTCTCCTTTTTTTTTTTTTTTTTTTTTCTCCCCTTGACCTCCCCGGCTTCCCCCCCACCACAGTTTTTATTTCTTATTGAATGAGTAATCTAAGAGTCATATAAATATATAAAGATATACTTTGTGCTTCCAACAATCATATACTTAATGAGGAAATACAGAGACCAAATAACTACATCTTAATCAATAGAATATAAGTATAATAGGTCCTCATGTTACATTTAAGATCTATTCCTGCAGCACGTCATAATGATTTTTGCTGTAAATCAGAACCCACCTAAATAAGCATCTACATCACTCATATGGAGCACACATACACAGTAGTAATGAGGTGAAACAATAAAAAAAATAAAATATAAAAATTAAAAATTAAAAGGAAAATAACGATTCCTGTCCTTTACTTGTGCTAAATCCTATCTAATAATAGACAAACAGGGTAACTGACAGTATCTTCCCTTAACCTCCCATTGGCTAATCAGCACAATATGCAAATTAACCACCAACAAATATGGCGGTTAAATTGCATAACTAGGTGCCCAATGGCTATAGGCTATTGGAGCCTGCAATCAGAGCTGAGAGGACCCCTGCCAAGGTCTGATGCCTTGGTCAGAAGCGTTAGGCTTGGGCAAGGGCGGAGCTGGGTTGGTGGGTAGCAGGGGGTAAGCCAGCGATGGTGGGGAGCAGGAGAGGAGTTGGCGTTGGTGGGAGCTGGGGGTCCTCTGCCTAGGCCAAATGCCTTTGCCAGTGGCATTAGGTCTGGGCAGGGCTGGAGCCGGTAATTGCAGGGGTACTATTGGTCCCTTCCAAGGTCTAATGCCTTTGCTAGAGACGTTAGGTTTGAGGAGTGGAGGTGCCTGTGATTGAGGGGAGCATGGGGTCTCCTGCCCATGACATTAGGCCTTGGCAGGGGTGGATCTGGCAATCCTGGAGAGTTGGGGGTCCCATGCCCAGGCCTAATGCCCCGGCCAGAGGCATTAGCCCTGTGCAGGGGCAGAGCCAGCAATTTCGGGGAGCAGGGAGGCAACTGGCCTTGGCGGGGAGCAGGGGAAGAGCCAGTGATCATGGGGAGCAGGGTCTGAGAGGATGATTGAGGGAGTTGGTGGTCCCTTGCCCAGAGCTAATGACTGGACCACAGGCATTAGGCCTGGGCAGGGACCAAGACGGCAATTGGTGTGAACTCCAGAGGAAACACCTTTTTTGACTGCTCATTAGTTAAGCTCCCTCTATGCCACTGGTAATATTCTTAGTAAATTGGGTAATAAGAATCAAAATAGGTGATTTAGGGGTTTTTACCGCACTCCTGGAGAAAAAAGGAAGGTCCACTGCTGGAGGGGTAGGAAATGTCATATACTATCCTTGCTGGTTTTGCTGAGTGAATAATGCCTTGGCCTGCCCACTGCTGAGTCTTGGTTCAATTCTGGCTAAGGGCATGTACATAGGTTGCAGGCTCCTCCCTGGCCTGGGCCCAGGTCAGGGCTCATGCAGGCGGCAACCAATCAAAGTGTTCCTCTCACTTTGATGTTTCTCTCTGTCTTTCCCTTTCTCTTCCACATTCTTGAAAAATCAATGGAAACATATTCTCAGGTGAGAAGGAAGGAAGGAAGGAAGGAAGGAAGGAAAGAAGGAAGGAAGGAAGGAAGGAAGGAAGGAAGGAAGGAAGGAAGGAAGGAAGGGAGAAAGAAAAGGAAGTAAGAAAGAAAGAAATGTCATATCCTATGAAAGACACATCTTGAAAATGACTAAAGAAAGTTGTCATTTTTTTCATAGTAAAGGAACTGGAGTCTGTGTTGATGAAAACACCTGGGTAGCTGAGGTTGACTGGCAGTGGCTGCAACAGCGGGGTGATTGAGCTGATGCCTTTGCCTGATCACCCTGGTCACCGCCCACAAAGGGAGGCCAGGCTGTGGCTTAGGCCCACTCCCCAAAGGGAGCATTGAGCAGGGAGTAGGGCATCCCCTGAGGGCTCCCAGTATGTGATAGGGGCCTAGCTGGGCTCAGGGGCCCCCCTCCAGTGCACAAATTTTTGTGCACCTTGCCTCTAGTAAATAATAAAAAACATAAAGCACATATGTAAATACATATGAATGATGGAAGTTTTTTTAAAATAAATACTCAGAGGATGGCACTGTAACCACAAAATGATGTACTTCGAGTCCAACGTAACCCGAGGATGGTCTGCATTTTCTCAACAGACTGAAAAGTAATTAATGTGGGTTCTGATGGTGATTTAATGAAAACAAGGGTGGGAAGGCACACTTGAAAGAGTCAGGCATTGCAAGTTCCAAATCAGTGCATGCACATAGTTTTGAAGAAATCAGGTAAAAGTGACTTATTCATATTAGTAAAGAGATGTTTTAAAATCTAACATAGAGACCCTCACTATAAATTATGTTGGAAAATTGAAAGTATTGATAGCATCAGTGTAGTTAAGAAGAATATGCCTCTGCACTTGAATATAGACAAGCATCCTGCCCATTTCAATTTTGGATGAGCTAGTGAGCAAAGAAAATTAGTGAAAGGCTCACTTAGTGGCATTAGTGCAAAGAATTAGCACTGGAACATAGTAATATTTATGGGAATGTAATATTTCTCATATTTGAAGGCGATTCAGTGCCCTTCATAGGAGCCGTTAAATACAGCTAAAAAGCAGTAAAATCTATATGGCCATCATTACCAAAATTCAGTTTCTACTTTAAATTATTCAGCATTAGAAGAGAACCATGCTAAATGGGTGATAAATTATGAAATGATTAGAGGCCCGGTGAATGAAATTCAAGCACCAGTGTCATCCCACAGCTTGACCTGCGCCCTCATGCAATCTGGGACCCCTTGGGAGTTATGGGACTGCCAGGTTATTGAAGGGACAGAACAGAACTGATAGCTGTGTCTCTAACTCCTCTCCCAGTAAAGCCACAGAATGTATCAGTTACTCAGCCTGCCATTATCTCAGCCAATGTGGAAGCGGGGGAAACTAGCCCAAGACCAAGAGTATGCTAGCCACCCCCCTGTCTTTGTCTAACCAGACCCTAGCTGCACCCTGCCTTTGCGTCACTAGCCCCCGGCCCTCACTCAACCAACCAGAATCGGCCAAATCAGTGGTCCCAGTGTGCCCCCACACCCGACCCCAAGCCCTATAAATTCGTTGTTCCCTTGGGACTTGGGGCTCTCTCTTGTATCCAGTAATGGAGGCATGGGGGGGACCAAGTCCCGGGCTTGAATAAAAGACTCTATGTGTTTGCATCGGACTCTGTTCCCTAGTGGTCTCTCTTGGGGGATCTTGAAATCTGGGCAAAGCATTTAGGGGCTCGTCCACGACCCCCAAGACTCACGAGGAACCCTGATCGGGAGAGTTTGACTGACCACGGTAAGTGTCTGTGTGTTGTCTATTCTATTTAGTGTGTTCTGTCCTGTGTGAGCTCACTTCTGAAATCTCTATTGCCCGTAAAGGCCTAGGTGGACTCACTGGGGGGCCACGGGGGAGGAGGAGGCAGGGGACGCACCGATCCTCCATCTGGAGGGGCCAAGAAACCCCTCAATCTGAGACGAGTGGTGCATGGCCATTGTCTAATCTGTAGTTTTGCTTCCGCGGAGCCGGAAGTTTGTTTTGGTTTTGCTTCCCTAGAGTTGGAAGGCTGTATTTGTCTGTGTTTGTATTTTTTTTCTGTTTTCTGTGGACTTACTGGACGGACGTTATGGGACAGACTCAAACTACTCCTTTAAGCATTATGGTCACTTTAAAGTCATGGATTTGGCCAAACCTGCTTGCCAGCCTCAGGTGTGGTTTTGCAGAACTGCTGGGAACTTGGGACCTTGCAGCTTACTGAATTCAAATGATAAAAACACTTATGTCTTGCATTTTTGAAGTTTATTCTTAAAAATGTTACTGAATGAGAAATGCTGAATATTTGCCAAAAGTTTAAGGTTCGAATTGATTGGGAAAAAATGTGTGTTGTGGTAGCTAAATGCCTTTGCTGAATGAATGTTTGGTGAAAGTATGTGAATGTGGAGGATTTGGGCCTGCCCTCTCCTCTCCTTTGTGTGGCTCCACGACTTCGGTCAGGTGGGCAACTGAGTAAGGATCTGTGAAAACAGGTCACCCCCTCCCTTGTCTGTCTCTCCTCACTGATCATCATGAGGTCGGGACAAAGTAAACCTGCTGTTCTCAATTACATGTTAAAAAATTTTTTTAAAGGGGTACAGTAGAGATTGTGGAATTGGATGAATGCCGAAATACTGAGGAAGCCTGAATGAACAGCTGTTTGTTTGTGTGGGACTAGCCAATTTGCTACCGAGAGGGGGGACTGGACGCAGTCTTAAGTCCTCTGGTAGGTTCTCACCAAAAGGTTGGTCGAGAATTCTGTTCTGGGACATGGGTGCCAGGAGTGCCCCCATGCCCGTCTGGGGAATTGGGCATTGTTTTGTTTATCTGCTCAGCTCCAGTCTGGGCTAGTCTACTGAGAGAGTGTGAATACGAATGTTTTGTCTATATTGGCTGCTCATTACTAGTCTGTGTGAAGTGAAAGTTACTTTGATTGATTTTGCATTTCTGTTAATTCAACTGGCTGAACATTTGGACTGGACCCGCGATGGGCTGCAAGAATCTCTAGCAGTTCTCACAGTCTTTTGCTCGCCATTACAGAAGGAATCAGCCCACTTAGTTAATATAAATTTCTGTCTATCAGTTGCTCTTACCTGGGTTGTAAATCCCTGTAATTCCAAGATTGCTTAGTTCTGAGATTGCTTATAAAAGAGTAAAAGAGCAAAAAATCTGTGAGGAAAAGCAGCCTGGGCTGAGATAAGTGGGGTTGGGGGGGGGGGGGCGTTGGCAGTTATGCTGCTGGCTGCAAACCTAACAGGTCTTATCAATGAACTTCAAGGTTACAAAAAATAACTGTAAGCACAGTCTTTCTCTGCCCTGGTTTGTTCTTTTAACCCCTCCAATGCTGAATCAAACCGATACCTGTTCTTAGTTTTATCACAAAATGTCTAGATAAATCTTAAGAGTAAAAGTACATTTAAAATACGTTCATAAATTTTAATCTAAAATTGCTGAATGTTCACTTTTGGTAATCATTAAAGGATTAAGGTTTCTAAGAATAAAATAAAACAACTGAACTCCCGCTAGAAAAGCGGAGGAGGAACAAAGCTAGAATCCGCAGCCCCCCTGGTGATTTAGAACTGTTTGCCAGGCAGACTCAGCCCCTGAGAGTCAGGTCAAAGAAGGGGCGTGGGGGTGGGGCTGAATGCCTGAGCTGCCTGCAAGGCCAGGAAGCTCCTGGTGGAGAAGAAGTGGCGTGCATGCGGATCAATGAGAGCCTACAGGAGCTGCAGCAGCTGCTGGCAGGCACTGAGGTGCAGGCTAAGCTGGAGAATGCTGAGGTGCTGGAGCTGAAGGTACAGTGCCTGCTGCGGGAGTGCTGCAGGGCAGAGCTTGCAGGTGCCAGCAGCTGCAGGCAGAAGCCAGCAAGCACTTCACTGCCAGCTACATCCAGTGAACCCCCTGCTTGAGTTCATACCACTGCAAAAGGGCAGTGGCTTCCTGGATTTGCTGGGGGAGGCTCTGGCTGGGTCCCTGGGAGACCCTAGGCGGAGCAGCTGGCTCACAGGAGGGACTGATATCCCCTTCTAGTGCACTCCCTGGAAGGAGGCCTGGTTGCTGCTCTGCCACGAAGGAAACTGGTAAAAAGGCAAAAAACAGGGCACTAAGCGTTAACAAAAAGGCACTGTCCCTGGACCTGGAAGCCATCAGGACTTTGAAATTCTCCAAGAGAGGAGGAGTCTGACTCAGAGACTGGCTGAAACCTCGTTGGGTTAGAAAAACCGGAGGCTGCATATTGAACTGATAGACTCCCTTTTTCTGGGCAGAGGTCCAAGCCCAGTTATATAGGGGTTAAACTACCTGTGTACAGCAAAACAACTTTCTCCTGTGCCATAATCCATTTTAAGAAAATTGAATGCATGATAGACCAGTATGCTGGGACAAGTAAAAGAGGGAAACTGAGCAGAAATCCTATCTTCCCTAAACCAATGACACTTGGAAGTAAATGCTTTGCATTTGCCTCCCTAAACAAAGGTTAAATCGTGTATGTCAATCTGATTAGTGTCATTTGTTGTCCACACACAGGGACAAATGAAGTTAGAAAATAAGCCTTATTTTGATTAGTTCTTTTATTCAGGAGGAGCCAACCCGGTCCATCCCTGCTACATGAATGATTAAATGTATGTTAAGGAATTTTAAAATTGCTCAAACCTCACTGCCTTGGGTCCAGTTCTGCGTGTGTAAGAAGGGACAGAGTAGTTTAGTTGCAGGCCAGAAGAAGCTGGCAAGGCCATCCAAACCACCCAGCCACTATTGGCCAGAGCCGCCTGAGGCAGACCTCCTCGGATTGGCAACAGCTGACTCTGACTAGGACAGACTGGGCTTTTTCCAACTGGGCCCCCATGAGCCGATGGTCAAAATGAATATCGGGGGCCAGACTGTGAACTTTATGATTGATATAGCGGCAGAGCACTTGGTAGTTACTCAGAAGGTAGCTCCCCTCTCAGGACAGGAAGTCACTATTATTGGAGCTACCGGTACGGTACCACAGCTGCAGACTGTTCTGCCGCCCCTGCTGATATCAGTTAGGTGGCCATCAGGTGGTTCATGAATTCCTATATTTACCAGTTGACCTGGTCCCTCTAATGGACAGAGACCTTTTAGCCAAAATGGAAGCAGAAACCACTTTTGCCCCGGATGGCTCAGCACAGCCTTGCCTAGGTGAAGAAACCTCTCCTATGATCCTGTCCTTAGCAGTGCAGAGAGAGAAAGAATGGAGACTTTATACCCCCCAGCCAAAAGCCCCCACATCTATTCTTGTCAGGCCCCCATCAGGGGACTTGGGCAGTGTTCCTATTATCTGCCAAAATTCCTAATACTGTAAAAGTACTTGTTCACTGAAAAGGTGTAAATGTGGATGTTTATTTGATGCTTATATGTCTACTTAGGTATAAATATTTGTAGATAAGTAGAACCCCCGGTTAATTTTCTGGCGTATTCTGGAGCAGCCTATTCAGTCTTGACAGAGCCAATGGGACCAGTAACATCTAAGAAGACAACAGTTCTAAGAGCCACGGGACAAACTGCCTTTTTCCTTGTACATCAAAGAGGACTGTGGACCTCAGAACGAACATGGTAACTCATTCGTTTCTAGTCATGCCAGAATGTCTGTACCCCTTACTTGGACGTGATCCCTTACAGAAGTTACAAGCCACCCATAAGCTTGTTCGAGATGCCCTGCCATTGCCACCTCAGACTCTGTACATCCTTTCCAGCCTGGGGACTCGGTGTGGGTAAAGAAGTTCACGACCCCAGGACTCACCCCAACTTGAAAAGGACTATACCTGCAGAAAATTGTATAATAGACTCAGATGATGCCTGCATCTTCATAGACATGGCTTCAGAAAGACAAGGACAATTTTACCTTATATAGAAAGGTCAAAGAGTGGACTTTAGTCACCTCCATAAAATGTTTGTATAGCCGTTCCATATCTCATGTTTAGTAGCGGAGGATTTAGCTGCCTGAAGCAGCCATGGGGCCAATATTATGTTTCATTGTATTAATATGTTGTATTAACCTTCAATTCTCTTACAGATTTAAATATAGCTGTAGCTGTGGACCAGTGATGGTCTACAGTCCTTGGTAGTCTTTGGGAATAACTGGCAAGTGTCCAGTCTCCCACACTGAGGGACATTGTTATAGCTATGTGTTAGCTGTCCTGGAAGGGGACTATATGGGATGAACCCCAAAAGTAAAGGGTGTCTGGCTGCCAAGTGGGCAGATGCCCAACTGGGCAAAGAAGAATACCCATCAGGTTTTGGTCTCTATTGAGAAAAAGCTGACAGTTGGCAGCCTGTGTACTGTATTACAGGCCTGCCTGACCATGCCCATGTCAGGGATGGTACAAACCTCGGCTGTAGAGAGCTGGGAAAGCCCTATTTAGAATGGAAGGTCTGAGGCATAGTTATACATTTTTAAAAGACTGACAAGAAAAATCAGAAGCTCTTAGAGCAGATCAGTATGTTTTTCTCCTCATATAATTCCTCTGAAATCTGGCAATGCTTAATAAGTCATGGCAATACATTTCTTTGCATGAAATCAATAAGACCGGTTTTCAGTAGTGATTTAATTAACCGGAAACTTTGTCTGGAGTATCATGTTTTAAAGAAACCTGTCTGAGCTCTGAAGACTTGAAGCCAATAAGAGTGCGACGGAGAAAGCCTGATATCCTGCTTGGGAGCCCTGAAGATGGCTGGCACTGGAGCATCAGGCCCATGCCCTACCATCAGTGGTGGTTGGTAAGAGTAGAAGGGGAGCAATAAGGATGCCTCTGTGTCCCTGCGGAACCCCCACACACTCTGGACTGCAACGAGTAGGAGGGCTACTGATATGGGCCTTAAAGCCTAGAGCAAGGGCTCAGGTGGAGTTGCTCCTGGTGAGGGATTCACCTAACGCAGCAGATACTGCGGGCAGGCCTGATGGCAGTTGGATGGCTTGGCTTCCTGGCCCTACGGGTCACATTAAGATTCAATCATGAAATTCCAGCAAGGATAATCAGTTACCATTCTTGTTGTGTTTATGCAAACATCAGGCCAAATTAAATACAGTAGATAAATTGATCTTGATTTGGCTTTTTGATAGCCATAGAGGACTTTAAGAAGAAAAATCCTATTTCAATAGAAGTTGTTAAAGCTTCTTTCCCTTCCACCAAACCATTTGTTATAGTTTGTCTCTGCCAGGTCACAAGCCCAGCTCCTTCTGTGCCCAGGACAGCAGGGAGCCTGAGTGGAAGATGACCTCTAACCAGACACACCTGCTGCAGATCACCCTCAAGAAGACAGCGGACCTCGGCAGACCCCTTGCAATCCTCCTGATGCTGTTGGCTTTCGGCCCTTGCATTATTAACAGACTAGTCCAATTTGTCAAGAAGTATATAAAATTAATTCAGTTGATAGTTCAGTCCGTCTCATGATTGAGCCGGAAGTTCCAAGACAAGGGGGGAATGAAGGGACAGAACAGAACTGATAGCTGTGTCTCTAACTCCTCTCCCAGGAAAGCCACAGAATGTACCAGTTACTCAGCCTGCCCTTATTTCAGCCAATGTGAAAGTGGGGGAAACTAGCCCAAGACCAAGAGTATGCTAGCCACCCCCCTGTCTTTGTCTAACCAGACCCTAGCTGCACCCTGCCCTTGTGTCACTAGCCTCCGGCCCTCACTCAACCAACCAGAATCGCCCAAAACAGTGGTCAGAGTGTGCCCCCACGCCCGACCCAAAGCCCTATAAATTCATTGTTCCCTTGAGACTCGGGGCTCTCTCTTGCATCCAGTAATGGAGGCATGGGGGGGGACCAAGTCCCGGGCTTGAATAAAAGACTCTATGCGTTTGCATCGGACTCGGCTCCCTAGTGGTCTGTCTTGGGGGATCTTGAAATCTGGGCATAATAGTTAGGTCTGACATCTCCTGAGGGATGTAGCAGTGCACGAAATGGCAGGCAGCTGGACAGGAACCGAAGCTGGAGCCAGGTGCTCCGTTCCTGCTCATCCAAGCCCCACTCCACCTGCCACCACCAATTGGTAGCACTGTGGCATAGGCAGCGAAGGCTCCTGCTGCCACAGCTGCACTCTCCAGGTATGAGCCTGGCTTCTGCCTGAGCAAGGGTCCCACTCTGGGAGCTCCCTGGCCATCAGGGGGAAGATCCTGTGTTGAGCATCTGCCATCCCCTGGTCAGTGTGCATCATAGCAACGACTCATAAGGGTCCCTTAGGCTTTTGGCCCAATAAAACCTTACTATTCACAGATGACATCTTGCCACTATTAGAATACTAGTGGCCCTATTTAATTAATTAATAATTAATTAATTAATTAATTAATACTAAGGAAATACTAATTAATACTAAGGAATTAATGAGAAGAAATATTGTAATGCCGCTATTTGCCCTTTCTCTATAATAGAAGTGTCAACCAAATTCAGGATTGACCATGACAAATTGAAACACATGCATGCAATTGGCGCCAGCAAGAGCTGCATATGTTTCGCACATGGGCAGGTCAACCTGGAGTGACAGAGAGATAGCGAGAGGGTGTGAACTTGCTTAATTAGACCTGCTGTCTGAGTTAGCTAAATTTTTTCCAACCCAGTGAAGCAGCGCAACTTCTCTTTCAGGTAATTGTCCACAACACAGCAGTAAATTTCAACACAAAGCAGATTATTATTGTAGCTCACCCAGGGAGAACAAAGAGTAAACCATTTAACTGCAGCAGTGTTTGAATATATTCTTCACAGTGGGAAAACCTGAAGTCATTTACAAGTTCCATCATTTCTTCCTTATTTTCAGTCAGGTCAAGTTTCTAAGCTTTCTAAATCTCTGTTTTCTGGCTAATGAAGAGAAAATAGGATGACACTGAGTCTACCATCTACCTATTCCATGACTCTGTGAGGATCAAATGACACATGGGAAAATGCTTCACAGATATTTGGTTAGTGTAAAATATTCCCACCTGGCTGTAAACCAAGTCGTGTTCCAGGACTGAAGAAACTGCAAGGAGGTGAGTCGCTGGGGAGAGGAAGCCGGGCATTGCTACATGATGTCATTACCCAGATGGACACTTAGCATATTTGCCTTTTATAAATGTAGATTGCCAGTGCACATCATGTATACTGGCTGTGGGTCTGATGGTCACAAAGACATACAGTCAGTCACTCAGTCTTTTATATGTAGAGAGGCCCGGTGTACAAAAATCTGTGCACTCGAGGGGGAGGGTGGGTCCCTTCAGCCCGGCCTGTGCCCTCTCGCAGTCTGGTACCCCTTGGGAGATAACGACCTACTGGCTTAGGCCTCCTCCCAGGAGGCAGAGGGCAGGCCCAAATCCTAGGTGCAGCCCCTGGTTGGGCTCAGAGCAGGGCTGATTGGGGAGTTGGGCGCCTTCCCCTGTCACGAACAGAGAGGGCGGATAGGGAGTTTGTGACCCCGCCCCCTGTCACACACAGAGCCGCAGGGCAATCAGGGGGTTTGGGCGCTGCCCCCTGTCATGCTGATCCCGGTGCCAGGAGGCCTCGCGGCTCGGCTGATCCCGGTGCTGGGAGGCATATTACCCTTTTAGTATATAGGATAGAGGTCTGGTGCATGGGTGGGGGCCGGCTGGTTTGCCCTGATGGGTGTCCTGAATCAGGGTGGGGGTCCCCACTGGGGTGCCTGGCCTGCCTGGAAGAGGGGATGATGGCTGTTTGCAGCTGGTCAGACACCCTTCAGGGTGGGGGTCCCCACTGGGGCTCCTGGCCAGTCTGGATGAGGGGCTGAGGGCTCTTTTCAGGCTGGCAGGTGTCTGAAGCTCCCAATTGCTCCTTTTTTCCTTTCCTTTTTTATTCTGGGCCAGCTTTAGCTCTGAGGCTTGGCTCCAGCTCATAGGTCTCGGCTGCTGAAAGCAGGTATATGGTTTGTTTTGGTTCTATAATCGAAACACTGTTTCAACTCTAGCTCTGAGATCCTGGCTGGCTGAAAGCAGGTTTCTGGGGTTTTGTTTAGCTTCTATATTTGTAACAATGTTTCAAACTGCAAGCTCAGAGACCGGCAGTGGCAGGCGGGGAACGTTGGAGTCCTCTGTCACTGAAGCAAGCAAGCCTCATGTTCGCTTCAACCCTCCTGGCTGCCGGCCGCCATCTTGGCTGGCAGTTAATTTGCATATCACCCTGATTAGCCAATGGGAAGGGTAATGGAGGTACGGCTAATTACCATGTTTCTCTTTTATTAGATAAGACTAGAGGCCCAGTGCATGAAATTCATGCACGGGGGTGTCCCCTCAGTTTAGCCTGTACCCTCTCCTATCCGGAACCCCTTGGGGAATGTCAAGGATCACGCCTAAACTGGCAGTCTGATATCAATCTCACAATCTGGGACTGTTGGCTCATAACTGCTCACCTGTATCCTGCCTGATTGCCCCTAACTGCCCCACCCTGCCAGTCTGATCATTCCTAACCACCTCTGCCTGCTGGTCTGGTCAGGCCTAATTACCTCCCCTGCCAGCCTTGTCATCTCCAACTGCCCCCTCCACTGGCCTGGTCGCCCCTCACCGGCCACCCTGCTGGCCTGGTTGCCCCACGCAGCCTGCTGTTCAGTTTTTTTGTTGTCCCTCACCAGCCCTCCGGCTGGCCTTATCTCCCCACACAGACTGCTGTTCAGTCATTTGGCCATCCCTCACTGCTCCCCTTGTCTGCCTGGTCACCCCACGCAGCTGCTGTTTGGTGGACAAGTGGTTTCGGTCATCACAGTCACTGGCTTTTTATATATATAGACTAAAGTCCAGGTGCACAAAAATTTGTGCACTCTGAGGGTTCCCACCACTCGTCCTATGCCCTCTTGCATCTGGGACCCCTCGGAGGAAGTCCACCTGCTGGCTTAGGCCCACTCCCTGGGCAATCAGGCTCAAGTTGGCAGTCAGACATCCCTCTGGCTGCTCAGCAGCCCTCGGGGGATGTCAACTTACCATCGGGGAGCAGATCTATGCTCCAGTTGGACATCCTTAGTGCTGCTGAGGAGGTGGGAGGGGCTCCTACCACCACCGCGGTGCTGGCAGTCATTAGCCAGGCTTGTGGCTGAGCACAGCCCACCCTGTAGGAGTGCACTGATCACCAGGGGACAGCTCCTGCATTGAGGATCTGCCCCCTGGTGGTCAGTATGTGTCATAGTGACCACTCATTCCCAGTCATTCTGCTGTTAGGGTCAATTTGCATAGTAACCTTTTATTTTATAGGATAGAGGCCTGGTGCACAGGTGTGGGCCTACTGGTTTGCCCTGAAGGGTGTTGCAGATCAGGGTGGGGGTCCTGCTGGTTCCCCTGGCCATCTTGGGTCAGGGGCTGCTGGGTGTTTGCAGGCTCATCACACTCCCTTCAGGATGGGGGTGCCCACTGAAGTGCCTGGCCAGCCTGGATGAGAGGCTGATGGCTCTTTCATGCTGCTCAAGCCCCACCCCAGTGGAGACCCTAACTCCATGAAGGTTTGGCCAGCCTGGGTGAGGGCCTGAGGGCTGCTTTTAGGCTGGCCAAGATGGTGGCGATGGAAGCTCCCAGCCTCTCCTCTTTTTTTTTTATATTCTGGGATTTATTTACCTAGTATAATTGAAAATTTGTAGCCTTGAGTGTAGCTCAGAGCCAGCCAGGGCGGGCGGGAGGCTTGGCTTCCTCCATTGCCAGGGGAAACCCAAGCCTTCTGCTCACTCCAGCTCCGAGGCCACCACCAGCTTAAAGCAGGAATCTGGGATTTATTTATCTTCTATAATTGAAAATTTGTTGCCTTGAGTGGAGCTCAGATCCGGCCATGGCAAGCAGGATGCGTGGCTTCCTCCATCACTGGGGCAACCAATCCTCCTGCTCACTCCAGATCCGTGGCTGCCACCTGCCTTATTGGTTGGGTTAATTTGCATATAGTCACTCTGATTGGCGGGTGGGCATGGCTTAGGTGTAGTGAAGGTACGGTCAATTTGCAAGTTTGTCCTTTACTAGTGTAGACTAGAAGCCTGGTGCTCAAAAATTTGTTCACTCGGGGAGGTTCGTCAGCCCAGCTTGTACCCTCTTGCAGTCTGGGACTCCCTCGGGGGTTGTCCACCTGCTGGCTTAGTATGTCCACCTCAGCTGGAAATCAGACATCCTTCTGGCCACCCGAGAACCCTCAGGAATGTCCACCTGCCAGCAGGGAGAATGTGTAAGCTGCAGTTGGACAACCTTAGCAGTGCTGAGAAGGCTGGAGAAGCTCCCAAAACCACCACTTCGCTGGCCCCCATCAGCCTGGCTTGTGACTGAGTAGAGCTCCCCCTGTGGGAGTGCACTGACAACCAGGGGGGCAGCTCCTGCATTGAACATCTTCTCCCTGGTGGTCAGTGTGTGTAATAGTGATCAGTCATTTCCAGTTGTTCTGCTGATAGAGTTAATTTGCCTATTACCCTTTTGTTATATAGGACAGAGGCCTGGTGCACCAGTAGGGGCTGGCTAGTTTGCCGTGAAGTCCCGGATCAGGGTGAGGATCCTGCTGGTATGCCTGGCCAGCCAGGGTGAGGGGCTGAGGGCTGTTTTTAGCCCCCTGGTGACCAAATCTCCCAGACTCTCCTTTTTTTAGTTTTTGGGGGATTTATTGTTTTTGAGAGGGTAGTTTATAATTGAAACTTTGTAGCCTTTATCGGAGCCCTGGCCCAGAGTGGTCAGGTGGGAAGCTTTGCTTTCCTCATCGCCAGGGGAAACCCAAGCCTCCTATTTGCTCCATGTCTGTGGCCACCGCCATCTTAGTTGGGTTCATTTGTATACTTCCTCCCGATTGGCTGGTGGGCGTGTCTTGTGGGTGTAGCAGAGTGATGGAATGATGGTTGATTTGCATCTTTCTGTTTTATTAGTGTAGACTCGAGGCCTGGTGCACAATATTTTTGCACTCTGAGGGGGTCGCTCAGCCTGGCCTGTCCTCTCTTTTGGTCTGGGACACCTCGAGGAATGTCCACTGCTGGCTTAGGCTCACTCCCCAGGGTACTGGGCCTAAACTAGCAGTCAGACATCCTTCTGGCAGCCTGGGGTGTCCACTTGCCAGTGTGGAGTAGGCCTAAGCCGCAGTCGGACATCCTTAGCGCTGCTGAGGAGGCAGGAGAGGCTCCAACCACCACCGCTGTGCTGGCAGCCATCAGCCAGGCTTGTGGCTGAGCAGCACTCCCCCTGTGGGAGCACAGTGACCACTGGGGGCAGTTCCTGCATTGAGCGTTTCACCTTTGGTGGTCAGTATGTGTCATATTGACCAGTCATTCCCAGTTGTTCTGCTGTTAGGGTCAATTTGCATATTACCCTTTTAGTATATAGGATAGAGGCCTGGTGCATGGGTGGGTGCTGTCTGGTATGCCCTGAAGGTTGTCCCGGATCAAGATTGGGGCCCCGCTGGCATGCCTGGCCAGCCTGGGTGAGGGGCTGAAAGCCATTTTCAGGCTGGCCACACCCCACGGCTTCCCAAGCTCCCAGACTCTCCTTGAATGGAAACCAGCGCTGGCTGGAAGCAGATATTGGGGATTTATTTATCTTCTATAAGTGAAACTTTGTAGCCCTGAGCAGAGCCCATGACCAGCCAGGGAATACGGGAAGCTTGGCTTCATCCATCGCCTGGGGAAACCCAAGCCTCCTGCTTGCTCCAGCTCCGTGGCTGCTGTCATCTTTGTGACAGAGTGATGGTTAATTTGCATATTGTTTTTTTATTAGATAGGATATGTAGATATACCCAAGTGCACAACAAGAGCACAAGGCTTGTCCTCTGTCCAAAATGTTTTTGAAAGTACACCATGAAATGTTTTTAGATAAGTGAGGAAGTTGATTTTGAAATTGAATGTGCATTACTTGGCATATTATGGACTTCCGGGAGCAATGGAAAGTGTTTTCACCGAGATGCTAATAATTCAATACTTGCATAATGAAGGAATTATTAGTGCATATGTGAAAGTGCATGGTGAGTGAGTGTAGCAGGACGATTAAGAAGCTTTTAGTAATGTCGAACAGAGATTGTGAGAAAGACAGTGCAAAGTAGAGAAGGAGAAAAGTTGACAAATGCTTGTCAAGATATAGGAAGGCACTGATAAATATGTACGTGGACATCATGGAATTTGCTGGCACTATGTTCAGGGGTGGACAGGTTTCTCCCAATGATGGTAATTTAAGAAATTAATGAAGATATAGAGCTAGGACAAGAAGTCAAAAGATAATACATTCCAGAATAACATTCTATAGCTCATTTAACCATGAGCTCATTGGAGTCTTAGAGGAAAAGTAAACATTTTCACTGAAAGAGGAAATAAAGTGGTGCTTTGAATAGTTGCTTTTTCCTTAAAACATTGATCTCCATTGTGATACCCTCACGTAAGTATTTGTCATT
Organism: Myotis nattereri; assembly: GCF_964212035.1. Classification (NCBI taxonomy): domain Eukaryota; kingdom Metazoa; phylum Chordata; class Mammalia; order Chiroptera; family Vespertilionidae; genus Myotis; species Myotis nattereri. Next base: position 20,180,041 of record NC_138094.1, on the reverse strand, counting down.
TACAGGACCGCTGTCATGTGTGAGAGAGAATTATGCAGGCGTTCCTTGCAAAGAGAAAACCCCTTCCAGGAGAAATTACCATTTGTCTCCAAGAAATGATGATGGCACTACTAGTTATGGGTAACCGGCAACAAAACATAAGGACACCTAATATATGCTAGGTACTGTTGTTGGTGAGGTGAAATTCATCTATCATAACACTAAATATTTACCATTGACCAAATAAGTAGCATGTAGTATATTCAGAGTCCTAATTTCCATTATTTCCAACAGCAGCCAGACCTTGTCACCTTTCTGTTCCTTGTGCACAGGACTCCAGTTGTTCTAAATCCCCAACATTTCCTGATGTTTTCCTCTTCAAACATTGGAACCTACTTAGGAATAAAGTATCTCATTTTAGTTGATTGGCACTTCCCTAATGACCCATCCTTTCATGAGCTTGTTAGCTGTTTGTGTATCTTCTTTGGAGAAATGTCTCTTGAAGCCTTCTGCCCATTGGCATTTTCCTATCTGTGTAGTCAGAGTGTGTCCCTGTTCTGTATCTTAGAAGGTGATTTCAAAATACTTCTGCTTTATTTCCTTCAGTTATTCCGGCAGAGGTGATCTAGGTTCCCGAGTCAGGAAGCATTATGGCCCACCATCTAGGGAGGATGCACACTGTGACCATGGCCTTTCAGGTTCTGGAGATGAGCACTCCTGTAGGAGACACAGGTGTTTAAAAGCCTTCTCTCTTTTTATCTAGTAGCACACTGCAGTTGTTAACTTGGACAAAATTAATACCGTGTTTTTTTAACGTAGTGATTGTGATGGCTGTGGCAGCAGTCCTGGTAGATATTATTCTGAATATCGAACTGGAGGCTCTTACAGAGGTTCCTATGAGAGCTATGGTAAGTGTCCAGACAGACTGTGTGTAAGTGACAGGATTGGATTTAACAGGCCGCCTTGTGATTTACTCTAATTTTACTTCCATTTGCACAGGGAGGACTATATGCAGTATGGGCTTTGTTTTATCTGGGAGGTCTTGTTTTCTTTTGTTAGCAGCTCATTTGGAACAGTGCAATTCTTTCAGGGGTGAAGGATCACACTCATTTATTGTCTTTATTAAAGAAACAAAGTACAACTTTTTTTTTTCTTTTTTTTTTCTCACCTGAGGATATATATCATTGACCTCGGGAGAGTGGTACGGAGGGAGTGGGGCTGAGAGAGCTCTACATCAATGTGAGACAAATACTTTGTTTGGTTTCTTCATGTACAGTCCCCATCCAGGGACAGGAATGGACCCTGAAAACCAGGGTCATGCCCTTGACCTGGAATCAAACCCGATATCCTGGCACTGCAAAGGCTGGTGCTCGACACACTTAGGCACAACATCCAGGGGGTTCTTTTCACTTTTTGCTTTTGCAGAAGGAGAATTTGACAGTGTGAAGCATAGAAATAATACGAAGGTCAGGATTTCAGCCTGTTTCCAGAAAATGTGCCTTCACATATATTCATAACCAATTATTTCAGTTAAAACATTATTCTTCAGCTGTATTTTAGATAAATGTAAGCTCCCTTGCCTGCCTCATCATTACTGACATATTTTTAGCACAGGTGTATGTATAAAAGCATAGGTTTTCCAACTATTTAAGGCTTTACTAGGGTCATGTCATACTGACTTGAAATTATTCGTTAAGATGTGAAAGTATTGTTATCTGGTCACTGACTTTACAGGAAGCTCAGGTGGAGCACCACCAACATGAGGGCCCCTCTGACTTATGGTCGAAGGAGTCACTGGGATGACTATTACAGCCGCAGAGGAGACGGATATGATGGAGGGGGAATAACAATTACTACAACAGCCGATGGGACACCCCTCTAAGAGGACCTGAGCGTGGTGCTGGCAGTGATCATAGGATTCACCATCTACGCAGGAGAGAGTGAATCATACAGTGCAGTAACTAAACTATTGGGCTCCTCTGGAGGAGACATAGGGAAAGCCCTTGTGACAAAGGAAGTAGACACTGAAATAAAAAATAATGCTAAGGTATGGTTGCCATTTAATTTGTAAAAATATTGTCTTCTGTTATTTAAGAATGACTAAAAGTAAATGGTGGGATTACGGAAGAAGCAAGAATTATCAACCCTTTATGAAAGTTTTGGATAGAATGCAAAATTTGAATTATTAAAAGCTTTTTCATAAGTGTTAATTTAATTACAATATACTTAAATGTTTAATTGGAACACTTGTAGTGTTAAAATTTTCAGAAAAAGTTTCCCGCAAAAATGATTTTGTCTGTTTTTACTACAAACATACAAAGCAATGTGTTTGGATGGTGAATTATATTTATGGCCCTAAATTTCCCAGGGTGTCTAGGACCATACATACATAAAGTCTTTGAAGTGAACTGCATACAAAATGAAGCAGTGTGTTACTTCTTCAGGGCATGCTGCCCTATTTTCCAGTTAGGGAGGGTAAACAAATGAGGTATTCTCCTTGGAAAACGTAAATGGATAAAAGGATTGAAGAACCTCTGACAAGGCCGCAAAACAAGGATTCCTCCAGCTCTGTGGCCCACACTTTGCCCCCTAAGATACTGATAAGGAGCAGGCTGATCCCACTGGCCCCAGGAGGAAGAGGAGACCTTGGGGAAATAGGAGATGGTGGTGAGCAGCAACAGGGCAATGTGGCGTGGCAGCACAGCAGCCTAGGCCTTGGCATGAGGAGGATTTGCAGACACCTGTGGAAAGGAGTATAGGAAGAACATGTCGTGGCAGCCCCTGTTGAGGGGCAGGTGGCAAGGCCTGAAGGTGCTGTGGGCGGCCTAGAGGGAGAGTTCAGAGGAGGGGCTGAGGTAATCTGCTTTGACTCTGAGTGACAGTGGACATGCACACTCCCTCCTCCTGCCTAAGCCCCCCTGCCTGAGCTGGAATTGCACTGCCCTTGTTGTACTGGTAGTTCCTGTCTCAGGCACACACCCTGCGGCCCTGGTGTCACAGGCTGTTTCCCTCCCAGCATCCAGGTGTCCCTGTGAGAGAAAAGCAATGGCCCAGGAACCTGGCAGCACACCGGAGGAGACCCAGGAGGCCCCTCCTCACCCGTCCTGTCCGCTCACTGGGGGCCATCGTCCACTCATAGTTCTTCAGGGGGTTGAGCCACAGGTCCTTGCTGATGATCTGGTAGGGCAAACAGACCTGGGTTAGGAGAGCACAGGGACCCGAATAGAATCCCAAGCAGCAGGCGGACACAGGAAGCTGTATGCTGGCATGGGCAACGACATCCCACCTCAGCAATCCTGTCAGATGCCGCCACACTATGGTCAGAGAACCAGTAGAAGAAGCTGGGGCTCCTGTCCTGGTGCCTGTTGATGGAGGCTTCTCATTCACAATGCTGGGACCACTGAATGGGAGGGGCACGGGACCCTGTATCCTGCAAGGGAGGGGTCTGTGAAGCTGGGCACAGCACCTTCCAACCCTGCCCACCACCAGCTGCTATTTGTATTGGGCTTGGGAATGCCCTGGAGAGACCCAGCATGAAGCAATGCAGATTTCTGCCAGTGCTGGATCTTGGGTTGTTTTTAACATTTTTTTCTGATGCCAGCTGCTCCTTGTTTGATAGGTGTTAGAGGGAATGAAGCCTGAGCCAGGCCAGGCCATGCATATGGAAAAGCTGCTACAAACAGCTTGGCTGGAGCTGCTAATTAGATGGGGTGGGGACTCAGGAAACCACTAAGGTGGAGGAAAAAGTGTGGGCCATATATATTTATTATTAAAAGTTATGCAAATGCCCCCTTGATATTAGCAAAGTTTTACATGTCTCCCATATGATGAGAGATTACTTGCATTGCCCTCTCTTCATTTTTGCATTGTCAGCTTTTATTCATTTTAAAGTGTGCCCAGGTGGTCAACAAGTGTGTACTAGCTTGGAAATAAAGTATTGAATCATTCGTTCAGAGTGATTTGTTATTTTACCTATAGTCTGTATTATTTTTATTACTTCTCCAGTTAAAATGCCAGAAGTAAAAATTCTCCATTTGAATTGCATTCTTTGCTTACAGTTTAAAATGATTTCATCTCTTCTACTATGAAATAGAATCATTACATAATCTATCGTATGTTTACATCACTCAGCTATTTTTACTTAAATGGGTCTATGAATATAACATTTTAAAACGTAGCATTTTCATTATCATAAGTGCTTAAATTCGCTGATGTCCCAAAGTCAAATTGGCTGTGTAAACATAACTGATGGGATAGTAACTGATGCACATAAACAACTTCAGTAAGAAAATTTGGTATTATATTTGTAAACAAATCCCAATAAAATTTCTGTCACACAGGGGCCCTGATACAAAGTGACAGCCATAAGAGCCATTCACATATTCTGAGTCTAAAATATTCCCTCGAGATCTATGCACCTCTGCCACATTCCCAACATTCAAGATTTAGCTAATACCCCTTGGTTCCCTTGATTTTTTATGAATAAAAGGGTTTTCAAATGCCCCCACTGATTCCGCCTAATGTACCACCCTTATTTTCCTTCTCAACATTCTTGTGCATAATAGTACTTACTTTCTTTTCCTTGATTATCTGTTATCTTTACAACAAAACTCATTGCTGAATAAAATATGGCGTTTGTCGTAGTTAGAACCATTAGCACTCAGAAGGCACACGTGTAAATATCTGTTGAAAGAAGAAATTGAGGAATAACGTCTACACAAACTACATTTTGTTGTGCTTAGAAAGTAGCAAAAAGGGAATGACCATCAATTATTCTTCACAAGTCAAATAAATGGATCTTTGAACTCAACAAAAATTATGAGGCAAATCTAATTATTAGCTACTACAAAACCCTAAATATGATGGTAGAGTATAAAGGTCAATATGTAAAGAGCGCCTTCAACATACCAGAAACCAAAAGGACATTGAGCAAATTAAAAGGACAATGAGGAATCACCTCACTCCTGTCAGAATGGGTACCATCGACAAATGACAAGTGCTGGCAAGGTTGTGGAGGAAAGGGAACCCTAGCACACTGATGATGGGAAAGCAGACTGGTGCAGCCATAATGACAAACAAAATGGCATGTCCATAAAAAAATTGAAAACAGAACTCCCATATGACCCTGCCATCTCACTTCTAGGAATATGTTTTAGGAAACCTAAAAGACACATCAGAAAGAATATATGTTCCCCTATATTCATAGCAGCACAATTTACAATTGCTAAGATTTGGAAAGCACCTAAGTGCCTATCAACAGGTGAGTGGATAAGACAAACAAACTGCTGTACATTGACACAATGGAATACTACTCAGCAGAAAAAAAGGAAGAACTCTTTCATTTGCTAAGCATGGGTGGACCTATAGAGCATTATGCTCAGGGAATACGCCAGCCAGAACTACACAAGTATCGTGTGATCTCACTCTTATTTGGAATCTCATGAACAAAATACATTGATTTAAAAATCATGGAGGCGGAGACATGGAAGCATGGACAGGCTGTGGAAACTCACAGGGAAGGCAGGGGAGGGTGAGTGGGTGATGGCTGAGACATAACCAACCAAGGACCTTGTGTGAATGTATGCACAACCCACAGAAGCAGGCAATGGGGGCGGTCAGGGCCTGGGGAAGGGAGCTGGAGTGGCCTGGAAGGGTCGCTGGGGGGAAGGAAACAGACATATGTAATACTTTCAGCACCAAAGATTTTTTAAAAATAACTGCCATGAAAAAAAATGGAAAGAAAAAGGACATGTTATACATTTTCAGGGGACAGGGGCTGTGTACACATCAGGAGGACAGAGGCCTTATGTTAGCTCCTGATCCATAGGTTCTCAATACCTTTGACTTGGGTAGTCACTGACATTACAATTTTCTCAGACACCTACCCTTGTCAGCACAAAGACAGGTGACATTTTCAAGTTGCCATCACTGCTAAACCAGAAGCCGTGGAACTAGACCGAGAAGGTAGCAACCCTGATCGTCATGGTTCACTGGCTTGTGGATAGCTGACATGAGCTAACCTCTAGGCCAAGCTCCATGAGATTCTCATTTCTGAGACCTGTGGGGAGTAGATGGTTCCATGCTCTGTCAGAGGTCTTCTCAGGGCATCGAAGGTGGCTTCCATCCCCTCTAAGTTCCAAGGTGTTCCTACCAAGGTGGGGAAACCATTAAGGAGAGAGTGCTGTCAAAACCTCTCAAAATGGACTGGGGTCTGTGCGAAGGTGTATCCTTGCTTTCAAAGAAGAAAGGCTTTACCATGGGCCACACATCTTTTCCCAACATAAGCCTTTCTGGAGGACTTTAAAGGATCATGAATTGGATCAGAGGGGCCTGGGACCTGGTCATGAGCTGGGGAGGGAGGACAGGAGTTGGAGCAGAGCATGGTGCTCGGTACTCACTATCTAAGGCCACAAGGGGTCAGCAAGGGCCTGTAGTTGGGAAAGGTACTTTCGTTGTTTTCCTTTGCTGTGTAGAGTCTCATTAGCTGCTTGCTGAGCCATTCCTAAGTGGGACACAAAGAATGTTGAGTGTTTATGTCAATGTTTATTGTGTCAGGATAATTCCTTTTCTGGAAGTGCAAGTAAGCATCTCCCAACAGAGCGGGATCAAGAAGGGGTTGAGGGAGAATTACCAATCTCCAGCTCTGCCCGAGGTCCCTGAGCAGGGCAGGATTTGGATCGCACTAACCTCAGCCATCCTGTGATGTTCTTGTTACCTTTGTCCCACACAGCAATGGGGGATGTCCTAGGATTCCTCTGCCTTCAGCACTGTAACTCCTGCAATAGGAAAGTAAGGACACCCAAAGCGGGCTTGATTCCCTCGGCTCTGTCATTGGGCTCCGTCTGTCCTGACTCGGATGGGGCAAAGGCAGGTTTACAGCTGTGAGTATGGGAAACACAGAGTTTATGCCTGTATTATTGTTTATTAATCATGGTATTCTTTTCCACATGAACAACTGTTAAGCTACTTTTGCTCCACCCTGGATATATAAAATAGGTTCTCACATGGTTATTGATTACTGAGGCAGGAAAGTCCCAGGAGCTGCCCACTAAGCTACAGAGACAGGAAAGCTGGTGTTGCCACTCAATTTCACTACAAAGGCCTGAGATCCAGGGGAGATGATTATGTAAATTTCAGTCTGAGGGCAGGAGAAGGTGAGATGAGATGTCCCCATTCAATCCATGAGACACAGGAGGAGTCAGATCCTTCTTACCTGGCCTTTTGTTCTTCTCAGATCCTCAGTGGGTTGTTTGAGTTCAATCTCACGGGAGGGCAATGTGCCTGGTAAACTGAGTCAGCCAGTGACATGTTGGTCACAGCCAGGAACACCCTCACAGATACACCCAGAAATAATATGTAATCCCAGAACCCCGTAGCCCACTCAAGATAACCATTAAATTAATCTTCACCATGAACACCTATCCTAATTGCCCTGAGAATGAGGACCTTGCTAAGATATACTCTTTCAGTGCTAAAACCGGGAAAATTCTGGAAAAATGGCTAGAGTCGGTCACAGTGCAGTTTTTCCAGTGCTTCTGCCAGGCTGATTGAGATGTCCAAACAGTTCTTGGCATTGTAGATACACAGCAGAAATACATATGTGCCAGGTAGAAACTCATCGACGTATCGCAGACCCCTTGAGGGTCCTTGCAAAGAGGGCACACACACACCCTGTATCTCTTCCCTTGTGGGGAAAAAGGAGCCATTTTGGAAAGAGGCCAGGTGATAGGGAGACAGGCATTGTGAGAACTGCCTCCAGATTAGGAGTCCATTGCTCTAAGGGAGAGGACATTCTCCGTAAAACAGAGTTGCATCTCCAGACCTTTACTGCTCAGCCTCCTTGGATATGGTGTCACAATGAGGTATGCCAAAAGACTGAGAGCACCTTACTCTACTCAGTTCCTCAGCAACGCAGTCACCTTTTCTCAGTTGCTCTTCTTTCAGCAACGGGCCCAGAGAGGGACCACCCACTGAGGAGGGCCATCCTGCCAAGAGAGCCTGAGCACACAGAACTGAAGTGGGCAACAGTAGAAGAAAATCCATCTCTGGCACTCTGCTCTGCGGTAGAGATGAAAGCACTTAAAGTGGAGATGATCCTGAGAACTGTAAAATGGCCCCATGCATGCACGCCCTCTTCTCCCCATGACTGCAGTTGAAGAGGTGGAAAGAGTTGCCTGTTCTGGGACTCTGACACACAGGTAAAGAGGAAACCGTCACTGTCCCAAAAGAATAAGCTAGAGAGACAGTTTGCGTGCCATGGTGAGAGAGGCTCCTGCAATGTTTCTCCAGCCCATTGTGAATGAAGGCTGTGGAAGCATCTTCAGAGCATGAAGGGAGCCTGTGAGCACAGGTCCAGTTTAATTCCCACTGTCCCATGAGCTGGCTCCACTGTGTAAAGAGTGTCACTCCTTGTATGTGAGCAACAGTAATGACCAACCTCGTCCTCCAACTGCAGCCCAGGCATGGTCAGCATGGCTTTGTTGCCAGACTTGGGGCCAGAGAAGTGCTCAGGGATTCCTGAGGGCCAGTGTGACCCCATAAATCAGGAGGTTAGGGGCCATGTCAGAGACATAAACGGTACCAGGACACATAAATGTAACACCCACTGCCATCACTGCTTCCAGCAAGCAAATGGTGACCTACTTTCCAGGTGTGCCAACCTGAGGGCAGACAAGGACACAGGACCCTGAAAGGACCAAGAACACAATCTGGTGAGCCAACCTGAGAGAATGGGGATAGTTTGAGTGTTTCTTCTTACTCAGGACACACTGAGACCTGGCGACTGGATCAAACCTTGGTTGCCCCTGTCTTTCCTCCTGGGGCATCAACATGTTTCTTGACTGAGGAATTGAGGACTTCCCTCATGTGACATAGGTAGGAAAGTGAGGACAGTGACTGAGGTGGTCTAGGAAAACATCCAATCGCTTGCTTACTCCAGAACCATGGACAAATCTGGACACTTTCATTCTTTCTCAGCCATTTCCTTGACACACTCAGTTGCAATGAGTCCTCATGCCCCCCTTGTCCCAATCTGCACAGTGTCTGAGGCTCAGGGCCCATTATTGCCACTTCCAGAAGTAGAAATATTGGGAAGTTGAAATGTTGGGATGCAGCAGACACAGGGACTACCCCTCTATGGCAGACACAGACTCAAGAGAATCTCCTGGTAAACAACAGAGAGGACTTCATACAGGTCAGGGGTAAAGCACAGCAAACTTCCTCCCCATATGAGGACAGTGGTGCCCCCTGATGGCCTAAGATGATTCAACCTGAGCTTCAGAGAAGGCAGCTGAGAGGTAGGTGGCAGACACTGCTCTGTCTGCTTCTCTTACTCTTTCAAGTCCAATCCAGCTCAGTACCGGGCCCCTCGATAACTCCTACATGCATCTGAGCCCAGTTACCTTTGTATCCCAGTTTTTTTCACATGGGCTGTCACCTGCCACAGGAGGTGGACTAGACCCTCCAATTAGGACCATTTTACTTGTTTCTAAGTAGTTTTGGCAGAGGGTTAGTGCTCCTGAGGGAGTTCTTTGCGTCGCTTGAGGAGACATTAGACGTTGAGTAAAATCAATTGCAGGAGGGCAAGTGGGTGAAAAGAAAATGGGATCAAGGGAAGACAGAATGACTTCCCACAACGTTGAAGGTCACAATACCCATGATGGAGAGAGCTCAGTAGGATTGATTGCCACTGAGAGGAAAACAGGAAGTGGGATCCTGAGTTTGAGATTCTGGGAGGTGACTTGGCAAGAAACCTAACCCCAGGTCCTCTCCTAAGAGTGTGGCAGGATCTCAAATGGGGCACACCATGTTCTTCACTGTACCCCCTTCATGATCCACTGGGAATCCTCACCTCTGAGCCATGAGACTTCTGGTGGCAAAATCTGCCTCATGCACAGAGAGATGGTTGGCGTGGAGTATTCTTCTGGAAAGAGTTGGATTTGGAGAACAGACAAGTCAGAACCGAGTGGTCCTTGCCAGATTGACATGGCACTGTACTCAGGTAATGACTGGAAGTCCTATGGATCAAGATGCTACCACAAAGCTAGGGCACAAAGTTTGTATTATTGTTCATACCACAGCACAGACATTCTGAAGAGCAAAGGGTGGTGACACCTTGGCTAAGGGAGGTCAGACATCTGTGATGGAGTAGAGCCGTGTAAATTGGATATGTTAGGCAGTGACAATATTCTATGTGATACCATGCATTCAGTGTCAGTGCCTAAACCTGTATGTGCTCCATTAAGTCAGTTTCCACAGTAATGTCTTTGGTGTGAGATAACACTGAAGTGGTACTAATCCCTGACCTGTTCTTAAATCCATCAGCTGGACCTGTGGACCAAGTAGACTGAGTCCTCATCTCCTGGGAAAAGTGTTGGAAGCCCTAGGCACATTCCAGTTATCCTCATCCTTCCTGCAGGAAGCAGACCTCTGACCTTCATGGAGTTCCACCTTGTCCTCATTCATTGCTCCTTATTCTGTCAGGACCACAGGGACCCAGAGCCAGTGCTTCAGGAGTAACCACACTCATTTAACACCATCCTCTACCCGTGTGCCCACATGATAACATGTGACATATACATGCTAAGCATTGATGGCTGCCAGAGTTGGCAAAAGGACCACTTGCAAAAATAGATAATAACCAATAGAGCTAAAAAAAATATTTTTAAACACACTAATATTTATTCCCAAACACATACTTTCAGGTCAAAGATATACAATAATATCCTTTCAGAATGCCAATTAGGAAGAAAGATTAAACATCTGGATATAGTACATGATAAAGAGAGAGGCACCTGTCACAGAGGTTCTGTGACACATGAAAGGTCATGCCCTGTGGTGCTGAGTCTCTGACTGAATCTTATGGGAGAACAGTGCTGGGTACATTGGCCATAGTGACACCGAAAACACTTCTAATCCCTTCCATCAAAAATGACCCTTCTTCCACATCCGATAAAAATTAAACAGGTGTCCAATCGTGTTACTTGAGAAATGCAGGGACCATGTCTACCATCTGAGACTCCAAATTCCCAGGGAACAGTGTGCTTCTTATTCCAGCAAGGTTTCATTAGAGAGACCCTGGTCACCCAACAGCTTGTCCTGGTTCTCCTGGTAATAGTCCCTCTTATGAAATAGTGACTACCTTTTCAAAAGGAAAAGGTGGTCCACCTTTGAGGAGAAACACTAGAAGGGCCGATGGGGGCTCCCACAGTCCTACACACATCGAAATAACATGCAACCTATGGGCCTTGCTGTTACAGTCAGGGGCCACAAACAATTTCAGATGCAAAGGAAGAGGGTCAGCAGAGCCATTACTCTCTGGTTCGTACTGGTGTCCAGCAAAGGGACATTGCTCCCCCCCACACACACACACATGCACACAAACACAAACACACACACCCTACATGCAGGCTCACCCCTCTGACCAGCTTTACACAGAGTGGGGCTGAGACTCAGGATCTTCTCCGAGTCTTCATTAGCAAGAGACCCTTTCCCACTGAGCTGTGACACAACTCGAGGGGGTCCACGTGAGTCACTGTTGCAGCTTGGACGATTAAAGCATGATGGTAAACAAAGCAGTACTTGGGAAAATGTCACCAAGTGACTTAAATGGAGAAAATTATAGCAAAGACTTAACTTCCAGGTAGGGTGATCATCCATGTCATTTCTAAGAGCTGACATCTGCAGGGCTGGAAGTCAGAGAGGACTTACAGCCTTTGGATCATGAGGTCACACACCAGGGCTTGTGGCAAATGGGCCCAGCTTCCTTTAACACTCCTGGACGTCTTGGCCTGATAGTTACGTGTACTTGTACTGTTTGATGCACTTTAACTGGGATTATCACTGGAAATGTGTTGCAGCATCACGGAAATCTTCGGGGACCCCTGAGGAATGGGGCCACCTCCCACAGATTCTGCAAGATCCAAGCAGCCATGGGCTGCTTTTAGAAGCATCCTTTAGATACCTGAGTGCAGAGGTGATTCTGAGAGGACACAGAACCTTTCCCTCAAAACCCAGCCTCAAACCTTCCTAGGTTCTGGGAAGTATTGGGAGCATAAAAAGACAGAAAATCAAATTGGAAGGAGGGGAGAAAGGAAGAGAAGGAAATAAATTTTTTTCCTTTATTCTCATTCCCACTTCATTTGTGGAGAACTGAATCCAGGTGGTCTGCACAGGTATGAGAGTGTTATGCCCAGAGCTCGGGGTCCCCAATAATCCACCACCAGGAAGCCTCCTCCGAATCAAAAGCAACGAGTCTTTATTGATCAATTCTAGAATTGGCTCCCAGCCTCTATCCGGCACAGCGGTGAGGCGAGAGAGAGTGTCCCAGGAGAACAAAGGTTATATAGGGCTAGCTATTTGGGGTGGGCTTTAGGGGTGGCGTGAGTTACAGAGATTGGTCAGGGTTTTACAGCATAAGGGTCAGGAAGTGACCATCATATTCTGAAGGTTGGAGCCGTCCTCCACTGTAGCCTTATTAGGACCGTCACTACATTTCTGGAGCTTCATTGGTCCACTCAGGTGGGTGGTTGGGAGAGTTAGGACAATACCAGCATTCTTGTGGTCACTCTCAGGGGGGGGGGGGGGGTGGAGCGGCTTGGGCTGAGGGCCCAGCCTTGCAAGACAAGATAGAGGAGAGGGAGAAGAGTATGTCCCTGCTTCGTCCTTGAAGAGGGAAGAGGGTGCATTTCTGCTTAGTTCTGCTTAGTTCTTTCAAGTTCCGTTCTGTCCCTTCATTCCCCCCTTGTCTTGGAACTCACGGCTCAGTCATGAGACGGACTGCATTTCTACCTCTCCCTCTGTCGCTAGAGGCCAGTATTGAGCTTGTAAGACCATTAATTGAACTACCCCTATGCGTTCCTTGACAAATTGAACTATCTTGTTAATAATGCAGGGGCCAAAAGTTAGCAACATTAGGAGGATTACAAGGGGCCCGGCGAGGGCAGAAATGAGAGTGGTTAACCATGGGGACCAATTAAACAGGGATTTATACCAGGACTGAGACCGCTCTTTTTCCAACTTCCGCTTCTGCAATCCTTCCCTTTTGAGGGCCATAGACTCTTTAACAACACCTGAGTGGTCAACATAAAAACAACATTCCTCTCCCAAAGCTGCACATAAGCCCCCCTGCTGCAGGAATAGCAAGTCTAGTCCTCTTCTGTTTTGGAGCACTACCTCAGATAAGGAGGTGAGAGAATCCTGTAAATGGGTAATAGATTTTTCAATTCTTTCTATGTCTAGGTCAATGGCTGCTCTTAGGGCTCCATAATTCTTGTCTTGTATGACAAGTGAGGATATTCCAGTCCCTGCTCCCGCTAGTCCCAATCCCAAGAGGGCGGCCATAGTTAAGGCTGTGATGGGCTCTCTTTTATTTCGGGGATTGGCAGCGCTGAATTTGTTAAGGAACCTCTTAACAAATTCATATACCTCTTTCTCTGAATGGTATATTAACTTGGGAATTAACTGCACGAGCACGCAAAAGCCCTCCTTCTGGGAATTAAGGACCAGGGAGTGGACACAAGGAGCGAGGCCACTGGAGCAGGCCCACCATGCATTCTTGGGAGGCAAAAGGTATACTGCCTCTTCAGGGATAGTCAGAGTTTCGTTGCAGAGATGCAACTGCTCAGGGGGTACGTTGCCTACGCAGGCCCCCTGCCCCATTACTGCCTGGAGGGTTAGCCTTGCAACAGTTTGCTGCCACCTGCAGGAGCTGACAATCGTGGCGGTTGTATAGTTACCCTTAACCGCGATACCCTCATAATACGGTGGCTCAACGTCTAGACAGAGCCAGCAAGATTTGGTCAGGTCAGGCCTGGAGGCGTTTAAAACATAATAAGCTCCTATAACCATGCTTATAAGTGGGTCTACTTCAGGCGGGGGGGTATGACTCAGAGTCAGGTTCTTCGTGGTAGGTGCGAGTAGGGTGTTAGGCAGTGATGCCGGGGCCCATGCTCCTTCAGTTGTAGATACCCGGGGAGTGGTCAGCTGAGGTTGAGGAGCTAGTACTTTGTTGGGCCCCATTCCCACAGGGGAATGATAGTGAAGGGGGGTATTTTGAACCCGGAGGGTGAACAACATCCCAGGGTCCGCCCTACGCAAAGCCCCCCTGCAAGAATAGATTCGGAATCCCCAAGTCTTTCCGGTGTCCCATCCTGTAGCCTTTCTACCCTCTTTTGTGAAGGAAATGCTCACGGGGTTGCAGTAGACACGGCCACTCTGGGGACACGGTGGAGCAGCCGGTCGCCCAACGGTGATTAGGTCACCCTTCTTGGGGGCCTTCCACCAGATGTGTCCGGTTGACACACATGACCAGGAAGCACAGAAGTAGTCTCCAGCACTTCCACAAGGGTCATTTCCCCGGGACTGAGCTTGTGAGTGTCCGGGGAAGACATAAAAATAGAGGGTTCTCCTTGGTTTTGAGTCCTCAAAAGCCTGGCGTATTGCCGCACCCAGGCAGTAATCGCTGGTGTCGAGTGGGTTGGGAAGGAGAGTTAGGAGGTCTACTCGCAGTTCAGGGAACCAGGTGTCTTTGGGATGGATTTGAGAAGTCTGATTAAGGATCACCCCTGAGTTAGTGTCTAGATCTGCCAGGCTATATTATAAGGAGTGTGAGGGCTCCCGGTGGCAGGAGTGTTCACGAGTAAAGTTACCAACATCAGGTAGGTCGAGTGCACCGCAGCTTGAGCTTGAGCGGGTTGCGCTGGTCTTGGTCGATGCTCCATTGTGTGATGAAGTCTTCCTGGATTGCAGAGGGGTCAGCTGGGCGAACGTGGGAGTGATGGACCCAAGTCGCGATGCCGTCTACCTTGAGAGCGGTGGGTGTAGTCAGCACGACGATGTAGGGGCCTTTCCAGCGTGGTTTGAGGATCTCCCGGCAGTGTCTTCTGATGAACACCCAGTCACCTGGCTTGTACTGATGAGGTGTCGGGGTGGGGCCAGCCTCGTAGATGGCGCGGAGGCGCGGCCAAATGTCCTCATGCACCCTCTGCAATTCTCTTAGGAAAGAAGATATCTCCTGATTTTCAAACTCAATAAGAAGTTCAGCTTTTAGATTAGGGATGATAGGAGGGGGCCTACCAAACATGATCTCGTAAGGGGTGAGTCCCAGGGTGTAAGGAGAGTTCCTCACCTGGTAAAGGGCATGTGGAAGGAGAGCCACCCAATCCCCGCCAGTCTCCATGGTTAATTTGGTAAGGGTCTCTTTTAGAGTTCTATTTATTCTTTCTACCTGCCCTGAACTCTGGGGCCTGTAAGCACAATGCAATTTCCAATCCGCCCCTATGACTTTGGCTACTGCCTGTGTTACCTGCGAAATAAAGGCTGGCCCGTTGTCGGAGCCTATCATAGCAGGAAAACCATACCTGGGTAAGATGTCTTCCAGCAGCTTCTTGGCCACCGTCTGGGCCGTCTCATGCTTAGTTGGGTATGCCTCTACCCAGCCAGAAAAGGTATCTATGAATACTAAAAGATATTTATAACTATACTTCCCTCGTTTGACTTCAGTGAAATCAACCTCCCAGTTTGCTCCTGGTTTGGTGCCTCTGAGCCTGGTTCCTTGTCCACCTGACCCAGCTCTTGCATTTGTGAGTTGGCAGGTCTTACAGGAGGTTATAATTTGATTCATTTTGGAGTCTTGTTGGTGGATCTTGATTTTGGCATGCTGAATTAAGTCCTTTAACTTCCAGGCTCCCAAGTGGGTGGACCGATGCATGCGTTCTAATACTGTGACCCCAAGCCAGTCCGGTAGTATGAGTTTCCCATCTGAGGTGTACCACCATCCTTTCACTTCCTTAGCGAGGGGGAGTTTTCTGATCTGTTGCAGCTCTTCCTGAGAGTATTTAGGCTGATCTGGTAGAACTGGGTCCCCGGGGTCTGGTAGTTGTATGGCCATTGCAGGGACCGGGGTGAAGGCCGCTGCCTTGGCTGCCTGATCAGCTTTTTGGTTACCTTTTGCTACTGGGTCATCTGCCTTCTGGTGCCCTTGACAGTGGATAATGGCTAGCTTCGTGGGAAGCCATAGGGCCCCAAGCAGGTCGAGAATCTCCTGTTTGTTTTTCACTGTTCGTCCTTCTGCTGTCAACAGCCCTCTTTCCTGGTAAATCGCCCCGTGAACATGAGCCGCAGCAAATGCATAACGGCTGTCTGTGTAAATGTTGAGCCGCTTCCCCACCCCCAGTGTCAGTGCCTTGGTGAGAGCAATGAGTTCTGCTCGCTGGGCTGATGTCCCAGGGGGCAGTGCTTCTGCCCACACAGTGTCTGTGTCGGTGACCACCGCTGCACCCACGTACCTGCATCCGTCCCGCACGAAGCTGCTTCCATCCGTGAACCAGGTGGCCTCTGCATCAGGGAGGGGCCGGTCAGTCAAGTCCTTCCGAAGTCCATGTACCTGCTCCAGGATCCCCGCACAGTCGTGCAGCGGGGCATCTAGGTCGGGGTCAGGCAGCAGGGTAGTGGGGTTGAGAGCCTCGCTGGGATGGAACCGCACTCTAGGAGGGTTGAGCAATAAGCTCTGATAGTGGGTCATGCGTGCATTGCTCATTCATCGGTCAGGAGGCTGTTTTAGGACTCCCTCAATGGCATGGGGGGTTGTTATCCAGATTTCCTGTCCCAGGGTCAATTTGTCGGCATCCTTGACTAAGAGCGCGGTTGCTGCAATGATTCTTAGGCACGGTGGCCAGCCGGCGGCTACGGGGTCCAGCTTTTTGGACAAATACGCTATTGGTTGGCTCCAGGGGCCTAAAGCCTGAGTTAAAACCCCTTTTGCTATTCCCTTGCGCTCATCTACAAAGAGGCGGAAGGGTTTTGTAATGTCTGGCAGGCCCAGGGCTGGAGCAGCCAAAAGAGCTCTCTTTATCTGATTAAAGGCAATTTCCTCTGTCTCAGTCCATTCAAAGGCCTTTCCCTCTTTGGTAGCTTCATATAGGGGCCTGGCGATCTCTGCAAAACTTGGGATCCAGAGGCGGCAATAGCCAGCTGATCCTAGGAATTCCCTTACTTCCCTCCGGGTGGTGGGAATAGGGATTTTCAGGACTGTCTCCTTCCTAGCGTCCAACAACCGCCGCTGTCCGCCCTCCAGTATGTACCCCAGGTAACTCACCCTTTCTTGGCATATCTGAGCTTTCTTCACAGAGGCCCGGTACCCTAAGGTCCCTAGGGTGGTCAACAAGTCTTTGGTCCCCTGCTCACAGTCCTCGGCAGTGTCTGCAGCAACCAGGATGTCATCTACATACTGCAGGAGGGTGAGACTAGGGTGTTCTCTCCTGTACTCACCGAGATCCTCGTGCAGTGCCTCGTCAAAGATGGTGGGCGAATTCTTGAACCCTTGGGGTAACCGAGTCCAGGTTAATTGTCCACTGTAGCCGCCCTCTGGATCGTGCCATTCGAAGGCGAACAGGGGTTGGCTTTGAGGCGCGAGCGTCAGGCTGAAAAAAGCATCCTTCAAATCCAATACAGTGTACCACACTCTACTGGGTGTTAAAGAGCTTAGGAGAGTGTACGGGTTAGGAACGGTTGGGTGTATATCCATAACTCTTTTATTTACTTCTCGGAGGTCCTGGACTGGTCGGTAGTCATTCGTGTGGGGCTTTCTGACTGGCAGGAGGGGGGTGTTCCAGGCAGATTGGCATGGAACCAGTATCCCTAGGCTTCGCAGTCTTCGGATATGAGGCTGAATCCCCTTCCGGGCCTCCTGGGGCATTGGATACTGTTTGACTCTTATCGGACTTTCCCCTGGTTTTAACTCTACCAGGGTTGGGGCCCTGTGAGCGGCCAGTCCTACTCCCCCCGTCTCTGCCCAGGCGGTGGGGAATTCTTGTAGCCATCTGTCCATATTGTTCTCTCCTGGGGGCGCCCCCTGGTGGAGGCGATATTCATCCTCCAGTCTCAGAGTCAGAACCTGGATGGGATGGCCTTTGCCATCAGTGACCTCCCCCTTGTCTGAAAGTTATTTGGGCTCCGATCTTGGTCAGCAAGTCCCATCCTAATAGGGGGTAGGGGCACTCCGGTATTACCATGAAGGAATGGGATACCCGGCCCGTTCCTAGATCTACTGTTCTTCGGGTAGTCCATGAATACTGGCTTATGCCAGTTGCCCCTTGCACCCAGGACTTCTTGCTGGCTAGCTTCCCTTGAGGTGTGCGTAGGACCGAATGTTGTGCCCCAGTGTCGACAAGGAAGTTAATAGGCGTCCCCTCCAGTCTAAGAGTTACCCTGGGCTCGGGGAGGGGGTCCGAACCCCGACTCCCCTAATCACTCAGTCCTCCCAGCTCCAAGACCTCCACCTGATCTGTCTTGTTTCCTTTTTTACCGGCCTTCTTTGTTCATTCCCGGGCCCAGTGTCCTATCTCTTTGCAGTAAGCACACTGGTTTCATTGCAGCTTCTTCTTCCCGCCCCGGGCGGTCCCTTTACCTCCCTCTTGGTCAGTGGCAAGCTGGTGAAGGTGGCGGGTCCGCTCCTCAGGGTTCTCCGTGGTGGTGGCCAGCAGAATCTTGGCCAGGTTTCGGGTCTGCTTGTCACTGGCAGCCACCATGGCATGGGCTTGCCTATCCTCAGGAGATTCTCGGTTGTTATACACCTTTTCAGCCACCTCCAACAAGTCCTGAAAACTCTTTTCCCCTAATCTATCTATCCTCTTCAGTTTCCTTCTAATGTCTGTGGCTGACTGGTTTATAAAGCTCATAACCACAGCCGCCTTATTTTCAGGAGCTTCTGGATCCATGGGGGTATAGGTGCAATATGCCTCCATGATCCGTTCTAGAAAGGCAGCTGGAGATTCATCCCTTTCCTGTTGTACGTTCCCTACCTTGGCCAAATTGGTAGACTTCCTAGCAGCCATACGAAGACCCCCCCCCATCAAAGTCTGACGGTAGATTTTGAGCCTCTCCTTACCTTCAGCCGTGTTGAAGTCCCATTCAGGCCTGGTTAAAGGGAAAGAGACATCTATCTGGGCCTGGTTGGTAGTTGGATTCCCATCTACGCTGGGAACCACCTTCTTCTTTTCTGCATCCTGCAAGGCAAGTATGGGTGCCGGCTCCGGAGGGCGTGGAGCCGGGAAGGGCTTGAGCCAGGAGGAAGGGTCCTCCACGAGGTCCTGCCAAGTAATAATGTAAGGGAGTTGATTGGGATGACCCCCCTTTGGCCGAGCTACGACTTCTCTGACCCGGCGAATGGTGGGGAGGTCGAACGTCCCCTCCGGCGGCCACCCGGCATTGAGAGCCGGCCACTCACTGGAACAGAAAGTCCGCCATTGACCCTTCTTCACTTCTGCACTGAGGTTGTTAGCCCTTCCCTTAACCTCTTTAAAATGATCAACAATAATGCTTAAAGGAGTAGTTTGAGTCTGTCCCATAGCGTCCGTCCAGTGAGTCCACAAAATCAAACAAAAGAACACAGACACCAAACAAACAAAGACACCTAAGAACAGCCTTCCGACCCCGCAGAAGAAAAACTGAAAAAAAAAACACAAAAAAACAAAAAAAAAACAGATGGGGGCTTTTACACCCCGCCAGATGGAGGTGCAAGGGATCCGTTGCCTCCCCCTTCCTGAGACCCGCCAGTGCGTCCACTTAGATCTTTATCAGGCCAGATTGCAGAAGCGAGCTCGCATAAGACAGAACCGATAACACATAGACACTTACCGCGGACAGCAGACTCTGGGAGTTGGGTCCCTCATGGGTTTTTCTTGGGGATCCCGGACGCGCCCCCAAAATGTTATGCCCAGAGCTCGGGGTCCCCAATAATCCACCACCAGGGAGCCTCCTCCGATGCAAAAGCAACGAGTCTTTATTGATCAATTCTAGAATTGGCTCCCAGCCTCTATCCGGCACAGCGGTGAGGCGAGAGAGAGTGTCCCAGGAGAACAAAGGTTATATAGGGCTAGCTATTTGGGGTGGGCTTTAGGGGTGGCGTGAGTTACAGAGATTGGTCAGGGTTTTACAGCATAAGGGTCAGGAAGTGACCATCATATTCTGAAGGTTGGTGCCGTCCTCCACTGTAGGCTTATTAGGACCGTCGCTACATTTCTGGAGCTTCATTGGTCCACTCAGGTGGGTGGTTGGGAGAGTTAGGACAATACCAGCATTCTTGGGGTCACTCTCGGGGGGGAGCGGCTTGGGCTGAGGGCCCAGCCTTGCAAGACAAGATAGAGGAGAGGGAGAAGAGTATGTCCCTGCTTCCTCCTTGAAGAGGGAGTAGGGTGCATTGCTGCTTAGTTCTGCTTAGTTCTTTCAAGTTCCGTTCTGTCCCTTCAAGAGGCTAAGGGATTTAAAGTGGGGATTTCCCAGAGGATTGTGGGAAACCTACCCAATAAGCACACGAGGGGCCTCCTTGTGGCTGTTACAATGAAAGGTTGAATGAGTGGTCATCTGGAAGCACAAAACACAAGTAAAGACAACCAGCCAGTAACGGAGAGTTTGCTTTGGGATTGTGTGTGAGAGAGAACACTATCTGAAGAAAACAACTGTGCTCTCAATGCTTTGTGAGAGGAGGAAGGACACAGAGAGGATGAATTTTCCTCAGAGCCATGTTGCATGAGCAACTGCTCGGGGTGGTGAAGCATCTTCAGAGCAAGGAGGGCGCCTGTGAGCCCAGGGCAGGTGTTGGTCTCATGTTCCCACAAACAAGCACCACTGTGGATTGTCGAGTGAGACTCCCTCCACGTTCTGCGTGGAGTAGGGTTCGGTATCTGAAAGAGGAGCCGCACAGCAAATGAGAGAAAAAGATGCGAGATAATTTTGCAATATTGGGGACCAGGCGGCAAGTCCCGAAGGACTTCCTCCTTGGTCAGGCCGCTCCAATCTTTTATTGATCTGGAGTAGCCCTTAGGGTAAGGAGGTTTCAATGACACACAGATCAGCAGAAAATTTCCAGGAATAGACAAAGTATCTGATTAGCCCATCAATAGATTTCTGGGAGTATCTGATTAACAATAATCAAGAAGGATCTACATAAGTATCTAAGGAATTAAGGGAACTAAGGTGGGGATGCTTCAACTATTATTACCTAAATTAACTGAGTGGTTCCTAGATTAACTGGGTGGTGCACAGCCCTGACCTTTGCTAGGACTTTCAAGCCCTGACCTTTACTAGGACTTTCAAGGGCTACTAGCTTTTGGGGGGTCTCTGTCTAAACTCAGCTAGTGAAGACAATGAATGGACTCCGGCAGTGGGTAGTGCCATGGCTCATGTGAAGAACAACAGTACTAATCATCCCCATGATGTAATGGCAGCCCAGGCCTGGGCAGTGTAGCTCTTTTTCCACATTTTTATCATGAGAATAAATAAGGGATCAGTGATGGCCATTTTTGGATTTTATAAACCAGCAGTTTAGGGCCATGCCTGGTCATTCTTTTTACTAGGAGACATGTTCATAACAACTAAAATCATCGCTGTGTCTGGCACAGGTGGAGGAGACTGCCTGTCCCAGAGCCCTGGACACTGAGTGAGGCTGAGTCAGGGCAGACTGGGCCAAGGGCCCTGAAAACAGCAAAAGCACTCACTGGTGGGTGCAGTGCTGGGGACCTGGTGAGCCTGAAGAGGAGGCAAAGAATCAGGCCAAGGTGAACCCACGGTCCCTTCCATGGAGGCCTCACCTGGGCCTTGAGTGAGGCCGGTGAGCAGGAGCAGAGGCCAGGTCATGGTGGAGCTACACCAACAATGCTGCCTTCTGACACCCCAAGCCTGAGCCTGGCTCCACACACTTCTCTTATCTACTCCCCTGCCTCAGAGGAGGGAGGGGCCTCCATGCAAATCTGCTTCCTTCTCCTGCCTCAACACATTCCACTCCATACTGACCTGGAGTCTACATACACCTGCAACCCTGGAAAGAAGAGCTTTCCCAAGAATGAAGCTCTTGCCCTGGCTGGGTGGCTTAGTGGGTCACAGCATCATCCTGGTATGGCAAGGTTGGGTGTTTGATGCCTGGCCAGTGCACATACAGGAATTCATAATGAGTGCTTAGGAAATCAGAACAAAACTTCCACGTCCTTCTCTCTCCTCCCCTCTCTCCCTAAATTCAATCAGTAAATGCTTTCAAAACAGTCAAACTCTTTCATATACTCTAAGTAAGGTCAGACAGAGCCCAGGACAGCATGCAGTAATGGAGCCAGTCAAGGGATACCTACCTATTCTCTTCGGGGAGTCCTGGTGTATCCTGGATGAGCTATCCCAGGACTTCCCTTTGTGTGGTGTGGGCAAAGGTAAAGACAGCTTGACTGAGGCAGGTTCGGGCACTCCATTTCAATGGCAGAGCTGGGGTCTGCATATTGCCCTCCACTCCTTCTTATTCCCCTTAGTGAGGATGGCTCCTCTGCATGGCTCCATCCTCTGTCTTTGCAGTGGTTTTATTCTGAAGCAGAGCCCTTGAATGTATTAGCTCTTTTAAGAGATGATGTATCGGGCACAACAGTTTGGGGACCTCATGGGCTTGCAGGGAAGCAGCACTTCAAACTTCATCACAGGACAGCATAAAGCCCAGCAAGTACCTTCCCCATATCCAGACTCTTGTGCCCCTAGGGTCCTAAGACTATACATCCCCCTGGGGTGCCAAGACTGCATTCCTCAGGGAAGGAAGCTGAGGGGGAAGGGACAATTCCCAGATTACTTCCTTCCCATCTTCTGTCCCTTCCAGCTCAGCACCAGGTTCCTTGACCCCTTCTATTTCCCAGTGAGCCCATTGCCCTTTGTCCATCAACTTCCTCTGGACTGGAAGGTGTTGCCTGCCACACCAGGTGGCCCAGATGCTATTATCAGGGCTTATTAGTATGCCCCACCATAGACTAGGCACCATGGTGCTGCTTGTGAGGCAGCTCTTGGCTCAAGGCTGAGGACACATTACCTAAAAACACCGAATAGCAAGGTTGGATGAGAAACATGGTGCCAGGTGAAGACACACTGACTTCTCAAATTGTGAGGAGAAAAATATTGTACAAAGAAGCAAAGGCTCTGTGAGATTGAGAAGACCCAGAGGCTTAGAATAGCAGAAGTCAAGGTGAGAGATGCGCTGGTTCCTTGTGGAGTTTCAGGGAGAGTCTGTTTCCTGGCTCCTCCAGTTGCTAGGTTGCCAGCATTCCATGGCTGTAGCAACATGACTCCAATCTCTGCTCTGTGGTCCCATCTCCTGCTCATCTTCTGTCCCCAACTCTGCATGCACACATTCGTAATCCACTGTATTAGTCAGGGTTCTTCAGAGCAGCAGGAGGATATGAGGACTTGGCTGGTGTGATTCCAAAGACTGAGAAACCCCAAGATCTGCAAGCTGGGGGGCCCAGGAAAGCTGTTGGTCTAATTTGGCCTGAGACTAAGGACCTGAGAACCGGAGGTGCTGATGGTTTAAGATCCAGTGTGAGGACAGAGGCCTGTGAGATGGGATGTGATGTCCCAACCCTACAGTGATTCATGAATATAGGGGTGAGTTCCTCCTTTTGTTCTAGTCAGGTTCTCAGTGCATTGATGCTGTGCACATAGGGAGGGTGATATCCTTTTAGGGTCCACCACTTCAAATGCTAATCTTCTCTTGAAACTAGCTCAGAGACACACCCAGAAATCATGTTTAGGTTGGGCTGCTGTCCTGTCCTGTGGGCTGTGAAACCAAGGCATACAATTAACAATCCCAGTCCCCATCTCAAAGCCTTCATCCCATCTGCAAACTCCCTTTTGCCTTATTAGGTAACATTCCCAGATCCCAGGGATTAACACCAGGATATCTTTGTGGCCTCATTACCTAGGCTCTGGAACCAGCCTTCCAGTCCTGCACAGTGACAAACACACACACACACACACACACACACACACACACACACACACACACACAATGGCTCTGAAAGGCTATTCTCAGGATGTTTTGCACAGTAGCACATGGAGGTGTTCCAGACACAGGAGCTACCCCAAACCAACTTTTAAACAGCGTTTAAATTGACCTGGCTGTCCTTTACTTGAAATACTTTTAATATTAATGGAAACCTGAGAGTCTGATCCCACTGCTTAGTACTGCACACAAAGCAAGGGAGAGATTTAGAAATATCCATCAGTATAGCCATGCTCACAGTCTAGCTTCTGCAGCCCTCACTAGTGTCCCATTGAAATATGCCTTACCATAAACCAAAGAGGACATTTTCCTCCTACAATCAAAGACATTTTAAGACATCACTTATGAATTCCCACACTGGTTCCCATGTGGTTCTTTGTTTAAGGAATTCCTTCCCTCCCATCACGGGTAGGAAGAGGCTTTCTGTATGGAGCCTGGGTGACATCCCTTGGCACCTCTCAACTTTCTGCCCTTTCCTTCCTTGAAGTCTAAGGAGGCACCGGGCCCAGCCCCTACCTGGCATTACAGAATTGAAGGACAGGTGATCAGTATTTGACTCCACCTGAGAGAGGAGAGGCTCCCCCTGGTCCCTGTGAGGCTCTGCTCCAGGAGGGGCAAGGAGATTCCACAAGTGTGGACTGATGGCTACACTCTGAGTTTGGGAAAATATGGAAGAGTGAAGAGCTGGGTACATAAGAATCTGGAAGCACAGCTCAGGTTTGTTCAGAAGTTCTGCACTAGACTCAACGTTCATGACACCGGTGGGTGAATGAATTTCTTCATGCTTTTGTCTAGGCATGTTAGGTGAATGCAGTTAGGAGGAAGTTGCTCACCAGACAAATCCCCACACTATCTTTTGATAGGTGGGGCAAAGGAGTCAATTTGGAAATATTTCATGAAGATGGAAAGGACACTGTGCCAAGCGTGGTACAAGGGCAGCGGGTAGGGCCTTGGGAAAGGCAATTCTGTACAGAGCACAGGATTTGTCCCTCCAACTCTCCCCCAGCTCAGTCCTCATGAAATATTGACCGATTGCTGTGTCAAAGGAGAAAGAGAGCCTAAAGGAAGTTCTCATCTGTGGTGTCTCTTGAAGTACGCTTCTTTTTCAAGGGGCCACCAAACTGGAGTAGGTTCCTCATGTCCATGATGAGAGGTGAGGAGTTCAGAGAGAACTCCAGCCATGGAGACATAAATGTCCCTGGACACAGGGAAGCAGGAATTCAGTGAGCAGGGATCCTGGGAGCTCAGGCAGGTTTGCTCTCATTTTCCCCAGTTGCTTGAGGCACTGTGGTAAGTGCCACAGATGTGATATAAAACAATGACATCAGCCCCCTTCCAGGCTGGAGCTTAGAGATGGTCACAGAGGCTGGAGTGCTGAACCGGTAGCTAGAGGAATGGTCTGAGATCCCTGAAGGCTACAAACTGACAGGATCCATCAGGAGTTGAGAGGCAGTGCCCTTGCCTTATTGGTGCTAGGCCACCTCATTATAACCCGCACTCCTCCCCACCCAGTGTCACTGGCTCTTCTGGAGCTTCTGCTTCAGAGACCTGAATGCTGAGGGAGGTTGAGTCATGAAGAGAGAGTTCATGAACTTGAAAATGAAGACAAAGGCACAGGCAGATTGCAAGTCCAGGACCATGGCTCCAGTTGAGCCTCAATGAAATAACTGGTCACCCAAGAAACAAACTATGCCTGTGCAGTGATCAAGGGTGGTGAGGAGCACAGGAACCCAGCCATGCTAGAGGCTCTCAGAGTGCCTCCTGAGCCCAGAGCTGGACAGGGCAGCCTACCCCTGGGGTTATTGGTCTCAGCAGGCTGTCCTGTGTTGGGGGTGGAGGTGGCAAGGTGTTCATGCCTATTCATTCAGAGGCCTTCTCTGAGCCTGGACTGTCTTCACTGTCCCCCCTTACTTCAGACCCCTAAAGGTGGGACCTCAAAGAGTGTCCTGCCTCCTTGGGTCCTGGCCAAGAGGGCGTGCCTGTTATGTATGTTTAAGTATAAATCCGGGAGTGCTCCCCATGGAGACAGGGCCCCTGAGCAGAGTTACTCAAGGGACAAGAGATGAGACCACAGGACCCCATAAGTGTGAACCAAGGTTTGTTCCAAAGTTCCACAACTGTCTAAACCAGCCATGGGCAAACTACGGCCCGCGGGCTGAATCTGGCCAGTTTGAAATGAATAAAACTAAAAAAAAAAAAAAGACTGTACCCTTTTATGTAATGATGTTTACTTTGAATTTATATTAGTTCACACAAACACTCCATCCATGCTTTTGTTCAGGCCCTCCAGTCCAGTTTAAGAACCCACTGTGGCCCTCGAGTCAAAAGTTTTCCCACCCCTGGTCTAAACAAACATTCACAATACGTACGCATAAAGTACTCTCTCATCTATAGGTGCAATTGGAATCTCAATTAGGAGCAGTTAAGGATGCCCTGAGTCTCACCCCACACCCTATACCCCACACCCCACACCCACACCCCACTTGGAGGTTTGGCAGAGCCCAGAGACCTCTGCTCAGCACAAACCTTAGTGAGCCCTGGACTGAGATTGGGGACACTGGGGCACAAACAAAGTTTCCCTACTGTGTCCCTAATTGTGGCTGCAGCTGCCAAACAGGCAAACAGAGCTGCCACATCTACCCTTGCAGTGTCTCCCCTAGACCAGTGCTTGCAACATCTCCACTGGGACCACTTTCACCAACAGCAGCCCCTCCCCACCCCTGGAAACAAGGTATCCAGTCTTATAGTACCTGCTGTGCTGCACATAGCACAGGGCCAGGGCCTCCCTGTCCAGTATGGTAGCCAGCAGCCTCATGTGATGATTAAGCCCCTGAAATATATCCAGTGCACTTGAGGAGCTGAGTTTTTATTTTAATATAGCTATCAAGGTAACATA
>NC_138094.1:20021754-20153166 GCF_964212035.1 Myotis nattereri | reverse complement strand
AGACCTTGGTCAAGTCTCTAACCTCTGTGTCCCACGTTCCCTAATCTATAAAATGCAGGCAGTCACACTTCATATGGCTGATATGAGCATTAAGTGAGTTAATACAGGTACAAGTTTAAAGAATACCTGACACACAGTAAGTGCTCAGTAACTGTTACCTTTTCTTCTCAGGGTTTGGGTTCATTCTCAAGACAAAGATGTCAGAAATAAAGCCCAGTGTACTATGCTGTTTCTGGCACCTAGAATGAAAAACCTTTGTCTTTATTTTGAGGGACAAATCAGAAGGATGGT
Source organism: Myotis nattereri (assembly GCF_964212035.1). Taxonomy (NCBI): domain Eukaryota; kingdom Metazoa; phylum Chordata; class Mammalia; order Chiroptera; family Vespertilionidae; genus Myotis; species Myotis nattereri. The sequence goes on along the minus strand of NC_138094.1, from coordinate 20,152,875 downwards.
GCTGGGGAAGATGGCCTCTGGTTTGACAGGCAATAGCCCAACTCTGGAGAGCAAGGAACACAGAAGAAACGACCAAAATGCAGTCCGGAAATTTGACCAATAACATGATTTTCAAAGAAATATCTAACACAAAGATGAGGAAAAAAACACGTAACAGCTCATTCTAGTGTAATGAAAGGTCTAAGTATGAGGAATTCTGATTATTTTTAATTTTATACACTAGAGTACCAAATTAAATGATGAAAAAGAAACCACCCTGTATTAAACAAACATTTTTTATTGAGAATTGTATTTATTACATTGTGTTACATGAGAAAAAAGCTGGGCAACACAGGTGGTTACCAGAAGTCATCTGGTTCTTCATGAGACAGCCCTGTGAAACTAAATTAGAGAAAGACAAAAATTTTAAAAATTTGTTAAATTCTTGTCAGTTCATTAGGGGACCTTTCTAATGTTCTCATTCCTTTCCTAATCAGTAGCCATATCATAACTTCAAAATGTAAAAGATTCTTTTGGCAGTCAGTAATTTTGATTAATTCAATAGTTTCTTAGAGGCAGACCTCAACATATGAACAATGCTCTTGGGCTAACAAAGTCAGCAATGTGATGAATGATTTGCATAAGAACACAATGTTGGGGAAAGCATACCTTTAATCTTTATCACTAGGGAGCAGCTTGTCCACTTGTGAGTCTTCTCTGACACTCTTTATTGAGCTCTGAAAAGAGGAGAAAGAATAATTTTGAAATTAGAGGTGTATTAATGTATTAATTTTATTAAACAACTAGGGGCCCGGTGCATGAAATTCGTGCACCGGGTGTGTGTGTGGGGGTAGTGTCCCTCAGCCCAGCCTGCCCCCTCTCACATACTGGGAGCCCTCAGGCGTTGACCCCCATCACCCTCCAATCGCAGGATCGGCCCCTTGCCCAGGCCTGACGCCTCTGACAGAGGCGTCAGGCCTGGGCAGGGGACCCACATTTCCCCCCATCACTGGTTCTGCCCCCAGCCCAGGCCTGATGCCTCTGGCCCAGGCGTCAGGCCTGGGCAGGGGACCCCCAGACCCCTCCGATTGCTGGCTCTGCCCCTTGCCCAGGCCTGATGCCTCGGCCAGAGGTGTAGACTCCCATCACCCTCCGATCGCCTGATCAGCCCCTTGCCCAGGCCTGACGCCTCCGCCAGAGGTGTCAGGCTTGGACAAGGGACCCCCATCTCCCCACGATCACTGGCTCTGACCCCCGCCCAGGCCTGAGGCCTCTGGCCCAGGAATCATGCCTGGGCAGGGGACCCCCATCTCCCTCTGATCGCTTGCTCCACCCCTCGCCCAAGCCTGACACCTCTGACCCAGGCTTCAGGCCTGGGCAAGGGGACCATCATATCCCCCCAATCCCCGGCTCCGCCCCCCACCCAGGCCTGATGCCTCTGGCCGAGGCGTCCAGCCTGGGCAGCGGGGACCCGCAGCGGCAGCAGCGCCGTGATCCCCCGCTCTGCCCCTGCCCAGGCCTAACACCTCTGGCCGAAGCATTAGGCCTGGGCAGGAGACCCCCAGCTCCCAGTGGTTGCAGGCTCCGCCCCTGCCCAGGCCTAACGCCCCTGGCCTAGCCATCCGGCCCGGGCAGCGGGGACCCGCAGTGGCAGCGGGGGGCGCCGCCATCGCGCAGGCTCCGCCCCTGCCCCTGCAGGACGCCTCTGGCTGAGGCATCCGGCTCGGGTAGCAGGGACCCGCAGCTGCAGCGGCCCCGCGATCATGGGCTCCGCTTTAGGCACAGGCAAGGGACCCCTAGCTCTCGGGACTGCCAGTTTCGACCGTGCCCAGCTCCCATCGCTGGCTCCACCCCTACTTCCTGCTATCACTGGCCAGGGTGGCAAAGGCGCCTGATTTTCAGATCATGGCTGGGGGGCAGGGCAAAGGTGGCCCCAGGGCCGCCTTTGAACTGCCCCCCACCTCTTAGCTACCCCCTGGGTTTCCCATCACTGTCAGTGGCAGGGAGCTTCTTCCTGCTTTCCCTTTCGCCTCCCTGCATGTGCCTACATATGCAAATTAGCCGCCATCTTGTTGGCAGTTAACTGCCATCTCAGTTGGCAGTTAATTTGCATATAGCCCTGATTACCCAATGAAAAGGGTAGTGCCGTACGCCAATTACCATTTTTCTCTTTTATTAGTGTAGATTTTGATTTCTCTGAAACTCTTAAAAAAATGATTTTGAAAATATCAGAAGATCACAGACATTCCAGAAAACTGGGATCTTAACCCAGCCAAAGGAATGACATTTCAATTTTTCAATTTTATTTATTATTTTGTTAGCTTTTGTTTTTCTTTTTTGTTCCCCCCCCCCCTTTTTTTTGTTTGTTGCTTTTATTCTTTCTTCTTTCTTTGTTCTCCTTTTTTTGTTGTTTGTTCCTTTATTTCCTACTTCTGTACACATTATTTTTTCAACCACGTGAGCAAAAGACATGTGAGCGGTGCACTCTTGTCCAGGGAGCATTAGCCCCGTGAGCAGCCTGCGTCGAGCCAAAGAGAGGCAGCCTCATGTGGCCTGCCCCTATCCAAGGAGCAGCAGCTGTGTGAGCAGCCCGCTTCCCCAGCCGAAGAGCAGCAACCACATGAGCAGTCTGACCTGTCCGAGGAGCAGCAGCTGAACAAGCATCTTGCCCTTGTCCAAGCAGCAGCAGCCGCACAAGCAGCCTGCCCAATCCAAGGAACAGCAGCTGTGTGCCCATCCGAGGAGCAGCAGTTCTGCAAGTGGCCTGGCCCCATTCGAGGAGCAGCGGCAGCCGAACCCGGTCCAAGAAACAGCAACCACATGAGCAGACCGGCCACATCTGGTGAGTGGCAGCTCTACACAGCATGCACCGGAGGAGCAGAGCCACAACAGCCTGCACCTGTCTGATGAGCAGCAGCCGATACTAGGAGCAGTAGCCCCACAAGCAGCCCACCACAGAGGAACAACAGCAGCATGCAGCCAGCCCCCAATCAAGGTTCAGCAGCCACGTGAGCAGTCCGCCCCAGGTCAAGGAGTAGCAGCTGCGTGCGTAGCCAGCCCCAACCAAGGAACAGCAGCTTCGTGATCAGCACATCCTCTGTCTCAGGAACAGATTCTGTGTGTGAAGCCTCCCGCCACCAGCCAGAGGAGCCACCACAACTGTGAACAGCACCCACCAGAGGAGCTGCTGCCAACTGAGGAGCAGCTGCTACAATAACCGCCAGAGGAGCAACCACAGCCCGAGGAGCCACTGCCACCCAAGGAGCAGTCGCTGAATGACTCAACATCTAGATATGTCGGTGAGATCAAACATGGGTACACAAAGAAACCCCCGAAAGAAAGAGAAGGAGGACTCACCAGAAAAGCAGCTAAGTGAAACCGAGGCATGCATGACAGAAAAAGAATTCAGATTAAGGGTCTTAGAGTGCATAAACCGGATGAAGGAAAAACTCAACAACTTATGCAAGAAGCAAGAAGAAACAGATAAAAAAAATCAATAAATTATGTAAGAACCAAGAAGAAATGAAGAGTGATATAGCTGCAATAAAAAACACCATTGAAAGTTTCAACAGTAGACTAGGAGAAGCAGAGGACCAAATTAGCGAATTAGAAGACAGGGAAGCAAAACTCCCAAACTGAATTGCAATTGGCGAAAAAAAATTAAAAGACAGGAGGAGAGCCTAAGTGAGCTATGGAACAACATGAAACGAAACAACATGCGAATAATAGGGGTGCCAGAACAACAGAAAGAGGAACAAGACTTAGAAAACCTATTTGAAGAACTAATATCAGAAAACTTCCCTGAGGTGGGGAAGAAAAAAGAGTCATACAAGCACAGAGAGTCCCAAACAAGGTGACCTTAAAAGACCCACATCAACACACATCATAATTACCATGGCAAATGTTCAGGACAAAGAGAGAATCTTAAAGGCTGCAAGAGAGAGACGGAAAATTACATACAAGGGATCTCCCATTAGATTATCATATGATTTCTCAACTAAACACATCAGGCCAGAAAAGAATGGACGGAAATTTACACAGTGATGCAAAGCAAAGCAATGAATCCAAGAATACACTATCCAGCAAGACTATCATTCAAAATTGAAGGGGAAATAAGAAGCTTCACAGACAAAATAAGGCTAAGGGAGTTTATCAATACCAAGCCAGCAATGCAAGAAATGCTAAAGGGATCAGTGTAAAAAGAAGAAATAAAAAGCTCAGAAAGAAAACACACAGAGAAAATAGAAATGGCTACAAACAAGTACCTTTCAATAATAACTTCAAAGGTAAATGGACTAAATGCTCCAACCAAAAGACATCGAGTGGCTGAATGGATAAAAAAAACAACAAAACAAACAAACAAAAAAAAAACATGACCCATACATTTGCTGTCCACAAGAGACTGACCTCAGAATCAGGGACTCACACAGACTGAAAGTGAAGGGATGGAAAAATATCTTTCAGGCAACTGGAAATGAAAATATAGCTGGGGTAGCAATACTTATATCTGACAAAATAGACCTCAAAGTGAAGGCCATAATAAGAGATAAGGGAGGCCACTTCATAATACTAAAGGATTGAATATACAGAGGATTTAACCCTGATAAACATATATGCACTCAATACAGAAGCACCCAAATACATAAAAAAAAACCTCCTGGAAGATATCAAGGGAGAGACTGACAACAATACAATCATAGTAGGGGACTTTAATACACCACTGACATCACTGGATAAATCCTCTAGACAAAAATAAATAAATAAATAAATAAAATGGTAAAGAAACAGCAATCCTAAATGACTCACTAGATCAGATGGACTTAATTGACATCTTCAGAACATTTCACCCCAAAGCCACGGAATATACGTTCTTCTCAAGTGCTCATCGGACATATTCAAAAACAGACCACATACTGGGTCACAAACAAAGTCTCCCCAAATTCAAGAAGATTGAAATCATACCAAGCATTTCCTCAGACCACAAGGGCATAATACTAGAAATAAACTAGAATAAAAACAACTCAACATTTTCAAACACTTAGAAATAAAAACACTTAGGAGCTGAATAGCATGTTATTAAATATTGATTGGGTTACCAATGAGATCAAAGAAGAAATTAAAAACATCCTGGAAACTACTGACAATGAAAACACAACAATCCAAAACCTATGGCACACAATGAAAGCAGTCCTGAGAGGGAACTTTATAGCTCTACAGGTCTATCTCAATAAACAAGAAAAAATGGTAGTAAATCATCTAAAACTACCTCTCAAAGAATAAGAAAGAGAGCAACAAGGAAAGCCCAGAAGGAGCAAAAGGAAGGAGATAATAAAGATTAGAGCAGAAATACATGACATAGAGACAAAAAAAAAACAATACAGAAAATCAATGAAACCAAGAGCTTGTTCTTTGAAAGGATAAACAAGATTGTTGAACCTCTAGTCAGGCTCACCAAGAAATAAAGAGAGAGGACCCAAATAAACAAAATCAGAAATGATAATGGCGAAATAACAACAGACCCCAGAGAAATACAAATGATTGTTAAAAAATACTATGGACAACTCCACTCCAACAAACTAGACAACCTGGAGGAAAAAGACATATTCCTAGAAACATACAACATTCCAAAACTCAATCAGGAAGAATCTAAAAATCTCAACAGGCCAATAACTATGGAAGAAATTGAAGAGTCATCAAAAAGCTTCCAGCTAACAAAAGCCCAGGACCACACGGCTTCACAGGGGAGTTTTACCAAACATTCAAGGAAGAACTAAAACCTATCCTCCTCAGACTACTACAAAAAATTAAAGAGGAAGGAACACTTCCAAGCTCATTTTATGAAGCCAGCATCACCCTAATTCCAAAACCAGGTAAAGACAACACAATGAAAGAGAATTACAGGCCAATATCCCTCATGAACATAGATGCCAAAATCCTCAACAAAATCTTGGCAAATCAGATCCAGCAGTACACAAGAGAGATCATACACCATGAACAAGTAGGATTTATCCCAGGGATGCAAGGATGGTACAATATCCGCAAATCAATAAACATGATATACCACATAAACAAATTGAAAGAAAAAAAACACACAGTCATATCAACTGATACAGAAAAAGCATTTGACAAAATTCAACACCCATTTTTGATAAAACCTCTCAGCAAGGTAGGAATAGAAGGATCATACCTCAACATAATAGAAGCCATATATGACAAACCCACAGCCAACAGCATACTCAATGGGCAAAAACTAAAACCATTTCCCCTAAGAACAGGAACAAGACCGGGATGCCCACTCTCACCACTCCTGTTTGACAGTGTACTGGAAGTATTAGCCACTGCAATTAGACAAGAAGAAGAAGAAATAAAAGGCATCCAAATTGGAAAAGAAGAAGTAAAACTGTCTTTATTTGCAGATGATATGATATTATACATAAAAAAACCTAAATACTCCATCAAAAAACTATTAGACTTAATAAATGAATCTGGCAATGTAGCAGGATACAAAATTACTGCCAAGAAGTCTATGGCATTTCTATGCACCAATAGTGAACTTATCGAAAGAGAGACTTAAAAAGCAATCCCATTTACCATCGCACCAAAAAATACTAAGCTACCTAGAAATAAACTTAACTAAAGAGGTAAAAGACCTCTATTCAGAAAATATTCATGTTCTTGGATTGGTAGAATCAACATCATTAAAATGTCCATAATACCCAAAGAAATGTATAAATTCAAGGCACTTTCCATTAAAATACCAATGGCATATTTCACAGACCTAAAACGAACTCTCAAAAAATTCATCTGGAATAAAAAAAGACCCCAAATAGCTGCAGCGATCCTGAGAAAGAACAATGTAGGTGGGATCTCAATACCAGGTATCAAGTTGTATTACAAAGCCACTGTTCTCAAAACTGCCTGGTACTGGCACAAGAACAGACATATAGATCAATGGAATAGGACAGACAGCCCAGAAACGGGCCCGAACCAATATTCTCAATTAATATTTGACAAAGGAGGCAACAACATACAATGGAGTCCAGATAGTCCCTTCAATAAATGGTGTTGGGACAATTGGGCAGATACATGCAAGAAAATGAAACTAGACCGCCAACTTACACCACACACAAAAATAAACTCAACATGGATAAAGGACTTAAATATACGACCAGAAACCATTAGAATATTAGAAGAATCCAAAGGCAACAAAATCTCAGACATATGCCAAAGCAATTTCTTCACCGATACAGTTCCTATGGCATTGGAAACTAAACAGAAAATAAACAAATGGGACTACATCAAAATAAAAAGCTTCTGCACAGCAAAGAAACTATCAACAAAACAACAAGAAAACCCACTGCATGGGAGAACATATTTGCCAATGTTATCACCGATAAGTTTTTAATCTCCAACTAGGGAACTCATACAACTTAATAAAAGGGAGATAATCCAATCAAAAAATTGGCAAAGGACCTAAATAGACACCTTTCAAAAGAGGACATTCAGAAAGCCAAGAGACATATGAAAACATGCTCAAAGTCACTGAAATCATCCGAGTGATGCCAATCAAAACAACAATGAGGTACCATCTCACACCTGTCAGAATGGCTATCATCAACAAATCCACAAAACACAAGTGCTGGAGTGGATGTGGAGAAAAAGGAACACTCGTGCACTGCTGGTGAGAATGCAGACTGGGGCAGCCACTATGGAAGACAGTATGGAGTTTCTCAAAAAACTACAAATGGAACTCCCATTTGACCCTGTGATCCCACTTCTAGGAATATATCCCAAGAAACCAGAAACACCAATCAGAAAGGATATATGCACTCCTATGTTCATAGCAGCACAATTCACCATAGGTAAGATCTGGAAACAGCCTAAGTGCCCATCAGTAGATGAATGGGTTAAAAAACTGTGGTACATCTACACGATGGAATACTATGCTGCTGTAAAAAAGAAGGAACTCTTACCATTTGCAACAGAATGGATGGAACTGTAGAGCATTATGCTAAGTGAAATAAGCCGGTCAATGAAAGGAAAATACCACATGATCTCACTCATTTATGGATAATAAAGACCATTATAAACTTATGATCAAAAATAGATACAGAGGCAGAGTTGCCTCAAACAAACTGTCAAACTACAGCGGGAAAGCCGGGGAGGGCTGGGTGGCTGGAGAGGGGTGACAAGAGATCAACTGAAGGATTTGTATGCATGCATATAAGCATAACCAATGGACATAAGACACTGGGGGTAAGCGAGGCCAGGGGATTGTCAAGGGCGGGAAAAAACATATGTAATACTCTTTATAATACTTTAAGCAATAAAACAATAAAAAATACTAAAATAAAAAATAAAATAAAATAAAATATCAGAGAGGAATGGAGAGGGAGAGATAGAAACATCAACAATGAGAATCATTGATTGGCTGCCTCCTGTACGTCCCTCACTGGGGATCGAGCCAGCAACCTGGGTTATGTGTCCAGACCAGGAATCAAACTGTGACCTTCTGACTCATAGGTCAACACTCAATCACTGAGCCATGCTGGTTGGGCTGAAAACTTTTTGAAATATACAGTAGGTCCTCGGGTTATATCGCGACATAATGCGATTTTCCCCGTTAAGTCGGAACCCACCTATAGAATCACCTACATCACTCACATGGAGCACATACACAGCAGTAATGAAGTGAAAGAGTAAAAAAAAAAAAAATTAAAGCAAGATAACAATTCCTGACCTTTACTTGTGGCAGATAATAAAAAACAAAGCACATATGTACATATGTCGAAATGACGGAACTTTTTTTTATTAACACTGTAAATGGGAGATAGTGATGTAACCGCAAAACAACATACATCGAGTTCAACGTAACCCGAGGACTGCCTAAATATAATTTGAGTCCAAAACGTTGACTTTTAGATGTGAAATTTAGCAAGCACTCTAACTGTCCTGTGCGCATTCTCAATAGCCATAGTATTCTAGACTTATGTAATATATTAGAGGCCCAGTGCATGAAATTCGTGCACTCAGGGGGTCCCTCAGCCCGGCCAGAACCCTCTCACATTCTGGGAGCCCTCGGGGGATGTCCCACTGATCGCTTCGCGATGCTACAGAGGTGGGAGAGGCTCCCACCACCACCGCTGCGCTCGCCAGCCATGAGCCCTATGGGAGCGCACTGATCACCAGGATGCAGCTTCTGTATTGAGCATCTGTCCCTGGTGGTCAGTGCCCATCATAATGACTGGTCATTCTGCGGTTCAACCATTTGCATATTAGGATTTTATTATATAGAATTCATGTCTCAGATAGTACCAATCCATTTGTTTTTCATTGATAGCACTTTCATTCTTGTTCTGAAAATAATGAGATAGCTCCAATTTTACAAACCTTACCAATCAAGATCTGTTCACTCTTTGGCCCAAGCAAAGGAGATAACATTTTGTCAGAAGTGTAATATACATACGACTTGAGGCTCCATTTGAATTTTGGATTTCCTCTGCTGTTACCTTTTGTCTCCAACTCCTGTCCCAAGGTTTTCTAACAAACCACAGAAGCCCTCACATCCTCACATACAGACCACTGGTCCATAGCATCAGTACCTTATCCACCTTCTTCAGGTCTTGGTCCTTTTGGGTGATATGCATGTATTTCTTTAAAGCATATTCACCACAAACAGATTTGTCTTTCATTTCCTGAGCACTCACTTCTAATTCTTTCTCCATTTCCGTCTTGAAAGACTCTTCAATAATCTGCTGTAAATAGATGACCAGCAAAATAGGAGATACACATATACATTTTAAAAACACATAGTACTATAACTCTGTTTCTTTATGTGACATGTGCATGACAGAAAACTGTTTCATTCGTTGCTACTATCAAAGTGGCACAAATATATCATGTAATGAAGAATAGGAATTACTGTGCCTAAAGTGTCTGTGTTCCAGATCAAATGAGCCAGGAATTCAAGGAACATGATACAGAAGATTAATCTACGTAAGGTCCAGCAGGCATGAGAAGTAGCAGGGTAATCCATCTGCCTGGGACCAGAATCAGGACATAGAAAGTCAAAGACAATGAGGAGGGAGGAGGGCAGGGCAGCCTGAGGAAGCCACCAGATTGGCAGCCACCTCCCCCAGTTTCTTCTGGTCCTAGCCAGCTGACCTTGAAACCCCTTACACAGGGAAGTTCTACAGCAAAGCAGAGTCCATCTCCTTTCCGAGTGTGTTTTCAGGAACATGAGAATGCATGCTCACAGACTTGCAAAGCTCCCTTTTCCTATGAGACTCCTATTATGCCCATGTACAGCCCTTTTCAGTGGGCTTAAGCACAGGAGAGGATTGGGATGCCTGCAGCAAGCTTTTTAAAAGTTACCTACTAGCATGGAGAACTGAGCTATGCTTATTATACCTTTTCTCGATCCAGTTTTTCTAGTTTTCTCCGTTCTCTTTCCAAAGCTTTCTGTTCATTCTGCCTTCTTTCTTCTCTCAGCTTCTGTTCTTTCAGCAGGTTCCATATTCTTTCTTCTTCACTCTCTTCTCTAACTTCTTTCTCATCTGCACCTAAAGAGACAGAAAATAAAGAGCAGAGGCCCAGGGAGACAGCTCAACTCTCAGTTGATTGTGTTGGCCTGCTGATCCATCTTCATGGTCTCGCAGCCTCCAGCCCCACACCTGGCACAGCATCTGCCTTTTACTTTACTTAGATGAAAACAAGTCACCCTTGCCATGAACAACTTCAACTGTCCTCCTGCCACAACACATTTCCTTATCTTCCTCACCCCTTCTTCTGTACTCTGCCCTTCGCAAGCCTTGCATTTCTGCCTCTATCCTCAGTTGTAACTCTCTATTTAGGATTCTAACTTAAACATTAGTCTGTATTTATACAGCAGTTGTATAACTCTTCCCCTAATTCCCACAAAAGCAATCGAGCCTCTCCCGCCCAGAACAGTACAAAATTAGTACAAAACCAGCACCCCGCCCCTGAACCCCCCTAGTCATCTTACCAACATTTCCCACTTGCCCTGGGCCGATCCCTTCCTGGAGTTTTAGCTATTACCTCTGCCCTGATCATTCTCACATCTTTTTCTCTAGCACAGATCTCTCCCCGAGTCTCATCCGCATTTCTGGCCAGTTCCCTACCATCAACACTTGGAAATCCCACAGCATCAGCTTCAGACCTGAAGTTATCATTCCTGTCCCTTTTTATCATGCCTTTCTACACTACATTCACTCATCCACCAGGGCTTACAGGCTCTAACTCCCCCAGATACTGCAATAAGACTACCTCTCACCTTTTACCTGGACAGCTGAGCTGAAATAACCTAATCAATGTGCTCACCCTGACATCAGTCTCTCTGCCTTCAAGCAACCACCATCAGCAGCACCCTTCATTTCCTGAAAAGAAGACCTGGATTTCTGTTGCTGTCTCTGCTCTGGTGGTGTCCACACCTTCTTTCCGGACTGACCTGAAATAGTACACTACTTCTGCACTGGGAACACTGCACCTCCAGCAGCAGACTCATGCTACCTGGGTATATTTGTGCCTCCCTTGCTCTGTGCTTTGCTTTCAATCTCTCCCTAACCTAATACTCACTTCCTCCCACCTCTCCCACACAACCCCACCACTGAGCAAGTGCCCAGGACCCTGAAAAAAGAGATAAACGAACAGAAGAATATACCATGTTCATGGACTGGTAGAATTAATATCATTAAAATGTGCCTACTATCCAAAGCAATCCTTAGATTCAATGCAATCACTATTAAAATGCCAAGTGCATATTTCACAGATCTAGAAATATGCAAAAAATTTATATTTGCATATAAATTTGAATGTTCTGAACATTCAAATGAGATACAGAACACTGAAAAAGACCCCAAAATAGCCACAACATTCGTTTTTGTTTTTGTGTTTTTTTTTCTTCGGTATAGCAAAGGCGGAGATTTGTTAAAGAACAAGTACAGACTCCAAAGTAGGGAGGGGGAAAGAGTACCACAGAACAGACTCCCACATAGGGAGGGGGGTAGGGTCCCCTAGCCTCAACATTCTTGAGAAACAGGAACAAATGAGACTACATTGAACTAAAAAAACTTCTGCAAAGCAAAAAAAAATCAGCATCAAAATGAAAAGGGAATCCACTGTATTGGAGCACATATTTGCCAATAATACATATGGTAAGGGGTTAATTTCCAAAACACATAAAGTACTCCGATAATCCACCAAAAGAAAAACAACCCCATTAAATGTGGACAGAAAATCTAAATAGATACTTCTCCAAAGACAACATACAAATGGCAAGAGACATGAAGATAGGCTCAATGTCACTAATTATTAGAGAGATGCAAATTAAAATGACACTGAGGTGCCACTGCAAACCAGCCAGAATAGCAACCATTAATAAGTCATACAATAAGTGCTGGTGAGGTTGTGGATAAGAAGGAACCTTAGCACACTTCTGGCTAAGGAATACAAGATACAGCCACTAAGAAAAACAGTATTCCTAAAGTGACACCTCTCCACCACCACATTTACACAGTATTTTGTACCTGCCTTCTCACAACCACATGAATCTGTTTGTTCTACATCTATTGTTCCAGGCTTTATTTGTCTATTCCCTGTAGCTCAAAGCAAAAGTCCTCACCTGTCACAGGTTTAACTCAATGTCAATCCCACAGATGGCTATGCTTGCCTTTCTCCTCTGGCTCTGGAAGAGCCTAAACTTTTGTAGGCTACACTTTCCCCCCAGCAATGCTAAGAGACAAATTCATAGGTTCACCAAAGGATTTTGAAGGTTTTTGCTAACAGGACAGAAACAACACAGTCATTTCGGACTCATACTCCTGGTCATGAAATTCAAATACCAGAGGAGGCAGTTGATCATTTTCACAGGCAGAAATGCAATCTTCTTCTTGCTTGCAGACCTAAATGCCATCACTTTATCACATGGAATAGCAATCTCAAAATAGAAATGCTGTTTGGTTGCTGACTTTAAACAATAAAGAAGAAAAAAGGACTATATCTTTGCTGTGCATTGCATAACAACATTTCGTTCAACAGACCACATATATGACAGTGGTCCCATCTTCTCTCTATATAAAAGTCCAAGCAACGGTTAAGACTGGCCGGTAGCTATGATGTGCACTGACCACCAGAGGGCAGATGCTCAAGGCAGAATCTGCTCCCTGGTGGTCAGTGTGCTCCCACAGCCAAGCTCCCATGACCAGACAACTTCCCATGGTTGCTCCCGCGACCCCACCCCTGCCAGTAGGCCCCGATCAGGAGTGGACAAGATGGCCCTGTTCACCAGCCAGGCCAAGGGACCCCCCAAAATCATGCACCAGGCCTCTGGTAAGATTATAATGGAGCTGAAAAATCACTACTGTCTAAGTGGTGTGGCTATCACCACATGGTAATGTAATACAATGCATTACTCCCGTGTCTATGGAGATGCTAATGTAAACCAACCCACTGTGCTGCCAGTCATATAAAAGTACAGCACATACAACTACGTCTAGTACCTAATACTTAATAAATATAATAAAGGACCATGTCACTGGTTTATGTATTTACTACACTACCCTTTTAATCACTGTTTTATAGTGTTTTTTTTTTTTTTCTAATGATAAAGAAAAGTGTGCTGTGAAACAGCATCCCATGTTATATGGGCAGCAACTTCATATACCTCATGTTTATTACATCTCTCGATGGCGTCATTTTCTCCTGTGCTTGATTTAATCTTGTTTTGTACAGTAACATGCTGTATGTGCTTGCACCGGAGGGGCAATAGGCTACCTGGATGTACAGGAGGCTGTACCACCTAGATTTACAAAAGTGCACTCTGATGTTCACACAACAATGAATTCCCGAAGGACACATTTCTTAGAATATATACCTGCTATTAAATGGTGCATGACTGTACTTTGTAGCTACCTAATTAGTATTTCCACTGGACATCTCAAAGATATCAAGTTTTGGATTTTTTCACTTCCCTTTGTATCCAAACGAAGAGGGGAAATGATGATTATAAGAGAATTTTTCAATGATCAATGTAAACATTACTTAAGAATAATTTTAAAAGCCATTGTTATAATTTTCATTCTATCTCTGAGATAGAACACCTATGAACTCAGTTGGTTTCCTTTATTGTATTATTTTTATTTCCTACTCACCCAGGTCTCTGCGAAACAACCTATCACAGCCACTCTTGGGTGGCCACTGCCCCTACTCAGTATCTATCCCATCAGAGGTCTTGGTGATGGCTAGCTGACTGCTGACTTTCCCACTAGAAGCTCCATGAAGAAAGGGCTTGGGTTGTCCCACTGCAGTATGCCCAGCACCCAGCACACAGGAGGTGTTTGTTTTTCTTTTTTCACAATTAAATCAATGAGGTGATATTGGGTGATAGAGTTTTCATATATGAAGTGAAGGTTCTCAATGAAGTCTCGCTGAATGAGTGCTTTACAGGATGGTGTACCCTGGAATCAGTGAGAACAATCCTTTCAAAGTCTTGTTTCCTTTGGCAATTCCTCATCTCCCTGAGTATGCTGACTTGAACCAAGAAACTACTTACAAGAGGCGTTGAACATGATAGTCCCATCCAAACACTGGAAAAACAAGAGGTGGTTTTACTTAAGAAATCTCCTTTCAAGCTTGAGGCTTAAACTCTTTAGTTCAAGGAGAAAAAGATCTGGCTGGAGTATGAGACAAAGCTCTAATCTCCCCCTAGAGCTTTCCTCCCTGATTCCACACAGGGGAGGGAAGTGTGTAAATTAGAGACAGTAAGAAGAAAGAGAAAGTGGGCCAGACAAGTTTGATGACGAGTTTTCCTCCAATGTCATCAGCTCTTCTGAAAACTGAAATATAAAGGTTCTTCTGTCCTTATTTTTTTTTTAAAGACATGAAGGAAACAAAGAATTATTAACATACTACAATCACATTGAAGATGTATATGGGTATTAACCGCCATTTCAATTTTATACTATGATTTCCCAAAATGGAATAGTTTCTGAAGAACTGTCTTAAGCAAAAAGGTAACTGCTTTGTCAGACTATGGACAAATAAGAAAAATACAATCTTCCAAAACTCAATCAGGAAAAATCAGAAAACCTGAATAAGCCAGTAAGTACTGATGGAATTGAAGCAGTAATTAGATAACTTCCAGCAAACAGAAGTCCTGGTCCAGATGGCTTCATAGGGAAGTTTTATCAAACATTCAAAGAAAAACTAATACCTAATCTCCTCAACTATTCCAAATATCCAAGGGAAAGGAACACTTTCTATGAGGACAGCATTACCCTAATCCCAAATCCAGATAAAGCCACTACAAAGAAAGAGAATTATCCCCGATGAATACAGACCCTAAAATCTTCAACATAATTTTAGCAAATGAGATCCAGCAATACATTAAAAAGACCATACATCATGACCAAATGGCATTTATTCTAGGAATGCAAGGCTGGTACAATATCCACAAATCAATAAATGTGATATATCACATTAACAGACTGCAACACTCAAAAATCACATGATCATTTCAATCAATGCAGAAAAAGCATGACAAAATCCAACACCCTTTTTTGATAAAAACTTTCAGTAAAGTAGAAATAGATCATATCTCAACATATTAAAAAGCCATATATTACAAACCTACAGCCAATATCATACTCAATGGCTAAAAACTAAAACCATTTTCCCTAAGAATAGGAAGACAGGGATGCAACATAACAGGATATAAAATTAACACCCAGTAAACTATGGCATTTTTATATACCAATATTGAACGCTCAGAAAGAGAAATAAAAGAACAATCCCAATTAGCACTGCAACAACAACAAAAAATTGAGACTTATGAATAAACTTAACCAAAGTGGTAAAATACCTATACTCAGAAAACCATAGCACATTGAAAAAAGAGGTAGAAGAAGATATAAACTAGAGGAAGAATATACCATGTTCATAGATTGGCAGAAATAAATACCATCAAAATGTCCATACTACCCAAAGCAATCTTTAGGTTCAATGCATACCTATTAAAATACCAATGGCATATTTCACAGACTTAGAAAAATACTCTAAAAATTATACCAATAAAGACCTCAAAAGCTGCAGCAAGCTTGAGAAAGAGAAAAGTTGGAGGAATAACAATACTAGATATCAAGTTATACTAGAAAGCCACTGTAATCAAAATAGCCTGGTACTGGTACAAGTATCGCATACAGAGCAATGGAACAGAACTAAGAACCCAGAAATTGACCCACACCACTATACGAAACTAGTATTTGACAAAGGAGGCAAGAGCATACAATGGAGCAGAGGCAGTCTCTTCAAGAAATGGTGTTGGGATAATTAGACAGATATATGCAAAAACATGAAATAAGACCAACTTATACCATACACAAAATAATATGTGTATGGATACACAAAATGGATAAAAGACTTAAATTTAAGTTGGGAAACCATAAAAATCCTAGAAGAAATCACGGGCACCAAAATCTCAGCCATCTTACACAGCAACATGTTTATGGATACAATGCCTAGGGCAAAGGAAACTAAGAAGGAAATAGACAAATGGGGCTACATCAAAATAAAAAGCAGCTGCACAGCAAAAGAAACCATCAAGAAAATAACAAGAGCCCTGACTGGTTTGGCTCAGTGGATAGAGCGTTGACATGTGGACTGAAGGGTCCTAGGTTCGATTCTGGTCAAGGGCATGTACCTTGGTTACAGGCACATCCCCAGTGGGGGGTGTGCAGGAGGCAGCTGATTGGTGTTTCTCTCTCATCGATGTTTCTAACTCTCTATCCCTCTCCCTTCCTCTCTGTAAAAAATCAATAAAAGTATTTTTTTAAAAAGACAATAACAAGAGAGTCTACTGCATGGGAGAACATATTTGCCAATGATACATCCAATAAGGAGTTAGTTTCCAAAATATATAGAGAACTCATACAATTTAACAAAAACAAGGTAAACAGTCCAATTAAAAAATGGGCAAAGGACATAAATAGACACTTCTCCAAAGAGGACATACAGAAAGCCAAGAGACATATGAAAAAATCCTCAAAGTAACTAATCATCTGGGAAATGCAAATCAAAACAACAATAAGGTACCAGCTCACACCTGTCAGAGTGGCTATCATCAAGAAATCAAATGACAGCTGTTGGCGAGGATGTGGAGAAAAGTACACTGCTGGTGGGAATGCAGACTGGTGTAGCTACTGTGGAAAACAGTATAGTTTCCTCAAAAAATTCAAAATGGAACTCCCATTTGACCCAGTGATCCCACTTCTAGAAATATATTCTAAGAAACCCAATGCACTCATTAGAAAGAATAAATGCACCCCTATGTTCATAGCAGCACAATTTACAGTAGCTGAGATTTGGAATGAGCCTTAAGTGCTCATCAGCAGATGAGTAGATAAAAAAAACTATAGTACACTTACACAATGGAATACTGTGTGGCAGTAAAAAAGAAAGAACTCTTACCATTTGCAACAGCATGGATGGACCTGGAGAACATTATGCTAAGTGAAGTAAGCCAGTCAAAGAAAGATAAGTATCACATGATCTCCCTCATGTGTAGAATCTAATGAACAAAATAAACTGATGAACAAAAATAGACCCAGAGACATAAAAGCATGGAACAGACTGTGAAACCTCAGAGGGAAGTCAGGGGAGGGGAGGTGGGTAGGAAGAGCTCAATCATTGAACTTGTATGCATATATGCATAATGAGTGAACACAAATAATGGGATGGTGAGGGCCTGTGTGTGTGGGGTGGGGGTGGGGGGGGGGCGGGCGTGTGCCAGGAGCAGGCTGGAAGAGGTCAATGGGGGAAAGAAGGGGACTTCTGTAATAGTTTCAACAATAAAGATTTTTTTTTAAAAAAAGCCACTGTTGGGGAAGATTAATGAGAAGCAACTCCTTTAATTTTCTCCTCTTTACATGTTCAAATTTATTTCAGAAATGTATTAACAATGGCAATACTCAACTCTAAGACTTTGAATAATTTATGCTTATAAAGGTCCTCCCTCAATAAATGAAATAACTCACTAGGAACAGGCTGGCATTTAGTAGCTATCATACTATCTGTAGTTACAACCAAGGAAAACTTACTTGGGTAATGAGAGGAGATAGGTCTGGCAGGAGGAGCACCCAAGGCAGTTCCCAAGAGAGGCATGTCACCAGCAGGATGGAGGCCATTCACTTCAAACTGTATCGGCATGTCTGCTGCATCTATAATAGGTACAAATGAGTGTCCCAGGAGTCCTTAACAACAGCAAAAGAAGGCAGGGCAGTATGGGGGTAACTTTGGCTGCGCTCAAGTCTCAGCCAAAGCAACCAAGCCAGATCTTTTCCTACAGAATTAATCCTAAGACTTTCAGCATACCACTTGACAATCTATTTGCTTCTCAAAGTGTTATTACACTTAAAAGAATTAGATTTGTTTCCAAAACTAGATTTATAACCCAACAGGAAAGTGACAGAATTCACCTGACTTGCTGATAATTATATGAACTCCATTTAGATAGTAAAGCCTTAACAAAATTGTTAAAAAGTTAGTTGCAAAGAATTTACAAATTTTACTAAGCTCTTTCATTTAACTGTTCAAAGTAGAGTACTTTCAGATTTGACAATGAAGCTCACAATGCAAAACTACAGATTATATACAAATATAAAGATTTCCTAGGCTAGAGAGAACCTTAGAGCTGACTGACTTCTATATCCTAATTTTATACTTAAGCAGTATGCTCCCAGAGAACAATCTAAGGCAGAGCCAGAGCCAGGCCTCCAGTTTTCAGATAAGGAAGCTAATATACTTCCACCTCCACTCATTCACTAAGAATGAGGTTTCTACATCTGATGCAGTCATCAGAATCTGTATAACTTAAATAACTTAGCATCTTCATATTCCATAAAAAGAAAAAAAAATTAAGAATCAGGTATTTTAATCTGAGGCAATCCCAAACTTGGTAAATTAAGTTAAGGGTTCACTTGTGAGCTTAGCTCCAATTTTGAAATTATTGGTTATCTTGAAAATTAAAAAAAAGTAACACTCAAATAGACCCATCAAAATCTGTGATATAAAAAAGGTAATACATCTGTATCCATGTTTTTATCACAAAATACAAATGTTGTAATTTATAAAGGCCTTTGATTTAACAATGGATATATTTCACCAAGACTTAGCTTTCTACATTTTCAACTGTTAAAAACTGGTACTTACATTTAAACTTACGTTCAAAAGATGATCCAAATTCCTCATTATCCTCAAAAGATAGTTCATCCACATTTGAAAATTTATGTCTGTCTTGAACTTCAGTTTGTCTTTGATAAAGACTGGGTTGAAAGAATAAAATTCATGAGTGTGAAGTTGTAATAAGGTAAAACCAAGAGCACAGGGCTAAGAAAAGCCTTTGTGACTCTGGAAAAGGCTCTAGAGCAGTGGTTCTCAACCTTCCTAATGCCGCGACCCTTTAATCCAGTTCCTCATGTTGTGGTGACCCCCAACCATAAAATTATTTTCGTTGCTACTTCATAACTGTAATTTTGCTACTGTTGAGAATCGTCATGTAAATATCTGATATGCAGGATGTATTTTCATTGTTACAAATTGAACATAATTAAAGCATAGTGATTAATCACAAAAAAAATATGTAATTATATGTATGTTTGCCGATGGTCTTAGGCGACCCCTGTGAAAGGGTCATTTGACCCCCAAGGGGTCTCGACCCACAGGTTGAGAACCGCTGCTCTAGAGAATGAACTGTGCTCTGTGAAAATGAAAGCTGTCCTGCACTGGGCACGCTCCATGCAACTGGCATCATTCCAAGTAATCAAGACATTAGCTTGGGCACTCTGCAGAACCACCTTACACTGTGAGGCAGGTATTATATTGCTGACAAGAAATAATGTGGCACTCTCAATGCTTTTGTATTTTCAAGAACCACAAAACGTTTTTGAAAAGAACAAATTCTGCACAGCATCAGTATGAGTCAGCTGAAGATGCAAAACTACAAGCCCCATGTGCATCCAAGTGCCCTAACTCCCACATGGGTGTGCTGTTTCTCCTCTTGGCTTTATCATGAGAAAGCAATATAAATAAATGCACATTACACGCATTAGGACCACGATGGACACATGTGGCAGTTTTCAACTCTGTACACTGGGAGTGAATCAAAATATGCAGACAGATGTCCAGCCTGGAGCCCAGAACTAAGGAGTCAGAGTGCCGTCCATATGGATCAAGCACAGACAGGAGTCTCCTATGCGCCTCAATCCCAGCCTGGGTGACCCGCCACCCAACTTCTACATACGCCATTCTACTTCAGCAATCAGACCCTACAACCCACTACCAATTCAGTATTTATCTCAATAGACAAATTAGACTTTTGTTTGGACTAAATGCCCAAATATTTTTTAACTGACTTATTTTTTTTGAAGGACTTTAAAATTAAAATGTGTGAAACTACTTCAAGTTTAAAAATAAACTGAATTTGCTTCTGTAGATTTTGTATGTTGCTTTTTTATTTCTATAAACCAAGTCTATTCATAGAACTATGAAAATGCTTACTGCTACCATAGTGCACTGTGTACACATCAGGTTTAGCAAACAAGGAAAAATTAATTATTTGCTAAAAGGAATTTTCCCCAAATAATTCAGATGATTCTTGAAGATTACACATCATCTTACAATCTGATTCTACACTCCACATGGTCTTGAGCGTCACTTTAAAACAACGCAAAGTCAGGGCCATTCAGCTAACCAGACTTGGCTGGGCCAATCAGAATGTGGAACTTACTTGGCTTTCTGCTCCAGAAGGCTTGAGAGTGAATGGATGGAAAGGCTGTGCCTAGATTCAGTTGCTGAAGGCGGGAGCATTCTTTCAGGACAAGGACTGGGAAAAGCAAAGGACTGGGATTGGTCCAGACCTAAAGGGCAAAAGGTATCAGGACAAGAATATTACAAATTACACAGTGAAAACAGCAACATGGTTCCTAAGGAGTTTAATTTGAAAAGAAATTCTATTATCCTTGCAAATAGTTGAGTATGATGTATAACTGACCCACATTATTAAGGATTCAGCATTAATAATAAAACTAATCAGCAGTAAGGGAAAAGCCATTGATTACCATTCTCTGAACACGTCTGCATGTCAAGCAAAATGCTGAACTTGCTCTAAGCCGTTGCCTCCCACAATGTTATGTCACAGGGGAGAAGTCTCTGGTAAGCAGGCAACCATAGGTGCACTGAGGATGAAGCTACTCAGGCTAAAGATTTCCCAGGTACAGCAAGCATAGACTTCTCCTCCTTCTTGCTCTCTACAGCTCACTCACTCGTACTCAGATAAAAGGACCATGAAAGTCCTGAAACCCTTTCTGCAGAAGCTTACCTACATGAGTGGAGGCAGACTCTTAGATGCTAGTGGGCTTCTAGCAACAGAATACCGAAGAAAGCTTTTTCTAAGCAATCAATCTCTTGCTCTAGCTCTTTCATTCTTGCCTTGGTGTGATTACAAACTAAAGATCAGAAATGTGGGAGCAAACAACTGTGCTTGTATTTGGATGATTTATGATCCTTGGTGTAACTGTCTCTCCCATCAGCTTTTCCTGTTTGAGATGATTTTTTTCAAGAAATCCCTGCTTGTTTCACCAGTAGGAGACACCATAAATCTGCTGGCAGAATGATGAAACAGAGATGGCTTTGGCTGGGGGCTAAATGAAAATAATGTGACCAATGAGCAGGAAAAAAAATTCAAATATGCTTGATATTTTTTTTTAAATGAAGAGAGAGGTATTAATAAGAACAAATATGCACACTAAACAATTTCTGAAGCCAATTCTTATTTATTAGCATTTTTTTTGAGAGCTTTATGTACCAGTTATAACTTCACAGACCTTGTTTTTAGGCCTTTTTTTTAGTCCTCATTTAAAGATGTATTTTCCATTGAAGAGTGAAAGGGAAGAGTAGAGGAATAGGGAGAGAGAAGAGAAACACTGATGTGAGAGACACCTCAACTTGGCCTCCCACATGCACCCCCAACCAAAGATGGTGAGAAAACCCACAACTGAGGTATATGTGGTTGACAGGAATGGAACCCACCATCTTTTGGTCTGCAAGCCATCGCTCTAACCACTGAACAAAATTAGCCAGAGCTAGGCCTTCCTTCTTAATGCATGATATTATTTCACAACCCACGATCCACAATCATATTCATAAATTTGGTAACAAAGCCTAAGCAGACCTGAATTCACTGTTGATAAACTTTACCTGAACTGATGCAAATCCATTCATTACCTTTATTTATTCTACCCAGCATGGATAGTCACATATTTGACTGCAAACATGGTTCACTAAAGGATGCTGCCCCAGAACTCCCAGGGCTGTGGCAAAACCACTATAGGGCCCAATCTATCTATGCTAATATAAGTTTATGTGGTTGTTAAGCCCTCACGCCGCAATGCCCTCATGCCCATCACATCCATCATCAGGAGGCTGCGTGCACAGGTGGGCGCAGACTTGATGCTGTGTGCACGGAGGTGGGGCCTGGCAGCTAGCTCCACATGGCGTGGCCTGGGGTGCCGCAGTCTTTTTGCATCAAGGGTTCAGGAATTTGGAGAAGGGGCTGACACATAAATGGATACACTGGACAAGAAGTATAAATTTGGAAGGCATGGGGGAAAGCCAGGCGGAAACCAGCTCTCTAGTGGAGTGGCTTGCCGAATTTCTGGACCCATGGCTTTTTATTTACACATTTTGCCCTTTAGCAAAATAAACACACATATCAAAGGTCAGGTTTGATAAACAGGAAAAAATTATCAGGTTAGAGGAACTGCTTTTGGCCTTTCCTCTAGCAGCAGGTAATAATTTGCAGATTTTCAGCCCTGCTGAATATCGAAGCCCATCAGCCTTCTGGTGAACTTCTCGCATTTATTATGACCTGCTGGTCTTAGCTTCTAGCACTGGGGGTCCCGAGGCTTTACATGCCTGCAGGCAGGGACCCTACTCCAGCCTACCTCTTTGGGGCAATTCATCCAGGAGCCTACATCTTTGGGGCGATCTATCGTGGGGCTCCAGAACTGAGAGGGCACAGGCCAGGCTGGGGGGCCCCTTCCGCCTGACTGCAGGAATTTTGTGCACCAGGCCTCTAGTCGATAATAAAAGCATAATGTGCTAATTAGACCGGACAGCCGAATGACCTTCCAGACATCCTTCTGGACAACCTTCCAGACAAAGCCACAGCTGCGAGGTCTGAGGCGAGCCACCGAAGGTGAGTGCACAAATTTCATGCATCAGGCCTCTAGTTTTCAGATAAGGGTATGAGGACCTGCAGCCACAACAAGACTAACAACTCTGCTCCTCCCACATTACACCTGGGGAGCTAAGGCTAGGTCATACAGGTAGGGAGGTGTACAGATGCTGGGACTCCCTAAGCAAAACCTGAACATGCATAGCCAGTCTTGTGGCCGCTACTCTCCAGCAATGCCTCCAGGGCAATGCATGCGTTTGAAAAGGTTCCATCCTCAAACTATTCATCTTTCGAGATCACTGTGATTTCAGCTGTGGGCAGTTTAGCAAATAGGCTTGAGAGAAAATAAGGAACAGGGAAGGAGTCAAGAGATAAAAATGAAACTAGTGTGGAAGATGGGAAAAGGAACTGAGGAGGAGTGAGTACAAATAGGAACTGAGGAAGGCTCCAGGCCAGGAAATGTGGAAACCAGTTCAACTGCTAACACACAGAAACTTTCTTTTTGAGCTTTGTATCTCAGCTTCAGTACACCTGTTATGAAGAAGAGGCAGGCAGTATGCATCCTCAGGGCAAACATGCAGTAACATGATAGCAGTAATCCTTCTGAGTATCTGATGTGTTGCAGGCACTCAACTGAGAGCCATCTCATTTTGCCTTCTTCACCATGGCAAAGTAGATATTCATATCCCCATTGCAAATGAGGAAACTGAGGTCCAACTGTAGCTGGAGAAATCACTGGGTCAAATTTTTCCGACTTTAGTGGTAGTGGGTGGCTCTTGCAGTATCTTTAGAAAAAGACTTTTCTAAGACTCCCATGGGAGAATGAATGTATTTTATTGGTGTGTAATTATATTTTCTGGTCTGCAGGGTTCAATGTCCCTTAGCCTAGTCCTGAAAAGAGTGCAGACGGGGCTCCAGCAGAATCAAAGAGTAGGGCCAGTATCCAGAGTGTCCATTCCATGGTGGAGCAGGGCATGATTTAGTGTCAGGCTACATTTAGTACATCAGTACACTGTGTGAAGTCTACATGGCTGTGGGTCACAGGGTGAGTAGAGGGAGGTAAGAACACCATAAGCTGGGAATCTGAGGTGAGCAGCGAGAGAGAGGGGCTTCTTTGTTCAGGAGCTTAAAAATTAAATATTCCTGTACTTGCGGTGGCATGCCTATTTCTGGCTACTGACTTATTCCCTGGTGTGACTGACTAACAGATAAGCAACATCCCACGTCATGCAGACCTCACTGGGCATGGGTCCATTGTCTAGTGCCTTCCCACAGTGATCTTTAGGTAATAAACTTGGAGACTATTAACTGCAATTCCCTGGCAAAGCTGTATAAATGGCATGTCTCTATTACCTAATCTTCCTTTTACTCCTTCCCTGTTAATAACCAGGTTATTATAATGGTTATCGCAAAGAAGTTAAATGTGTCCAACCAAGGTTAATCAGTAACTTCAAAATTGAGGTGCAAAAACATAAACACTGTATATAATCAATGTGATATATACTAACCTCTATCTAAAGCAACTGAATGACAGGTCCACCAGTCACTCTGACATGTACTGATACCAGGGGGCAGACACTCAACGCAGGAGCTGCCCCCTGGTGGTGAGTGCGCTCCCACAGGGGGAGTGCTGCTCTGCTGACTGACCTGTTCCTGGAGGCCCACCAGCCAGCAGCAGTAGCCACTCACTCCCTCAGTAGTCCTGCAGGTCCAATCTCTAGAGAACAGGCCAGGCACCAACAGACCAGTACCACTAGCACAGGGCCACTAGCCTCCTGAAAGTTGGCCTCAGGCACCGCAGCTGCTTCCCCTCCCTAGACACTCTGCAAGGAAGAAATCTTGACAATCCCTGCGAACGTCAGGGACAGATCTGGATCCTGGGCAGGCAAGGGCATCCCACCACCTGCCCAAAGGGCAGATTGCGTTCTCCCCCCACCGACCCCTCCATCCCATACCCTTTGGGACAGGCGCCAGATGCAGGCAAGTGCCACTGCAGCAGACGAGCTTCTCCTGATCAGGACTGACTGGGCGTGAGCCTGTGGCAGGTGCAGCAGGATCAGGATGAGCGAGAGTGGTAGGCAGTAGCAGCAGGTGGCGCTGGACTGCCAGTTTCAGCACAATCCCCACAGGCCACACTGAGGGACCCCACCCATGTACAAATTCATGCACCAGGCCTCTAGTGTGACATAAGTCACCCTGCTTCTCACATATTTTACTCATCTCTCAAGGAACACGTAAAAACCCTGAAGGGTCAGATTGATCTTATTATCAAGGTAACAAATATAAAAGAAAAACCAAGGTCCATGAATTTGGGAACCTCTGTGCCATTACACCTTTCTTATTTGGGGTACAAGGCTCTTCCAAGCCAAAGGAACCTATAAAAGCAAGTCACGTTAGCTGATGACTGACTGGTTGGTATTCCTGAAATGGACAGAGTTTTTACTTCTAAGATGACATATTTCTATGGCTTTTCCCCTACTATGAGAATTACTGAAACTTCAGTAGTGATCATTACATTTCCATATATACTGGAAGTTTTACACATACACATTTGTAAGTTAAAAATCTCTCTAACCTGTCTCAATCTGCTTCAGTTGCAATTTTAAATCAGCCACCTGCATAGTTAACCTCCTTACAGAAGCATCATAATTTAATATCCGGGCCTTCAGCTTTGCAGAATGCTCAGTCTGAAAAGATTTAAAGAAGGGAAGAAATCAATGTAAAAGAAATCCCAGTTCACTTCAAAAGGAACAAGTCTTTTATAGGGCTTATTCTCTTTTCCATTTTGCCCATTCTGAGCAGCTTCATGCCTGTGGTCCACAGGTCCCTAGAAAACAATAGAGCACACAAACAAGTTTGCCACCTCCATTTGCACTCATCTCTAAGAACAGTTCTATAAGGTATGAGGCAGACACCAGAGTGTCAACAATTCTAAGTCACAGGGCAAGAATCAAGAGACATTACTAGAGGGCACAACCGAGACTGGGACAATTTCTGTTTATGAGTGCGCTTTCCTTGGGATTTTATTACTGTTATAAATATAGTTATATCATCACCCAAGAATTTCTCAGGTGAGAAGGTTACCTTAGAATAGTGGGGGGATAATTTTTGATGTTAAAACCAATCTGATTTACACTGGTGTGACACACACCAAGCTTACATGTGTACACAGTGGATCAGACTAACACCCGACCAAATAAAGATCAGTACTCACTTCACTTTGCAGCTGTCTCTGCAGAGCCTCCTTGTGAGTTTCAAACTTCTTATGCCCTAACACGAAAGCAGCTCCTGCTTCCTTCAACTGTTTCTGCAAATTTACCAGTTCAGGAGGTGGTTGAGCTATAACTAAGAAGGTAAAAAAGCCTGGTGATTATCAACAGTAAGTTTTCCCATCTCACTTAGCAAAAGCAGCTAAAGATATTTTAAATTGTTCTTTCTTTTCTTTGTACACATGTAGTTAATACTATATTAATTCTATGGAATGGACTAAGAGCACAAATTTCAGAAGAGTTTAATGCATGCAGAGGCAAACTTCACTACTCTTTTCTAATGCAAATGAAAGAAATTCTTTCAAATCCTTTAACTAACCTGAAAGCCCACCTCTTTCCTCTATCACACACAGGAGGCATAAAAGGAGTTCTCCATCAAAACCTGTTAAGTACCCCTAGGTCTAATCTGATCTGTGCACCAGTCAGCAACACTCAGGGTTCAAGCAGACATCAGATGGAGTTCCACCATTTCAGTCACTGAAGAACCACTAAAGGGTGATTCATGTAGGTTAGCCACTAAGGGTGGTATAGTTCTCTGGGCTAG
Organism: Myotis nattereri; assembly: GCF_964212035.1. NCBI lineage: Eukaryota > Metazoa > Chordata > Mammalia > Chiroptera > Vespertilionidae > Myotis > Myotis nattereri. The sequence goes on along the minus strand of NC_138094.1, from coordinate 20,125,838 downwards.
TAATGGGGCCATGCTGTTAACTCCGTGGGCCCAAAGTAGGAGTGGGGAAACTTTCTTCTGCCAAGGGCCATTGGGATATTTATTTTTAGTTAGTTATTTATTTTTAAATATATTTTATTGGTTTTTTACAGAGGGGAAGGGAGAGAGATAGAGAGCCAGAAACATCGATGAGAGAGAAACATCGATCAGCTGCCTCCTGCACATCCCCCATTGGGGATGTGCCCGCAACCCAGGCACATGCCCTTGACCGGAATCGAACCTGGGACCCTTCAGTCTGCAGGCCGACGCTCCATCCACTGAGCCAAACCGGTTTTGACATGGATATTTATAACATCATTTGCAGGTCATACAAAATTATCAACTTAATTAGCCTCCTATATTTGGTCAAACATTTAATTAACTCACCCCTAATGCCTTGGCAGGGCCAGATCAAAAGATTTTATGGGTCTTCTATAGCCTGTGGGCAGGACAGTCTCCACACTTGGCCTAAACCATCAGGGAGGGAAGAATTCCCAGAATTGGGAGAGAAAGATCTGGCACAGGCACAGAGCAATGGTGAGAGGTCATCCTGTAAGCACTGGATCTTGCCTTGCTGAGAGGCACAGGGCCAGCCCACAGCCAATATATACAGTGGGGGTGAGGATGCAATGGTGGAGAGGGAATAATAACCTCAACCTCACTCTCATTCCTCCTTCTCAATGGCCAAATCTGAGCAGCAGAAAGTGAGGGGAGTTTTGTACAACCCAGAAGGCAGATTTGTAGTTTAAAGATACTTCTTAGTGACACTAATAATATACTATAGTAATAGCAAGCAAAAAAGGAAGTAACTTCAAATTGAGAATCTTAATTTTATAAAAATTTTCCTGATTGAAGCCTTCCTTACAGATACAAAGCATAGTGTCATAATATTAAGCTAATATGAATTACAAAGACATGCAAATCAGGAAAAAGACATACGGTTAAAAAGATGCAAGTTTTCATTTCTGCTCTCTTCCAGTTGTTGTTTAAGTAATTTATTTTGAGCCTGAAGCTCTAATTTCTCTTCTTTTAGAAGCAAATAGCCACTCATCTCTTTCATCTCTTCATTCAGCAGGTGGTTTTGCTTGGTTATTGCCAAGAACTGGGCCTTGAGAGATTCGAGTTCAAGCTGGAATTGAAAAAAAAAACTTGCATTTGAACAGTTACTGCAGTACTTCTTATGCAAAAACTGGCAGGCTGCTATAAACTGGGTGTCATAGTAAGTAAGGTCACTGGACAGAGGACTCATTCTCTGCAGTAAGAAGAACCTGATTCCAACATGGAAGCTCATCTTTGCCCTAGAAGGGGCGGGGGAAGTTCATCCAACCTTATACTTATGCAGAAGAACCCTGGCCTACAAAGCAAGTGCTTCAGATTAAGTTTGTTGCCCATTTTCCAGATACAACTAAGGTCCCAATAGCAATCACAGACTGCAGCAATGTTTATAAAAATGAAAAGCTGAGCTATCACAAACATGCTGTGGTGCTTTCCTTTTTTTATACATTTCATGTTTACATACAAAAGTCTACAATGTTCTCAAATAAATAGATCATTACAGCTGCAAAAATACATTTTATGTGCAGGATATATCCAGGTACATCAAGTTCCAGCTCTGTCCTTCAGAGAGCACACGTGATGAACAGCAAGAAAATAAATGGCATGTGAAAAACACATCTCATTCTGTTTTATCCTGTAAGATCCCAATGTAATGACAGGAATGTTCACCTTCTGCTGATGGGAAGGAAGGAGAGGCTAAGGCAGAAACTAAAAGCACTGGCCACCTGCTATGGGCTAGGCACATAGGTCAGCTCACCACGGAACCTCAACCACCCCAATGATTAAGGAACTTGTTCCAGGCAACAAGCAGGAAGGACTAAAAGGAAGAACTACTAAATTAACTTAAGTTGGGCCTTCTTAGTCATAAAATAAACAGTCTAAACACATCAAGCTAAATAATGTATGGCTGAAACTAAAATTTCATCTACTGCCTTGAAGTTTTATCGACTTCAAAAAACAATAGGCTTAGCAATTACCTCAAGTTCTTTCACACGAGTTGCAGAATGATTGCATTCTTCTTCCTGTTTTGAATTGGTAGCCATGGACTGCTCTTGCACAAGAATAGGTTTTACTGAAAGAGAAAGCCAACCAATTAAAGATGTTTTTCTAGTGAATAAAAACTCATTTAAGAATTTATGTACAATGTCAGACCTAATGACGATTATTTCATCATCTAAAATAGCAGGTGTCATAGTCAAAAATCAGTAGGGAAAGTAAGAAATAAGTCCTATTACCCAACAGGTGATGGGAAGTCTTAATGGTCACATATATTGTGAACTTTCTTCCACTACACATACCAACCAGTTGCACCAGCTGCTCAGAGCCCTCATACACAAAGATCTGAATTTCCTTAAATACAAAGATTTGTCTTATGATTTTAATGTCTATTTCATCATTTCCACTTCATTCAATATGAGTCTATGCAGATATATCATTAAAAAAAAATTAGCTGACTACATGATGGTACTAATTCCTAAGAAGTATTAGTCTAGTTTTCACAAGATAGTCACAGAGGAGCAGCCACACACTGGGTGACCTTATGGGTCCTTATCAAGTACCCAGCTCTGGTTCCTTTGAAATTTCTACTTAAGTTCACTTCTTTTCATAGACAAGTTTCTACAAATATACTGAGACATAAAATATCAAGAGATTGAAAAATTATTCAACTTTCCTACTCCTGGGTTAGTTATAAAACAGTTTAGGAAGTTATATGTCAGGTAAAAATATCATGAGGCATAAACATATGTTACAAGTAAAAGAAATAAGGAAACAGGTCACAGGGAATGGAGAAGTTAAAATTTTCCATAAGTAAAAAATGAAGTCTCTCATGCTTAAAACCACAATGAGATATCACCTCCCACCTGTTAGAACAGCTATCATCAATAAATGGATAAATAACAAGTGCTGGCCAAGATGTGGAAAAAAGAGAACCCTCATACACTGTTGGTGGGAATGCAGATTGGTGCAGCCACTATGGAAAAACAGTGTGAAGTCACTCTCCCCACCCCCACCCCCCCAAAAAAAATAATAATAAGAGCGGCCATATGTTCTAATAATTCTACTTCTCAGTATATGTAAAAAACAACAACATGCCAATTTGAAAAGACATACATGTGCACCCACATGTTCACTGCACCATTACTAGTAACAGACAAGATTTGGAAGCAACCTAGACTACCATCAATAAATGAATGTGTGGATACAGAAGATGTGATATATTACTCAGCCACTGAAATGAATAAAATCTTGCCACCTGTGACAACATGGATGAATCTAAAGGATATTATGATGAAATAAGTTACAGAGAAAAACAAATACCTTATGATTTAACTTACATGTGGAATCTTAAGAAATAAAAATAAACAAAACAAAACAGACAGGCCCATAAATATTGATAACAAGCAAGTGGTGGTCAAAGGGGAGGGAGGAAAGTAGATGGGGGAAGAAAAACCTCCTGAATACCCTACCTCTCTCAGGTTAAGGTCATTTTTGATACGTAAAATTAAAAGAACAAAATAATGATTAATTTTGTAGTAAAAGTAAAATGTAAGCTACACACACACATATAAATTTAGAACAGGCCCAATTTAGGAAGCTAATAACCTATACCAGAAATTTACAAATGCAGCTTTCTTCTCCACAAGAATCACCTTTATTCTTCCTGTCCTCTTCACCCAGTCTGTTAGATCTATCAATGTAGTCATCCTTTAGCTCAAGTTGATACCTGAGAATTAGAATGACCAAAATGATTTTCTTGTCACTTTCCTGAACAGATTCCTATCAATGTATGGGTTTCTGTGGCACCCAGGCACCTAAGGGCATGAACATGGCCATGCATAACTTCAAGGACTATCAGTACCAAAGCCCAGAGATCCAAATTCTGAATATAAAACCTGCTACAATCCTTTAATTTGGTCCCCAAAACTCGTTATTGTGAGGTTATTGAGAACAATTATTCCATGGTGGTCTGGATTGGCACACAAAAGTAAATTAAGTTCAATTTACACTGTTACAACTGACTCTAAATCCCAAGAACAAGAAGTCAGTCACATCCACCTGCCTTGCCTTGCACCCCATCCCCACCCCAAAGAACTTTTGCCCTCAAGGGCTGGGCATAGGGTTCGGGGCCAACTTCAACCACCCTCATATCTGGGTTAGCAATACCAAAAGCACACTTTCAAGTTTTACTTATCTCCACCAACTGCCACTAGCAGACGTTTCAGTTGAGATAGATGGTGAGTATCCTGTGAATTCCCACCCTTGCTCAAGTCATAGAGGATACCCAAACCAGACAACATCAAACAGTACATGATCTGCGAAGCAGTGGGAAAATTAACATACACATTTACTCATTCATTTAGTCCTAAGGGTTTAACAACTACAGACATGTCAGCATTTGCTATTATACTCGAGAAGCTGACATACTATATGTATGTCATCATTTCAAAATCTATACATGGAAAGGTACTATATTTTAATTAGAATTCTTTTAAAGAATAAGCTCAGTACTATGTAATGTAAGTACTATGTAATGTAATCTCATGACAAATTACGGGCAAGGCAGTAAAAAGAGACCACTTATTAAGACATACCAAAAGTTAGTTGAGTCATCTCTTCACCACAAATTCATTTACTCAATGAATATTATATGAACACCTGTGTGCTAGACACTACACTGAGCACTGTAGAGAAAAGTTACCATATGGGCTTGATGTCTGCACTGAGTAGTTAATCACTGCAACACATTAAAACTCAGATTATAGGGAAGTCATAGTAACCATAGTTATCATATTTTCCTTTTCCTGTATAATTTTTTTGCTCCATTGTTAATTTCCATTTATTTCTTTTGATTCTGGCTTTGCAGAATCTTGAAGGAATACAGGGCACATGTTACCTGATAAGCACTAAAACCACTAGGCAGAATAATTTATAAATTGATAGATACCTCCATCGTAGTGGCAAGTATGAGGCGGGAGAGGAAAAGAGAACTAAAAGGGATTATAATTCCAGCCCTGGTCAGCCTGATTCAGATGGTTGAAGCACTGTCCAGTGCATTGGAAGGTCATGGGATCAATTCCTGATCAGGGCACATACAGGAGGCAACAGATCAATATTTCTCTCTCATGCTGATTTTTACCTGTCTCTCTCCTTTCCTCCCTAAAATTATTTTTTTTTTTTTAAAAAAAGTGAATTTTTAAAAAGTTGATCAACCTGTGGGTCGCGACCCCTTTGGTGGTTGAACGACCCTTTCACAGGGGTCGCCTAAGACCATCCTGCATAACAGCTATTTACATTACGATTCATAACAGTAGCAACATTACAGTTATGCAGTAGCAACGAACATAATTTTATGGTTGGGTCACAACATGAGAAACCGTATTTAAAAGGTCAGAAGGTTGAGAATAACTGCCTTAGATCAACCACTTTTATAGTTTATCTACAATGTGAGCTGAGCAACTCACAATGTGCCATAAAATGAAAGCAAATCACAGACCCTCAATACATGTTAGAAAAGCTATGAGTAAGAAAGAGCAGAGGATGCTATTCCCTATACTGTTATCTTAAATATTCATGGGAAAGGCTTGACTGTCAATAAAAAACGTATTTTTTTAAACACTATCACCATAAAATGTTAAGTCTTATCTACTTCACTAGTATTGCTGTGTTTCCATCAACTTATTCCAAATCTATTACTTGTTTAAGAACACCAAACAATTTCTTTAGAATTTCATTCTTGAGCTTTTGGTCACAGGTCTCCTCCATGCTCTTTATATTCAGGATCCTGTCTCCTAAGTGCATCAGCCACACTTTTATGATTTTCTTCTGTAGCCTCTGATATTAGCAAAAATATAAAAAGCAAAAAAATAAAACTGTAATTGCTGAAGTAAAGACTTTAGGAGAAAAAAATAACATAATTTTAGCTCCACAAGCTAAAACTGTTATGTGACTGTCACTGCTGGGAAGTAACTGGAAAGAGCTGGAGTTCTCCATCTATTTTATGAACTGACCAAGTTATGTGGGATCTGAAGTAGCAGATGGAGCAGCATGGTGCACCAGGCTGCAGGGAGTGTGCAAGTTTCAAGACCAAAGTGCTTTTCATAGAAGATGATGAACACTTAAAAAATGATTGCAGGTAATAAATGGCCATAATAAATTCAGAGAAAAGCTACATACCAAACTTAAGTTAGTGTACTTTTGCTTTAGTACTTATTTCTTCAGTAAGATTATTTCTGTGAGGTTTAACTGATCAGCCCATAGGTATGAAAGACAAAAGATTTGTTTCTGATATTTAATAATCTAGTGATTGAATACTGAAGAGTGCTGAACAATAGAAAAAGATAGATAGGTCAATCAGAACTTCCAAATACTGAAGAATGGAATGGTCTTCCCTTGGATCGAGCCAGGTAAGTGCTAGGGAATGCTGACCATTCCAAGCAAAGGATAAAAGCTCTATGTGTTAGCACCCTCTGCTGACTAACATGTAAAGCAAAGGAGCAGTAAACTATACTTATTAGCTTACTAGATGCCTGGTGCACAAATTCATGAATGGCAGGGGTCCCTCCACCTGGCTGATCACGGTGGTCTCACACAGTCCTGATCTTCTCACCCAGTCCCAATTGGGGCTGGGGTGGGATCACAGGAGGGCTCCAGGGCAAGTCTGGTCCTGTCTTGCCTGGTCCTGATGGGCCCCACCCCAGCAGCAAGCAACTTACTGGTTGGAACATCTGCCCCCGGGTGGTCAGTGCAAGTCGTAGCGACCAGTCAGTTGACCACTCGGTCAGACACTTAGCATATCATGCCTTTATATATATAGGTTGTAACTCACAGCACAGAATGTTCAGCATGAACTTTCCCCTGCCCCTGGTCTTGGAGACCGCATGTTCTTCTAAGGCTCTGCTCACCAAATTCAGCTGCCACATGAAGTAAATTGCATTGTGTGCGTGGAAACCCTTTGTAGGCTCCATTGCTGTGTCTTTACTTCGTTGCAGTTCCAATTACTCCAACATAAAGACAGACACCCTCATTATCAGGTAACACCATCATGGTAAGACCCCTGCTCAGCCTACTGCAGTGGTTTTTAAATAGGCCATGGGTCGCCCCAGATGGTTTGGTAGAGTAGGTACAGCCGCAGCCTGCGAACTAAAGGGTCCTAGGTTTGATTCCGGTCAAAGACACATTCCTGGATTGCGGGCTTAATCCCCAGTATGGAGCACATGCAGGAGGCGATGGATTCTCTCTCATCATTGATGTTTCTCTCTCTCTCTCTCTCACTCTGCCTTCCTCTCTGAAATCAATAAAAATAGTAAGTAGGCCATTAATCAAACGTTGCTGCTCTCCATCCAGTCCCCTCAAGCCCTCTTTTGCTTTGACCCTCCCCACACACACACTCTGCTGCGGTCTGTAAAATGGGGTCAGGATTTCTACTTCAACCAAGGGCAAAGCTTCCACATGGCCCTCCTTCCCTGACTGTCTTTGCCCCCAGTCCTGTGGGGTTTCTCCCTCCTTCCCCTCCATCTAACTTGGTGGGCCCTGCTCTGCCCCCTCCTCATGTGACCTCCTGTCTGCAGCCTCCCACTTTCTCCTCTGGGGGCAGAGCTCTCCAAAGGCTGTGTGGGAATGGAGCGGGCTGTGCAGAGTGGGGTGGGGCAGACAAGGCAGTACAGGGTGTGCAGTGGTGGAGAGCTCTGTGGGCCAAGTCCAACCTTTGGAGAAGAGCTGGGGTGACAGGTCACCGGGAGGAGGAGGGAGGGATGTAGACCTTGTCCCGTGGGAGAGGCACTGGGTTCCTTGGCTGTCCCCACACAACAGCTTTTCTAGGCCCCTGCACAGCTATCATCCTCCACCTCTTGCTGCCTCCGCCTCAAGTTTTGGACTCAGTTTCTTTGACTCAGCCCCACCCCCCTCTCAGCTGCGTTCCAGGAGCCTGAGGCTGCACCTTGGCTTTGGGCAGCTATGCCTGGCCTGCCCCCTATAATGGTGTTACCCACTCTCCTGGAGTAGTTAGTGAAACTTAAATAAACATAAGCAGCTCTGAAGATTATAAATTGAGCACTGAGAAGGCCACAGGCTGCGGAGGGCTGCATAGTCCAGGCTCTCAGCATAGAAGCCTCCCCAGCCACCCGGTCCCTGCTGGCTCCCGCCCCCACCTGCCTCTGCCCAGGGCTCAAGACAAACCCCAGGAACTTCCTGACAGCTCTCACCTCACATCTCACTTTCCAGTCCAGCCCACCAGTGCCCACAGCAAGCTAACCTACTGGTCCGAGCGTCTGCCCCCTGGTGGTCAGTGCACGTCATAGTGACTGATCGACTGATCCAGTGGTCAAACTCACAGTGGAACTCCAGTAGAGGGAATAATTTGCATATTAGGCTTTTATTACGTAAGATATCAGCGATTTTCAACCTTATTTATCTCTGACACACATAAACTACTAAAATTCTGCAGCATGCCAAAAATATATTTGCCCATTTAAAAAAAACACAACAGGTATATTTTTGAATCGTTCACAATGAACCGCTATTTTGTGTTAACTGTTGTCTTTTTTTTTTATTTGAAAATCTAAGGAAAAAGAGGTTAACGCCCTTGACTACAGTCAGGTATGTCATGTTTTATATATTCTTGCAGCACACCAGTTGAAAATCGATGGCTTATTTGTCACTTTCCTTTTCTGTCATGATCAATTTACCACTTCAGTACTGCTTAGAACAGAGTAATGTAGCAGAGATGAAAAATAAAATGAATTAAAGCCTATATAAATGATCTAACCACATTAATGAAGACCAGGGCAAATCAACTAACAGTAGAACCTAATGGAAATGAAACCTGTTTCATAAACTAGACTGGTGAGCTTGCCATTAATGGCAGGTACAATGTGAAGAATGAAATAGTGGTGAGCACTTAGTACACACACATCCATCACCCAGTACAAATCAAGTCAGAGCCACTGCATTGAGTTACTACATGCACATGGAACCGTTAGATCTCAATGACTAAACATAAGTGTGTGACTGAACATAATTTGTTAACAGTTGTTAGCTTCTTCAAAGTACTGGTCTGGTTTTACTGTAGCCTGATGATGGTGTCTCACTGCTTTTCATCCCAATAACTAATATTTCAAAAGCAAAATCCTAGTCTTTGTTTCTCTCAACTTATGCCTTTTAAAACTAGCCGAATGCACCTTTACATCCAAGAACTCTACTTGGCAATTAGCATTAGAATAATTAGTAGTATTTGTTTTAAACTCACAGACTCTGAATAGTCAAAATGAAAACATTACTTACAAATCAAAAGCTTCAATTCTTTGCTTCAGTTCTGCTTCTCTGCCTTTTAGGAAATCGATATCTTTCAGTAGAAGCTGTATTTGAGCATAACTTTCTTTTGTTTCCATCTGTAGAGGAAAGCATTAATTGTAGCAAGCAAGCTGAGGAAAATAAGACAGATTTGAACTAATGGACTGCTTCCTACATTCCAGAGAACAAAGTACAGACAATTAGAGGAACAATTTCACTTTTAAAACATTCCATCTCAAGGTATGCATTTTGCCTATTCTAGTTACACAAGAATTTACCTCCTAGTCCAGGGGTGGGCAAACTTTTGGACGCGAGGGCCACAATGGGTTCTTAAACTGGTCCGGAGGGCCGGAACAAAAGCATGGATGGAGTGTGTGTGTGAACTAATATAAATTCAAAGTAAACATCATTACATAAAAGGGTACGGTCTTTTTTTCTTTTAGTTTTATTCATTTCAAACGGGCCGGATCCGGCCCGCGGGCCGTAGTTTGCCCATGGCTTCCCTAGCCCAATGACTGTTACGCTATATTACCCTAATATCCCTTGTGCAGAATATCCTGACACTTCCTTAACATTTTTGTAAGTTCTCCAGAAAAAAAAAAACAAAAAACAAAATGGGGGAACTTAACAAAGTAGAATCCCCATGGTTCAATAGTCGTCTGAAAGTTTCAATTCATGGGCGGTTCTGACTCAGAATGAACAAGCTGGAATGAAACTGTGAAAAATAGATCACACTTACATTTGCGTGTTCACTGAGCAAGGATTTACTGAATATCATGTCAAAAAGCACAGTGAGCTGGATATGAAAAGATGAACAGCTACAGTCCCCATCTTTTAAAAAATTCACAATTTACTGAGGGAGAGAGAAATAATACTACAATGTGATAATTTCACAACCAGAGTCCAGTCTCCACGGCAGGAATGATGCCTAAATGAGTCTATCAATGGGATTCAGGGAAGGCGTCACCAGGAAGCATCATTGAAGCTAAAGTTTGAAGGACAGGACAGTTTTATCAGGGAGAGAAGGGGGTGAACAGTTGGGTGGCAGAGTAAAAGTATGGTGCCTTTTATGAGGATGCCAAGCTTCTCCAGTGCCTTCAGAGAATCTGACTGAATGGAGACAGGCTGTCAACTGGTTGATCTGATCTAGTCACTCACTCATTTTAAGGTTCAAAGTGTTAGTCTGAACACAACCCATCATCTCAAAGACCAGTGCTTCCATTTATTTTTATAGCTAAAATTAACCCAATTCCCAGAAATGCCAGAAAAAATTGGAGAGGGGGTGTGGTCACCATTAATAACTGGGTTTTACTGAGAAGCTCCAAGAAAGGTTGACACTGGAAGGAAGCCTTTTAACTTCAACCATCTCCTGGTATCAGTAGTCCTGGCTGAGGAAACCATGACCCCAACCTAGTTAGGTCTGACAACCCTTGGGAAAGGAACTGTTTTTCCAAAAGAAACAATCCAATCTCTTTTGCTGGCATGCACTCCCCACCATTCCTCAACCTCTTCATGTCCTGTCCAGTCATTTTCTGGGTGACAAGATCAAATGGCCACATGGATGACACTTATAAGCCCCAGACCCTTCTACTGCAGGGACCTTTGCCTTTGCTCAGATGGAAGCACATTGCATTTGGTTTCCAACTTCACCTAGAACCCCAACCTGCAACTCTGTCCTGTTGGTCCACCCTTATTCTTCCATCTGTCTGTATCCCCAGACTTACTCCTTGATGTCTGAGACTGCCACGTAGCTCTCCCTTCTCTCCTGGATTATTAGTCATCCACACTCTGCTCTGGTTCCGCTCACCATCATGCTGAACCCCAATGTCTTCAACTAAACAGGCTGCCTTTCTCAAATGAAATAAATTCAGCTCTATAAAGCTACACTCCTCAACTACGACCATTTTTCTGCCCTCAATGACCTTCCAAATCCTCCCAAGAGCTGCAACAGAACAATCACCTACAACAAGCATGTCAAACTCATGGCCCACAGGCCGCACATGGCCCACAATGAATATGTTTGTGGCTCAGCGAATATAACAGTATGTAGCGTATTAATAAAAATTTCGTAACCTGATTTTTACAATAACCTGATTTACATAATTATTAATTACTAACTACATTTGCTAATGACTGATTATAATTGTGTTGCATTCATTTCCCTTGTGCGCCTTACGCACAGGCGTGCCATTTCTCTCCATTAATACTAGCAGACAATATTTTAGCACCCGATGACCACATCATTAGTCTTGTACTGACTTGTTTGGTATGTGCAACAGGAAATACTTTGCTTTTGGAGAATGAGAAAAGTAGGTTTATTTGCATTGTGCTTATTAATCTGTCCAGTTATTCAGTGTCTGGGAAGTTAATGTTCAATGCAAAATACTAATTTTTATTAAAACGTTCTATTATTTTTTGTTAACGATTACTCATTTATTTTAGCCCTTTGTATCCAGCATGTCTTTATCGAAATAAACCTTTCTATGAAAATTGAAGCTTTTGTTTTGCAGCCCACATAAACTTGGTTCGTGTTAGTGTTTGAAATTCTTGACCTACATGCACTTGGTCTGGTCTACTTCAATTCCAGGTTGCCCACTTCAGCAGTACCCTCAAAACAGCTCGAGAATCCTGTCAGCTTCAGAGAGCTGCTCTGCTCCTTCTGCAACCCCCCGCCACCCAGTGGCCATTCCATACCTCTGGTCCTCTCCTTATCACTTAATTCTCACATCTGCTGCAATTTTAGTGAGGTTGTCTCACGCCCCTGACTCGGACATTCACTTCCACTCTTCCTTCCAGTAATCTCGAAAAAAGAAGTCTTAGTATCCTTTTCAAAGCTGATTCTTCCAGGTGTATTCTTGACCGCAGTCCCTACTAGTCCTCTAGGCCAGTGATGGCGAACCTATGACACGCGTACCATTTTGGGTGACACGCATCGAAAGAGACAAAAAATTGCGTATTCATATATTTGTCTCTCGCAATGGCCAGAGCTGGGCATCACTCGAGTAATATTATTACTCATGTTACTCATGATCAATTACACAATTCTAAAACCAGATGTAAGCATGTACATCAGTGTTGCGTAGCAAAGATACATTGTGAAAACATCCAAGATACACTGTTCCAATATTGGCATTAATATGAAAAGGTTAAGAATTGCACTATAAAGAGATTAATCTTTACTCAAGACACTTTATTTTTACTCGAGTGACAAAATGCCCAATTCTGGAAACGGCCTCATTATTGTCAACATGTGCCTCGGGTAAGCTTCCTGTGCGTTCGGGTGCATTCGGCAAACGGACGCACTTGATCGCCATGTTCATTAGGAGACAGGAGTGGGAAGGTTAGAAGAAAAAGATATAAGGGGAGAAAAATGGCGGAGGTATAAACGGACGTGTCCTGTGCCTTGTCCTGGAGCAGATAAGGGTGAGCAGCTGAAACGGGTAACATACAGCCCGAATAGGCAGAGGATATTCAGCTGAGAGACAGTCTGCAGCTGGGAAAGACAGAGAACTCCCAGAAAAAAAAGGACGGTTGGAGACTGCGGCTGAAACGTCTCCCTGTGTGCCGGCTCAGCAGCGGAGACTGTGCCATCTTGAGTGGCTGTTACAGACAACCAGAGATCAGCTACTAACCTGGAAACAAGGGATCTCAAGCAGCGTGACTGCGTGAACTCAGACGAGCACTGCTTCTTCTCACAGAAAGGTTAGACTTCCCCTAAAGGTGCGGTTTGCAATTCAGGTTGGAGAGAGAACCGCGCGGGGTGAAATCTGCGCCCCACAGAGTCCGTGGCCCTTGGGACCAGCGTGACCCTCAAGTGGGGAAGGGGCCCCACAGGGCTGCTGGCAGAAGGGAACGATAAAAATAAGCACATAGCTGGACTGGATGCAAAAAAGCAGCCTCGGATTCTGCCAGTCTGCCGGGTGCTTGGTGCCAGGGGCGAGTGGGTGCGTGGAGACTGTGCGCAGACCTGGAAGGTGGAGGCTTGCAAATTCGCACAACTTCTCAGGCTCTGATGGTCTCACTATGAGAGAAGAGTTGATGAAGTTAGAATAAGTGCCAATGAGTACATCAGGAAACCAAATATGTAAAGTTGTTATAAAAACATTCAGTGTCCTAAACATTGATATCTCTAAAATTGTGTCAGTCACGACAGACGGGGCACCAAAGATGGTGGGAAAAAAGTGGGATTCCTGAAATTGTTTATGGAAGCTATTAGACATCCACTTGCACCTTTTCATTGCATTATCCATCAGGAGGTGTTGTGTGCCAAATCGGGATTCTCTGAATTGAATGATTTAATGTCAGTTGTAACAAAAATTGTGAATTTTATAGCTTCTCGACCCCTTCACAAGCGAGAATTTTCTGTACTTTTACAGGAAGTTGATTCAACCTACAGTGGACTACTGATGTTCAATCGTGTGAGATGGCTAAGTCGAGGAAAACTACTTGAGCGATTTGTGGAGTGCTTTGAAGAAATTATGGTATTTATTGAGAATAAGGATCTGGCAAACTTTCCTCAGATCAATGATCATAAGTGGGTCAGCAATTTGATGTTTTTTACAGATCTCTCTGTTCATATGAATGAACTGAACTTAAAATTACAAGGTTTTGGCAAAAATATTGACGTTATGTTTGGATACATCAAATCTTTTGAAAGTAAACTTAAAATTTTCAAGCGAGATATTGAAACTAAAACTCGTATTTTCCTCAGATGAAAAAGTATTTCGAGAAGGCTACTACAAGTGTAATGGAGTCTATACTTATGTACCAGAATATAGTAAACACGTTCTTTGAACAGTTCAGCGAAAGATTCAACCAATTTAGAAGCCTAGAACAGACCATTAAAATAATTAAGTATCTGGATGTAGTTTACAGTACTTTGGAATTGAATAATTTCCAATGGATGCAAATTGATGATTTAGAGATGCAACTTGCAGATTTTCAAGGTAGCATTTGGACTCGTGTTTGTCGACTTAAGGTCGAAACTTGAAAATCTGGAACGAAATCGTTTGAAACATGAAGAGTGCAACTATGAAGAAGAAATTTTGAGTGCTTGGAACAGAGTTCCTGACACTTTTAGCAATATAAAAAATCTAGCGATGGCTTTGCTAACAATTTTTTCATCAACATATTTTTGTGAGACTTTGTTCTCAGCATTAAATAATATTAAAATGAACAAAAGGAACCGGCTAACATGATGTTAGTGGCGCTTGCTTGGCTTTGAAGTGCACCAAGTATGAACCTGCAATCGAAGAATTAGCAGACAAACTTCAGCACCAAAAAAGTCACTAATTTCTAGTTTTCGTACCATTTGATTATCATTGTTTGTTTGTTTTTTAATTTTTTATTTTTTATTTATTTATTTATTTATTTATTTATTTATTTTAATTTATTGCTTAAAGTATTCCAAAGGGTATTACATATGTCTCCATTTTATTCCCCCGCCCTAGACAGTCCCCTAGCCTCCCCTATCCCCCAATGTCTTATGTCCACTGGTTATGCTTATATGCATGCATACAAGTCCTTTAGTTGATCTCTTACCCCCCTACCTCCTGCCCCCCAACCCTCCCCGGCCTTCCCGCTGCAGTTTGACAATCTGTTTGAGGCAGGCCTGCCTCTGTATCTATTATTGTTCAAAAGTTTATAATGGTCTCTATTATCCATGAATGAGTGAGATCATGTGGTATTTTTCCTTCATTGACTGGCTTATTTCACTTAGCATAATGCTCTCCAGTTCCATCCATGACGTTGCAAATGGTAATGATTATCATTGTTTTTATTATTATTTTTTCTTAAATGTACATTGTTTTTCTGTTTTTGTTCATTTTATACATATTTTTGGTTGATTTTTCTTTGTTAAATGGCATTTAAATATATAAAATAAATATCAAAAATATAAATCTTTTTTTATTATGGTTGCAAATATCAAAAAAATATATGAATATTTCTATATGTGACATGGCACCAGAGTTAAGTTAGGGTTTTTCAAAATTTTTGACACGCCAAGCTCAAAACATTCACCATCACTGCTCTAGGTCCTCAAGTGTTCCAGCAAATGTCTCATCTCACCCCTGGACTTTTAGCAAATCTACAAGCAGCTGCAGGAAGGAGCCATCCAGTAAATGATTTTAAAATATTGCCTTCTGGTGCTTTTGAATTCTCTCAAGGAACATCTTTTCCCAAGAAGGCTTCCGATCTTGCTTGACAAGCTCTCCAACATCATTCCCAAACCACTAACTCCTCAGACTTTCCTTTCTCTTCCATTTTAATTTGTACTACTTCAGTATTTTTAAAATGCTTCAACTGCAAATTAACTACAAATCATTGTAAATAATAATACTAAACAATTAGTAACAAATTCTCCATGTTTAAGTTCAATATTCATTAATTATACAGGGTATCCCCCCCAAAATGTATACACACTCTAACAGCCGATAGCTCAATTGTGAAAATGTTGTTTAATATACACTGCCTTTATAATTATTCAAGGTGTGTTTATATATTTTTGGGACACCCTATATTTATAGTTTAATTCATCTTTGGTCTCATTAACTGTTCCTGTAAAACTCATTCAAAAGGCAAAAAGAAACAACAGCAAGTGGAAAGAAAAATAATAACATGCACAAGAGTACATATCATATTAACTATATAATAAAAGCCATATATTCAAATTGTCCCCTTCACCGGGAGTTCAAGCAGGGGCGGGGCTGGCCAACCACCTGCAGCCCGTCCCCTGAGACCAGCCCCACCTGGCAGCAGGTGGCCAGGGAAAGGGAGGCCCCACCAGCAGGTAGCTACTAGGGAACCTACACATGCACTGGGCCTCTAGTTTATTAAAGATTCTAGATATTTTCCTATATACCTAAGATTAAGAATGAAAAGATAAGCAAAAATATCACTTTTGTTAACAGCAACAAGATAAACTTACCCTTTCATGCATTTCTGCCTGAAGCTGCTGTTCTAGTTCTCTCTTATATTCATTTAACTTTATTTCTAAAGTTCCTAATGTTGGATGCTGAGGGTAAGCACCTGAAAACTGATCATCAATATGTTGAAGCTTCTCAGCTATTAAAAAAACACAAACAGGGCAGAGGACTCAGGGTAGGTGAGCAAGAAGTCTGTTCAAAAGCAAAGAGTACAGGGATACGGACAGGGGGCATCTGCAATTTACTCTGAAACAATTCAAAAAATTGAGATAGATTACTGGATGAACAGAAAGTGATCAAGCAAACATAATACAAACTTACTGGTGAACTGTAAAACTTTCAACTTTTTTGAATGCTGGAAAATTTCCATCATAAAAGTCAGGGGAAAAGAAAGCAAAAGGTAGGTCAGAAAACAATGGCATCTTTTTCCAGTCTCCAAGTGCCAAAGAGTTCTTTTATGGTCTTTGGTGAAAGCTGAGTCACATGTTCAAAACACTGATCTTAAAATGAATCAGAGATTCTTAGTTTTAAGTCTTCCATTTTACAGAGGACACAGGTGCCCACACAGTGTAGGTGACTCCCAGAGGGCTTAGCAACTACACAACGGCATAACTGGGACAAAAGCCAGGTCTGCTATTTCTCTCATTCCAGTGCTCTCTGCAGCAGACCCGAAGCCCTCAAACCAAATGTGGATTAGAATCAAACATTAACAGAGTGCAAAACCCACACGAGAGTGCAATCTCAATCATGTAAACACCAGTGCCCACTAAAAAGTATGCACAGGAAAAAAAGACTGGCAGAATCAGATTAAGATATTTGAATTTATTGTCTAACAAGTTATTGCTTTTAATGAGTAAGGAGGAGCCAGGATTAATCACAGCATTTTAGCCACCTGTTTCCCTTCTGAGCATACACCTAAAGGCAGGATGGTACTGTATGTAGAAAGGCTGTCCCATGGAAAAGGATCTGGATCATGGACCAGAAAACTTGGACTCCAGTATCACTTTTCCTTCATCTGGTGACCTTGGTTTCCTCAACTATAACATGAAGTGACGGGCCACTGACTTCTCTAGTTTTCCGCAATGCAAATAGTCTAGGATCTTCTCACGTTAATGGCTATACGATAAAGTTAGATGAGTCACAGGGAAGATCCTCCCAGTTGAGGGGTTGACCCAACAAACAAGAACATGGGCCTTTGCATCCACCTGGTGATCACAGAGGGAGGGGCAGCACTGAAGGTAGGACTGTGCTGACACAATGGGAAATGAGCACTCCACCTGCACACAGTTTAGGAACACACACAACATAGGAAAGCAGATCTTTTTCTTCATTCAAAAAGAAAATAGAAACCTGGAATCAGGAAAAAAGCCTGAAATTACCAAGAGAGTCTTTGCTAGGCAAAATTGCACTTGTCTGAGGGTCCATGTCACAAGTCTCTTTAGCCTGATGATATTCTGCCATTTCTTTTAAAAACTCCACGAGAAAACCTAAAAAACACAATGTACATAGTTTTGTCTCACAACTTTCATTCAACCATTACTCAGTCACTTTATAAATTTTGGACTTATAACATTATCCTGTTGTACGTTATATATCTCTTAAGAATAATTTCTGAAGGAAGTCCTTCCCAAGCATGATACAAAAATCTAGAAGTGATAAAGAGAAATATTTAATAACATAAAAATTAAGAACTTATATATGGCATGAAATAAAGTCAAAAGACAAATGACACACTGGAAGAAAATATTTGCTATAATGAGGAGAAAGCACACTAACTTTCATAATATTAAAGAGATCTAATAAATCAGTAAGACAATTTAATGTCGATAAACAAAATCCTAAGAAAATGCAAGTTAATACTAAAACAAAGGGGTCCTATTTTCCCAATAAGACTGCTAAGATTAAAACTCTGATCATACGTGAAGTGCTGGCAAGAAAGCGGGGAAGTCGGCAGGTTCAATCACTCAGGAGGGAAATTTGTTAGTGTTTGTGTATTCAAAAAGACATGTGTTCTTTAACCTAGTCTTTTCACCTCTAGGAATTCACACAGCTACACTTCCACAGGGAAACAAAGAGTGTACACTGCACACCGCTTCTAATGGCAAAACCCAAACAATAAAACAACAAAATCTCAATCAACAGGTGCTTAATTAACTATGCTCTTCATGATTAATTCATTTAAATATATAATACTAGAGGCCCGGTGCACAAAATTCATGCACGGGGTAGGGGGAAAGAGTGGGGTAAGGGAGTGGTGAGGGAGGATCCCTCAGCCTGGCCTGCACCCTCTCCAAATCAGGACCCCTCGGGGAATGTCCAACTGCCAGGAATGGGTCTAAACCGGCAGTCCAATATCCATCTCCCAATCTGGAACCGCTGGCTCCTATCCGCTCACCTGCCTGCCTGATTGCCCCAACTGCTCTCCCCTGCTGGCCTGATTGCCCCTAATTGCCTCTGCCTCGGCCCTCACCAACATGGCTTTGTCCAGAAGGATGTCTGGAAGACATCCAGTCTGATTAGCGTATTACCCTTATATTAGTACTAGAGGCCCGGTGCACAAAAATTAGTGCACTCGGGGGGGGTGGGGGGGAAGAGGGGATGCCTCAGCCCGGCCTGTGCCCTCTCGCAGTCTGGGACCCCTCGGGAAATAACAACCTGCTGGATTAGGCCTGCTCCCGGGTGGCAGAGGGCATGCCCAATCCCTAGGTGCAGTCCCTGGTCCGGCTCAGAGCAGGGCCGATTGGGGGGTTGGGGCACCACCCCACGTCACACTCAAGGCAGGTCTGATGGGGAAGTTGCGGCGCCACCCCCTGTCACGCACAGAGCCGGGACAATCAGGGGGTTTGGGCGCTGCCCCCTGTCACGCACAGAGCAGGGCCCTAATCTGTGTGTGACAGGGTAGAGCCATAACCTCCCCATTGGCCCTGCCCTGAGTGTGACAGTGGCAGCGCCCCAACCCCCTGATGGGCCCTGCACTGTGTGTGACAGGGTGCGGCGCCCCAACCCCCACATGGGCCCTGCTCTGTGTGTGACGGGGTGGAGCCGCAACCTCCCCATCAGCCCTGCCCTGAGTGTGACAGGGGGCAGCACCCCAACCCCCCAATCGGCCCTACCCTGAGCGTTACTGAGGGTGGCATCACAACCCCCTGATTGGCCCTGCTCTGTGTATGATGGGGGGAGCTCCCCAACCCCCCAATCGGCCCTGCTCTGTGCATGACAGGGGGGAGCTACCTAACCCCCTGATGGGCCCTGCTCTGTGTGTGACAGGGTACGGAGCCCCAACCCCCCTGATGGGCCCTGCTCTGAGCGTGACAGGGGGCAGTGCCCCAAGCCCCCAATCGGCCCTACCCTGAGCGTGACTAGAGGTGGCATCGCAACCTTCTGATCTGCCCTGCTCTGTGCATGACAGGGGGCGGCACCCCAACTCCCCTGTCTGCCCTGCTCTGAGCCCGACCAGGAGCTGCGGTGCAGGCATCTAGGGATTGGGCCTGCCCTCTGCCACCCGGGAGTGGGCCTAAGCCAGCAGGTCGTAATCTCCCGAGGGGTCCCAGACTGTGAGAGGACACAAGTGGGGCTGAGGGACACCCCCCACCCCCGCCAGTGCACAAATTTTTGTGCATCCGGCCTCTAGTAACTATGTAATTGACTAATGCTCAGGCAAACTTAAATACAGCATATTTAAGTTTCAAGTTTTTCAAATACTAACACTGTTCAAGATTTCTTAAAACTTCTGAATAAGAAACTTTTGGACAACTACAGCTAATAGAAAGAGAATTAAAACATAGGGACAACATAAAGAGTGCACCCTAATGTTAATTATGGATTTTAGGTGACAATGATGCCACCATGTAGGCTCATTGACTGTATAAATGTTGATCATGGGGAAGGCTGTGCATGAAGGAGGAGGAGACATACAGAAACTCTCCGTTCTGTTCAATTTTGCTATGAAGCTGCTCTAAAATATTAAGTCAATTTAAAAAATATATGGAAAGTTTGCTATATCTGCCTTTAAGATAAAATGTAACTAATATGTTCAAAGGCAATGGTGTAGGAATACAGTTAAAATAATTAAGAAGTGGTAAACATATGTTTTAATACTTGAGGATTAAAACAGGTTTCAAAAAAATTAATGTATTCTTTATTTCTCTTATCTAAAGAGCACATTTTAGAGATCTAGATTTACTGCCCTGTGTTGCCATCTTGAAATCCTGTGACCTTAAGCAAATTACCCACTTCTGCAGACTCTGGTTTCTCATGTGGGACACAGGTATACCTGCCTATTAAGAGGGTGCTCCTGCCCTGGCTGGCTTGGCTCAGTGAATAGAGCGTTGGCCTGGGGACTGACGGGTCCGGGTTCGATTCCAGTCAAGGGCACATGCCCAAGTTGTGGGCTCAATCCACAGTAGGGGGGCATGCGGGAAGCAGACAATCAATGATTCTCTCTCATCATTGATATTTCTCTCTCTCTCTCCCTCTCCCTTCCTCTCTGAAATCAATAAAATATGTTTTAAAAAGAAGAGGGCACTCCCTTCCACTGAAATGGTGGAGGACTTCCACTCAATACAGGGTGCATCAATTCGTGAATGACCTGCTTTCTCAGTTGTGTCTAGCTCAATGACAAAAAAGAAAAAAAACAAAAAAAAAAAAAACAAATGGGAACAAACTTTCAGGTTTGCTGCACTAGGAATACACAGATTTGCCACACAAATTAGAATCGTTTTATTAGAATCGTTTTATTTAGGCCTGCTCCCGGGTGGCAGAGGGCAGGCCCAATCCCTAGGTGCAGTCCCTGGTCCGGCTCAGAGCAGGGCTGATTTGGGAGTTGGGGCGCCGCCCCCTGTCATGCACAAAGCAGGGTGGATTGGGAGGTTGTGATGCCACCCTCAGTCATGCTCAGGGTAGGGCCGATTGGGGGGTTGGGGCACCGCCCCCCGTCACACTCAAGGCAGGTCTGATGGGGGAGTTGTTTTAGATCCATGGCCAAAAGTTAGTACTACTCTGCTGCACACTTTGTCTTACTCTATGAGACAAGCAGCCCATGGATTCTGGCCAGAGGAGCTGTTTTCACCTGCTTCCAAGTGAATTGCTGCTTAGTCAGAACACATGAAGACTCTAACTATCTTCCCTATGAGTCCATTTCAGCAGTCTTTGATTCAGATAGCATGTATAAGAGAAAATTCTGTTGCTTCCTCAACTCTCTGTGGATTGATGAAGAATATGAAAATAATATTGGAAGAAATATTGGGTGCTGGTTTCGATTCTGGTCAAGGGCACATGTCCAGGTTGCAGGACACCACCTCCAGCTGAGGGTGTGCAGGAGGCAGCTGATCAATGATTCTCTCTCATCATTCATTTTTCTATCTCTCTCTCCCTCTCCCTTCCTCTCTGAAATCAATAAAAATATATTTTTAAAAATGCACTTCCATATATATTATTTACATCTCAAGGCACTGTGAAATACAGTAATTTTCCCACATTTTATAAATATGAAAACTTAGGTTCAAAGTGGGTAATTTTCTTCAAGGTTATAATGTGTTAAGTTTTCCTTTGAGTTTTAAGAAAACCTCTAAATTAACTGAACTACTGAATATTGTCCTAATCTACTTTGCATATAATCTGGAAACATATTAACTGAGCAGAGCTCAAGACTATGTTGCCTATATCCACGCAACGTATTCATATCAATACTATACAAGCAGGAAACAAATAGAGTTGCTATACCTCTATCTTCTACCCTACACCTGAAAAGAACAAGAGTATATAACTACAAGTTCAGAACAGTACTTATACATCAAAAATCCTATAGTACAAAAGACATTTATACTGAGAAGAATACACATGCTCTGCCAAAGAGCCTTAAAAAAATGCTTTGCCCTAACCCAGTGGTCAGCAAACTCATTAGTCAACAGAGCCAAATATCAACAGTACAACGATTGAAGTTTCTTTTGAGAGCCAAACTTTTTAAACTTAAACTATATAGGTAGGTACATTGTTATTAACGTAACTAGGGGCCCGGTGCATGAAATTCGTGCTCTGGGTGTGTGTGTGGGGGGAGAGTGTCCCTCAGCCCAGCCAGCTCCCTCTCACATACTGGGAGCCCTCAGGCGTTGACCCCCATCACCCTCCGATCGCCTGATCGGCCCCTTGCCCAGGCCTGACGCCTCTGCCAGAGGTGTCAGGCTTGGACAGGGGACCCCTATTGCCCCCCGATCACTGGCTCTGGCCCCCGCCCAGGCCTGAGGCCTCTGGCCCAGGAATCATGCCTGGACAGGGGACCCCCATCTCCCTCTGATCGCTTGCTCCACCCCCCGCCCAGGCCTGACGCCTCAGCCAGAGGAGTTGACCCTCATCACCCTCTGATCACAAATCACCGGATCGGCCCCTTGACCAGGCCTGAGGCCTCCGGCAGAGGTGTCAGGCCTGGGAAGGGGAACCCCAGCTCCCCACGGTTGCAGGCTCCGCCCCTGCCCAGGCCTAACGCCTCTGGCCTAGGCGTCCGTCCCGGGCAGCGGGGACCTGCAGTGGCAGCGGGGGGCGCCGTGATCGTGGGCTTCGCATTAGGCCCAGGCAAGGGACCCCTAGCTCCCGGGACTACCAGCTTTGACCGTGCCCAGCTCCCATTGCTGGCTCCACCCCTACTTCCTGCTATCACTGGCCAGGGCGGCAAAGGCGCCTGATTCTCCGATCATGGCTGGGGGGCAGGCCAAAGGCGGCCCCAGGGCCGCCTTTGCCCTGCCCCCCAGTTCTTAGCTCCCCCCTGGGTTTCCGACCACTGTCAGTGGCAGGGGGCTTCTTCCTGCTTTCCCTTTCGCCTCCCTGAATTGTGCCTACATATGCAAGTTAGCCGCCATCTTGTTGGCAGTTAACCGCCAATCTTTCTTGGCAGTTAATTTGCATATGGCCCTGATTAGCCAATAAAAACGGTATCGCCGTATGCCAATTACCATTGTTCTCTTTTATTAGTGTAGATTAGGATACTCCTAAGGCTTAGGAAGAGCCACACTCAAGGGGCCAAAGAGACGCATGTGGCTCGCGAGCCACAGTTTGGCCACCACGGCCCTAACCGGTTTGGCTCAGTGGATAGAGCATCAGCCTGAGAACTGAAAGGTCCCAGGTTCGATTCTGGTCAAGGGCATGTACCTGGGTAGGGGGTGTGCGGAAGGCAGCTGGTCGATGTTTCTCTCTTATCGATGTTTCTGACTCTCTACCCTTCTTCCTTCCTCTCTTTAAAAAATCAATAAAATGTATTTTTTAAAAAATGCTTATGGCCTTTTATTTTCCAGGACTAAAGGCCTGATGCAAGAAATTAGTGCATAGGTAGGGTCCCTAGGCCTGGCTGGCAATCACGGCTGATCAGGTTCCCTGCTTTCCTGCTCCCTCATGCACCACCACCACGCGGTTCCCCTCTCCCCTGTTCCTGCTTCCCCCTTTCCTTGCTCCCTCAGTACCCCGCCAACACCAGCTCGCTGCCTGCAATTTTCTGTGCGACCCCCCGATGGTCAGCGCACATCGTAGCGAGCAATCGAATTCCCGGTCTCCTGGGCTAACCTCCAAGGAAACACTTTGCATATTAGCCTTTTCTATATAGATAAAGTCATACAAGAATGTAAGAATGCCACGTAACCTAGGCAAAAATGAGAAATGCAACTGAAGGATGCACAGACCTGGTTATAACCTATTCAGCATTTATATTTCAGATATACTTCTGAAATATATGTAGTAATGAAAACACATTTAAACCAATTCTATTCCTGATGTTACTTTACATGTAAAGTGTATTAGTAAATTATTCTCTGCCAAGATTAAACATTCACCAGGGACTGCTACATAAATTACACATACATCCAATCATGGGACACTTAAATGGAGGGTTTCAAGGAACTTTTCGGGTCACAGGAAAATGCTCACTATACAACAGTGAACTAAGAATACACACACACAACACTGTGCCAATAATAGCTGAATCAGAAAAGACTCTCTTCCTCTATGTTTTTATGGGTTTTTCAGATAGGTATAAAGTGTTCTGTTTTGTTTTTTAAGTTACGAAAACAATGGGGGGAGAAGGAAAAACTCAGTATTTCCCCTGATAAGTGTAAAATACACGTCTAACTGTATATAGTAATGAAAACACATTTGAGGTAACCCTACTCCTTGCTGTTAATTCATACTAATACGTATGTGCTGCCCAAGTGAAACCTTCAGAGCTTTCATTATATTTTAAAGAAAAAAGCTGTCATTCTCCAGACTATTGTACTGTAAGCAGCACACAATGCTTATTATATTGTCTCAATATCCTTCATCCAAACATGACTATTACAAAACCACGTATTAATTCAAGAACCTACAAACCAGTTTCACAAAACTTGCCTTGTTGCTAAAATGTTTTCATTTTATACAGCTACTCGCTCCTACCTGAATGTCAGTCAATAAATCTATTTGAATATGAAGACCGGGCAAACTCTCAACCGTTTGAGAATGCTTTCCAGGATAACGAGTTCTACAAAACATAAAAGCGTCACTCCCCAATACCACCTGCATATCATATTATTTTTAAAACCAAGACCCAGTGGGTTTAAATGCGGACTCCCTGTCACCGCTTCCACTTGTAAAAGTTACAGAACAGATATGCCTCAAGCCGACACCTTGAGGGAGTCCAGGATACCTCGGCGCTTGAAGGTCTGGGACAGCTTTGTGCGTAGTTCGTCTTGACTCAACACGTCATATTTGGGGGGCACGGTGAGCTGGAAGAGAAGATGCCAACTGTTACCAGGCAGGCAGCGGGCACGGGAATTTCTGAAGACGGAACAGTGGCTGACCTGCGGGAAAGCGGGAAAGCACGAAAGCCCAGCGGGGACGGCGCTTGCAGGACAACAAGCAAGAAGGTTCGCCTCCTCACCCGCGCACCGGGTTGGTGCTTTAACGGAAACAAACAAGATGCTACATCTCCTCACGTGTGCTCCCGGTACTTTTTCCTCACCTGTCCTCAGAGCCCAACCGCGGGCCAGGAATCAAGAGGAACGGGTATACCTCAAGGCTCTCCCGCCCACTCGAACTAGGAAATGGCAGATAAACACATTTCCTCCCCTCGGCTTGCCACGGGTGAGCGGGTTGTGTACCGGGCGCGACTCTCACCAGCGGCTGGAGAGTAGAGATACAGAGCGAGGCTGTGAAACCCGCGGCCCTGGAAGTGGAGGCACCTCGCGGCGGGTGGGGGCCTCACAGCCGATCCCGCCCTCTCCCCGAGACCCAGCCAGCCCAGCACGGGAATCCGGGAATCCGGGAATCCGGGAACCCAGAGCTTTACAGCCAAGTCAATGCCAACAACCGCCGGAAGCTCCGCCCACTTCTCGCGAGAGCTTGGCCTCCGAGTCCCGCGAGGACCTCTGGGCTAGAGCGGGGATTGGAGGAGAAGCCATGTGCTCTGCACCACATCCAGGGCCTGCGGGATCTGGGTAGTTAACCCTGTGTCTTCCTCCTGTTGCGGCCTAGGGCGCTGGACCCAACCTGGCTATCCCCTGGCCAGCTGGTCCCATCACAGCCCAGGCATTGCACCCAGCAAGCTCCGCCAGCTCGGGCTTTGCTTATTTTGCCTTTCATTAAGTCACGCAGTAACCGCGGCACTGTTTCCTTTTGGGACCCGAATACCCTTTGTAGGGGGCTCCGTCTTGTGCACCGCCGGGTGATTTAGCAGCATCCCTGGCCTCTCTGCCCACTAAATGCAGCGCCTCTTACCAGTTCTGACCTTACTGAATGTCTCAGACATTGCCTGATGTTCTTGGAGAGGCAAAAGTCACTGGTTGAAAATCAGTGAGCTAAACTTTAAGTATCTACCTTTTTATCGTTTTTTGGTTTTTGGTTTTCTTTGTACCTCTCCCAAGGAGTAAGGACATATTTTCCATTGATTTTAGAGACTGGAAGGAAGGGGGGGTGGCGGGGGGGGGGGGGGGTCAGAAAAACACCAATGTGAAAGAGACATCTATAGGTTGCCTCCTGCAGCACCCCCATTCCACTCCACTGTGGGCTTGGACTTGCAACCCAGGTATGTGCCCTTGGCCAGGAATCCAATAGGTGACTCTGCTGCTCAGGTTGATGCTCTAACCACCGAGCAACACAGGCCATGGCAAGTACCCACTCTTGTGCATACCAAGGAAGATAAAGGTAAGCTGGCTTACCAAGATGCTGTGGGTGAAAGGGGCCACATGGTAACCTGACAAGCTCAGGGAAGGCCTGTATGATGGTCTTGCAAACTCAAAGACCTGAAGTAACCACAAAGGACGATCGGAAATTAAACTTTAACCAAAAGCAGTAATAGTGGGTAGTTACATTCTAGGACAGTATCTTCACTGAGCCTATCTGTCTTTTTGCATCTATAATAACACTAGAGGCCTGGTGCATGAATTTGTGCACATTGAAAGGAAATTAATTAGAAGAAATATTTTAATATCCCTGTTCACCCTTTCTCAATAATAGAAGTGTCAACCAAATTCATGATCGACAATGACAGATTGAAATGCATGTGATTGCTGCCAATGAGAGCTTTATATGTATCACCCATGTGCGAGTCAACTTAGCCTTTTATAGATATAAAACAAACTTGTTAATTAGAGCTGCTTTCTGATTTAGCTAAACTTTTTCCAGCCCAGTGAAGCACTCCAACTTCTTTTTCAGGTAATTGTCAGCAACACAGCAGTAAATATCAACACGAAGAAGCACATTATTATTGTAGATCACGCAGGGAGAACAAAGGGTAAAATATTTAATTTGCAGCAGTGTTTGACTATATTTTGTGCAGTGAAAAAACCTGAAGTCATTTTTAAGGTCCACCATTTCTTTTCTTTATTTCTTTTTGAGCGGGGGAAGGGGGGGGGGTGGAGGGGAGGGGGCACCATTTCTCAATTCTTTTCAGTTGGGTCGAGTTTCTAAACTTTCTAAATCTTCATTTTCTGTTTAATGAAAAGAAAATAGGATTCTACCAAGTCTCCAATCTACCTACTCCACGACTTGTGTCAGGATCAAATGAGATGAGGCACAGGAAAATACTTCACAGACATTTGGTTAACTGTGAATGTTTCTACCTGGCTATAAAGCAACTTGTGTTCCTGGGCTGAAGAAACTTCTAGGAGGCTAGTTGCTAGGAAGAGGAAGCTGGGCATTGCGACATAACGTATTACCCTGACGGCAGGACACTTAGCATATTAGTCTTTTATATAGATAGACTAGTAGCCCGGTGCACAAAAATTTGTGCACTCGGGGGTGAGGGTGAGGGGTGGGGTCAGACCCCTCAGCCCGACCTGCGCCTTCTGTCATGTTCCTGGACCCCAGCCACTCCTGGCCTAAGCACAGGCCTACAGGCTTGGGGCGGCCTGGCTCCCGAGGCCCCATTGTATCAAGAGAACAAAGTCGGCATTAGTTACTGCTCTCACTGAACCCAGTACACTGCATCTGTGCGTACAACTGCCTTGTTCATGTGCCTGCTTCGCCCTACTGAATTACTAACATCTTGAGGACATTGCTCTGTCTTATCCTGCTTCAACTTCAGTGCCTGGCCTGGTGCCAGGGACCTGAGAGGGTTTGCTGAGTGAGTGAGTGAGTGAGTGAATAATGGGTGAGTGAATGAGTGAATGAATGAGCGAGTAAGTGAATGAGCAAGCAGCTACGAGGCGGGAACTTCTGCCGCATTGCCATGACAATGCGGCAGAAGTTCCCGCCCCGCTCCCAGCTGCCTGCTGCAAACCCCGGGAAGTTCCCGCCCTGCTCCCAGCGGCCGCACACCCCTCTCCCAGCTGCATAGTTCATGCAGGGCAAAGGCGGCCCAGGTTCTCCACCTTTGCCCTGCCACCCGGCTCTTGCCTGCTGCCTGGGTTTCCGATCACTGTCAGCGTCAGGCAGCTTCCTCTGTCCTTCCCCTTTCGCCTCCCATCATTGTGCCTATGTATGCAAATTAACCGCCATCTTTGTTGGCAGTTAATTTGCATATCACCCTGATTAGCCAATGGGAAGCATAGCGGAGGTACGGTTAATTACCCTTTTGTCTTTTATTAGCTAGGATACCCTTGAAATATCTGGGTAACTTGTAACTTCCCTTTTTCTGGGCCCCTTGTGGCACAACCTAATGTGCTTGGGCTCCCGGACAGTTACCACTAATTCCTTCATTGTTCTCATGTTAATTGTTGACTGTTGGCTATCCTACACCCTTCTAAGTATGTGTCTATCATTTTATTTTTTATCCAGTCCCACAGGTTCTCTCCCTCACCCCCAAGACCCCTTTGGTTTCTCCCGCCTCTCTAATCTATCACCAATGAATTTCTTGTAACCTACCTATGTCTCCTCCTTTGGTTGTAATGTATAAAAATAGACGAAAACCCGCCACTCTCCAGAGCGCTTTCCCAATCCATTGAGGTACTGCTTCCAGGCACTTGTCGACAGTTTGCTCAAATAAACACAAAATTCTTTACAGGTTTGAATGTTTCTTATGTTAACACAGTAATAAAACCATAGCCAGAGAATGGTATAAGAACTAAGATGCACTGAAGCCTTGCGGGTGTTGTTCAGTGGTTAGAGAATTGCAGCATACCCAAGGGTCCTGGGTTCAATTCCCAGTCAGAGGTACCTACTTTGGTTGCAGTTTGCTCCTCTACTCCCCTAATCCCCAGATTGGGATAATGTGGGAGGCAACCAGTTGGTGTCTCTCTCTCTGCCCTCACTCCCTCCTTTCTACTCTCAGAATCTTTCTCAGCACCAGGTCCTGGGAGTCACTACCAGTTGATTAGAACTGGCTCAGGAAAGGAAACCCATTTGCCATTCCTAGTCCACTCCCTTTTCCATTATGCAGCATATCCTCTTTACAGATGAGATGAAAAACAAAATAAAACAGTTTAAACATCCCCAGTTCCTTCACTAGCTTTTGTGCAGAATATTCCCTAGGCTAGATCCCACCCTTCTCCCAACACACAGTTCAGTTATTGATTCTTTTAAAATGTGATTCCCAGAACTGAGTATGGTCCCCAGGATTATATTATTTGTGAAGAGGACATTGTGTTCTCTTAATGCAACTTAGAATTGCATTAGCTTTTTGGGACCACTGTTTCAGACTGCTGCCTCTTGTTGAGCTTGCAATAAACGAAAATGTGTTTTTGTAGATGCACTGGTCTTAAACTAGGTTATCCTGTTGTGCAGGTTTTTTTTTTTTTAAAGCCCTAGTACGAGACTTTATTTTGCATCCTATTAAATTCTACTTTGTTAATTTCCCACCTAATTCTGCTAGTAGGGGAGATATTTTTGAATCTTGACTTTTGCCATATAATAAATTTGTGGTCTTTAGCATGTTATCTTTATTTTTATCTGTTTGTTTATATTTTTACTAGTGGCCCGGTGCATGAAATTCATGCACGGGGGACAGTGTGTTCCTCAGCCTGGCCTGCACCCTCTCCAATTTGGGACCCCTCGAAGGATGTCCTACTGCCAGTTTACAGCAGTCACACATCCCTCTCGCAATCTGGGACTGCTGGCTCCTAACCGCTCACCTGCCTGCCTGCCTGCCTCGTTGCCTCTAATCACTCTGCCTGCCGGCCTGCTCGACCCCAACTGACCTCCCCTCGCCCCCCGCTGCTGGCCTGCTTGCACCCACATGACCCCCATGAGCCTGATCACCACAAACTTCCCCCCCTGCTGGCCTGCTTGTCCCTCCTTCCCTTCCCACTGGCCTGCTCATCCCCAACTGTCCCCTGCTGGCCTGCTCACTCCAAACTGCCCCCCACCCCCGCTATCCTGATCACCTCCAACTGACCCCCACTGACGGCCTGCTTGCCCCCACATGGCCCCCCTGCTGATCTGCTTACCCCCAACAGCCCCGCCCCCCACCAGCCTGATCACCCACAACTGCCCTCCCCTCTTGGCCTCTAACCGCCTCTACCTTGGCCCCACCACCATGGCTTTGTCCAGAAGAACATCTGGAAGGTCTCCTGGAAGGTCTCCCAGTCTAATTAGCATATTGCTCTTTTCTTAGTATAGATATATTTGTCTGTAAATATGATTATGATTGCAGATATGAGTAGGATCAGGTAAGGTTTTATAGAATGGGCCTTTTATTACAGATGGTTTGCCAGGTATGCATTTTTTCTAAAGAAGTAAAAATTACTTTAGAAAATGTTTCAGGAAGACTTTGAGAATTTACAGTATCTGCTTTTCTTCCAAGAAAGTTGTCACTTTTATGCCAGAGTGAGAATTATTTGTATGCTTTGTATGTCAGCATTGGGCCACTGTGAGTGGGGGTTCACTTAGCTTGACTTGAGAGTAATTGTCTTGCTCACTGGCTGGGAGGGAGGGTGTGTGGCAGAGGAGATAAATACTGGGTTCTGGATTACTCATAGATTGCTGATTTCCTGATTGATTGTGCAAGCCCCTCCTTTTATTCATGTCCACCTTCTGTTGACAGACATTTACCCTGGGAGAGAAATTAGATGAAACTCTCTTTCTTGTCATTGTAAAAAGCATTTGATTTCCTAAGGTGTGATAAGGCCACCCAGCCATCCTCAGTCAAGGTACACATTTTCATGGAGGATGTTCCCACTCTTGAATAAAGTAAAACAATTATTTTTTCTTTTAATTTAAACTTTCTTCTATAACTGTTTTCTTGCTACTTAAAAGCTAGTTGTTGTTTTTTTTAAAACTGCTTTCAAAGCTTTTCAAACTGTATATGTCCTTGGAATGAATTTATAAATAAGAATTGAGCCCGGCCAGTGTGACTCAGTGGGTTAACATCAACCTATGAACCAGGAAGTCACAGTTTGTTTCCAGGTCAGGCCACATGTCTAGGTTTTGGCCTGATCCCTTATACGGGGTGTGTAGGAGGCAGCCGACCAACGATTCTCTCTCATCATTGATGTTTTTATCTCCCTCCCTCTCCCTTCCTCTCTCAATCAGTAAGAATATATTTTAAAGAGAAGAGAGAGAGAGAGAGAGAGAGAGAGAGAGAGAGAGAGAGAGGAGTATATATGTTTATAAATAAAAAAAATGTATTTGATGCTCTTAGAAAGTCTTATTTTCTTTCATTAAAACTGTGCAGTATAGGGAACTCCATAGATTCTCTTAATTTGAAGAAAGTTAGAGGGAAAGGTACTAATTCAGAGTTCCATGGGAAAATGTGTCACTTATATCCTGGGGAAGGCATCACTGGATGTGGAGGATGGGCCGTATTTCCAAGTGAGGTCCTAGGTCCTGCTTGCAACTCCCAGCCAGGTTAGAATGTGCCTTCTTTAATCAGGACAAAATAATCACAGTGAGCAGAACATGATTAATGTTTTTTATAATTAACTAGAGGTCTGGTGCACGAAATTTGGGCACTCAGGGGTGAGGGGTCCCTCAGCCTGGCCTGCACCCGCTCACAGTCCGGGAGCCCTTGGGGAGTGGACCTAAACCATCAGTCAGACATCCTTAGCACTGCCATGGAGTCAGGAGAGGCTCCCGCCACTGCCACTGCACTTGCCAGCCATGAGCCCGGCTTCTGGCCAAGCAGTGCTCCCTCTGTGGGAGTGCACTGACCCCCAGAGAGCAGCTCCTGCATTGAGCATTTGCTCCCTGGGGTCAGTGCATGTCATAGCAACTTGTTGTTCCACCTTTTCGTTGATTTGCATATTAACCTATCATTATATAGGATAGCTAGTCTTGAATGTTCTATTTCTGCCCCTAACAAAGTCACCCTAGCTACTCGAGACAGATGTTATCTTCCCCACAGGAGCCAGTCAGGGCTCCCCTACCTTTAGGCAACAGGCCCTGTCCCTTGTAATGAGGATTGCTTTATGTAAGGACCTTAACAACTTCAGCCGGTTCTCAAAAAGGTGGTGATAATTGTTCAAACACAGACTTCAGCTCTCAGGCCTGAGACCACCCCTTTCCTCCATGCCCTCAAAGGTCCTCAACTGAGCTAGTCAATCCCACCCTGCCTTTCATGCCAGCATTACCTCTGCCCTAATCTCAGGGTCATCTTATACTGTCTAAATTACAGTCCCCTCCTTGCAGCTGCATTCTGCAAACATTGAGCACTTATTATATCCTGGTCTCAGTGTTAGGGAATCAGGCTGGAAAAAAACACAACCCTGTTCTTTTCCATACTCTTTCTCCATATTGCTGTAAGTAGCTCCACGTTGATGCAGCATTGTGCTCAGACCAACCTTTCTGACAAAGTTTTACAATCCATGTGCCATAGTAAATGAACTCCCTCTATCCTCACTTTCTTTTACCTTTTTGCTGACACTTCTTTAAATATTTTTTCCTCATGCCTGCAAGGCTTTTTTTAAGCTTTGACATGTGTGTTAGTTATCTACTGCTGCTGTAAAAAATTATCACAAATTTAGTGGCCTGAAACAATGCAAATGTGTTACAGTTATTAGCACAGAAGTCTGATGTGGGGCTCACCAGGCTGCAATCCAGGTATCAGGAGGCTGCATTCTCTTCTGGAGGCTCTTGGGGAGACTTTCTTTCCAGCTTCTGGAGACCACCCATATTCTGTGACTGGTGACCGCTTCCTTCATCATTAAAAGCCAGGAATATTGCATCTTGTGACTCTACTGAAGTCACATCTCCCCCTGATTTCCTCTCATACCTCCCTCCGCAACTTTGAAAGCCCCTTATACTTGAACTAGAGGCCCAGTGCACAAAAATTTGTGCACTGGGGGGTGGGGGGTGGTCCCTCAGCCTGGCTTGTGCCCTCTCACAGTCTGGGACCCCTTGGGAGATAATGACCTGCAGGCTTAGGCCTGCCCCCGGGTGGCAGAGGGCTGGCCCAATCCCTAGGTGCAGCCCCTGGTCGGGCTCAGAGCAAGGCTGATTGGGGAGTTGGGGCACCGCACCCTGTCATGCACAGAGCAGGGTGGATTGTGAGGTTGCGATACCACCCTCAGTCATGCTCAGGGTATGTCCGATTGGGGGATTGGGGCACCGCCCCCTGTCACACTCAAGGCAGCGTCGATGGGGAGGTTGTGGAGCCACCCCATGTCACACACAGAGCAGGGCCCATCAGGGGGGTTGGGGCTCCATACCCTGTCACGCACAGAGCAGGGCCCATCAGGGGGTTGGGGAGCTCCCCTCTGTCACGCACAGAGCAGGGCCCATCAGGGGTTTGGAAAGCTTCCCCCTGTAATGCACAGAAAAGGCCCATGAGGGGTTTGAGGAGCTCCCCCCTGTCACTCACAGAGTAGGGCAGATAGGGGAGTTGGGGCACCGCCCTCTGTCACACACAGAGCAGGGCGGATTAGGGGGTTGGGGCACCACATCCTGTCACACTCATGGCAGAGTCAATGGGGAAGTTATGGCTCTACCCCATCACACACAGAGAAGGGGGGTTGGAGTGCTGCATCCCACACAGAGGGGCTCCATATGGGGCTCCATACCCTGTCACACACAGAGCAGGGCCAATCAGGGGGTTGGGGAGCTCCCCCCTATCAGGCACAGAGCAGGGTTGATCAGGGGGTTGGGGCGCCTTCCACTGTCATGAACAGAGCAGGGCAGATAGGGAGGTTGTGGCCACGCCTCCTGTCACACAAAGAGCTGCGGGGCGATCAGGGGGTTTGGGCGCTCTGCCCTGTCACACTGATCCCAGTGCTGGGAGGCATATTACCCTTTTGCTATATAGGATAGAGGCCTGGTGCCCGGGTGGGGGCCGGCTGGTTTGCCCTGAAGGCTGTCCTGGATCAGGATGGGGATCCCCACTGGGGTGCCTGGCCAGCCTGGGTGAAGGGATGATGGCTGTTTGCAGCTGGTCACACACCCTTCAGGGGGGGGTCCCCACTGGGGTTCCTGGCCAGTCTGGGTGAGGGGCTGAGGGTTGTGTTCAGGCTGGCGGGTGACTGAAGCTCCCAACCGCTCCTTTTTTTTTTATACTGGGCCAGCTTTTGCTCTGATATAGCATACTATTCCACTATGTAGATATACCAGAGCTTTTTAACCCACTCATCTGCTGACCAGCACTTAGGCTGTTTCCAAATCTTAGCTATTGGAAATTGTGCTGCAGTGAACATAGAGGAGCATGCATCCTTTCAGATTGGTAATTCTAGGTTCCTGGGATATATTCCTAGAAGTGGGATCACTGGGTCAAATGGGAGTTCCGTTTTTAGTTTTTTGAGGAAACTCCATACTCTTCTCCATAGTGGCTGCACCAGTCTGCATTCCCACCACCAGTGAAGGAGGGTTCCTTTTTCTCCCCATCCTCACCAGCACTTGCCCTTTGTTGATGATAGCCATTCTGACAGCTGTTAGGTGGTATCTCATTGTCCTTTTGATTTGTATCTCTCAGATGATTAGTGACTCTGAGCATGTTTTCATGTGTCCCTTGGCCTTCCTTTTGTCCTCTCTGGAAAAGTATCTATTTAGGTCCGTTGCCCATTTTTGTGATTGGGTTGTTTATCTTCCTTTTGTTAAGTAGTATGTGTTCCCTGTAAATGTTGTAGATGAAACCCTTATCAGAGAGAACATTGGCAAATATGTTCTCCCATGCAGTGGGCTTTGTTGTTGCCTTGTTGATGGTTTCTTTTGCTATGAAGAAGCTTTTTATTTTGATGTCTTCCCATTTGTTCATTTTAACTTTATTTTCCATTGCCCCAGGAGCTGTGTCTGTGAAGATATTGCTTCCGCATGTATCTGAGACTCTGCTGCCTATGGATTCCTCTACTATTTTTATGGTTTCCAGCTCTATGTTCAAGTTATTTATCCATTTTGAGCTTATTTTTATGCATGGTGTCAGTTGGTGGCCTAGTTTCATTTTTGCATTTGTCTGACCAAATTTCCCGGCACCATTTATTGAAGACACTGTCTTATCCCCATTGTATGTTTTTGCTTCCTTTGTCAAATATTAATTGAGCTTGGTTGTTTGAATTGGTTTCTGGGTTCTCTATTCAATTCCATTGGCCTATATGTCTATTCTTGTGCCAGTGTCAGGCAGTTTTGAACACAGTAGCTTTGTAATACAGCTTGATATCTGGTATTGAGATCCCTCCTACTTTGGTCTTCTTACTCAAGATTGCTGCCACTATTCGTGATCTTTTTTGTTATTCCAGATGGATTTTTGGAGAGTTCATTCTAGGTCTGTGAAATATGCTGTTGGTATTTGAATGCGGAGTGCATTGAATGTATAGATTGCTTTGGGTAGTATAGCCATTTTAATGATGTTGTTTCTACCAATCCATGAACAAGGTATGTTCTTCCATCTGTTTATGTCTTCCTCTATCTCTTTTTTTCAACATCTTCTAGTTTTCTCAGTGGAGGTCTTTTACGTCCTTAGGTAAGAGTATTCCCAGTTATCTTAATTTTTTTGGTGGGATGATGAATGGGATTCTTTTTTTAATCTCCTTTTCTGTAAGTTCATTATTGGTGTATAAAAATGCCATATATTTCTTGGCATTAATTTTGTAGTCTGCTACATTGCCGAATTCATTTATTAAGTTAACTAAATTTTTGAAGGACTGTTTGTGGTTTTCTATGTACAGTATCATGTCATCTTCAAATAATGACAATTTACTTCCACTTTTCCAATTTGGGAACCATTTCTTTCCTTTTCTTGTGTGATCACTGTGACCAGGACTTCCAGTACTGTTTTGAACAGGAGTGGTGAAAGTGGGTTTCCCTCTCTTGTTCCTGTTCTAGAGGGAAATGGTTTTAGTTTTTGCCCATTGAGTATGATGTTGGCTGTAGGTTTGTCATATAAGGCTTTTATTATGTGGATGATTCTTCTATTCCTACTTTGCTGAGTGTTTTTATCAGAAAAGGCTGTTGCACTTGGTCAAATGCTTTTTCTGCACCGGATGATATGATTGTGTGGTTTTTCTCTCTCAATTTGTTTATGTGATGTTTCATGTGCATTGATTTGTGGATATTGTACCATCCTTGAATCCCTGGAATAAATCCACTTGGTCATGGTGTATGATCTTTCTAATGTAATGTTGTATCCGGTTTGTAGAATTTAGTTGAGGATTGCAGCATCAATGTTCATCTGGAATATTGGCCTGTAAGTCCCTTTCTTTGTGGTGTCTTTTTCTGGTTTGGGGATTATGGTAATGCTGGCTTCATGAAAAGAGCTTGGAAGTATGCCGTCCTCTTGAATTATTTGAAATAGTGTGAGAAAGATTGGTTTTAGTTCTTCTTTGAATGTTTGGAAAAACTCCCTTGTGAAGCCATCTGGTCCAGGGATTTTGTTTTTTGGAAGCTTTTTGATTACTGTTTCAATTTTATCAGTAGTTATCGGCCTGTTCAGTTTTTTTGCTTCTTTCTGATTGAGTATTGGAAGCTTGTATTTGTCTAGAAATGTGTCCATTTTGTCCAGGTTTTCCAATTGTTGGAGTAGAGTTCTTATAGTTTTTACAATCCTTTGTATATCTGCCGGGTTATTTGTTACTTCAACTCTTCCATTTCTGATTTTGTTTATTTGGGTCCCCTTTCTTAGTTTCTTGGTGAGCCTCCCTAGAGGTTCATCAATTTTTTTTTCTTTTTTTCAAAGAACCAGCTCTTGCTTTCATGATCTTTTGTATTATTTTTTTGGTCTCTATGGCTTTTATTTCTGCTCTGATCTTTATTATCTCTTTCTTTTTTGGTAATATGGGCTTTTATTGTTGCACTCTTTCTAATTATTTAAGTTGAAGATTACTTAATTTATTACCATTTTTTTTCCTGTTTTCTAAGCTAGGCCTGTAGAGTTGTGACCTTCCCTCGCAGGACTGCTTTCATTGTGTCCCATAGATTTTAGGATTGTGTGTTTTCATTGTCATTTGTTTCCAGGATGCTTTTCATTTCTTCTCTGATCTCTTTGGTAACCCAACTATAGTTTAATAGCATGCTATTTAGCCTCCAAGTGTTTGATTTTTTTCATTGTTTTTATTGCACTTGATTTCTAGTTTTATGCCATTGTGACCTGAGAAGATGCTTATTACGTTTTCTATCCTCCTGAATTTGAAGAGACTTTACCTGTGTCCTAATATGTGGCCTATCTTTGAAAATGTCCCGTGTGCACTGGAGAAGAATGTATATTTGGTAGCTTTGGGATGAAATGTTCTGGAGATGTCAAGTCCATCTGAACTGGAGAGTCATTTAGGATTGCTGTTTGTTTGGAGGTTTTTTGTGTAGAGGATTTGTCCAGTGGTGTCAGTGAGGTATTGAAGTACCCTACTTTGATACTATTGCTATCTATCTATCCCTTGATACCTTCCAGAAGTTGTTTTTTGTATTTGGTCACTCCTGTACTGGGTGCATATATGTTTACCAGAGTTATATCCTCTTGTTGATTTGCTCCTTTTAGTATTGTGTAGTGGCCTTCCTTATCCCTTGCTATGACCTTCATTAGAGTTCTATTTTGTTCAGATATAAGCATTGCCACCCCAGCTTTTTTCTCATTTCCATTTGTTGAAAATTTATTTTTCCCTCTTTCACTATCTGTGTGAATCCTTTGCTCAGAGGTGAGTCTCTTGCAGACTGCAAAATATGGGTTTTGTTTCCTTATCCATTCAGCTGCCTTATGTCTTGATTGGAGCACTGAATCCATTTACCTTTAATGTTATTATTGTAAGTACTTGTTTGTCATATTTATTCTTAATGTGTGTGCTTCTTCTTGCCTTTCTGTTTCTTCTTTTTACTTCCATCCCTCTAGCATTTCTTGCATTGCTGACTTGGTGGTAATAAACACTCATAGCCCTTTTTTGTCTGTAAATTTCCTTATTAGTTCTTCAATTTTGAATTATAGCCTTGCTGGGTGTGGATTCAGCCCCTTGTTTTACATCACTTTGTATATTTCATTCCATTCCCTTCAGGCCTGGTGTGTTTCTGTTGAGAAATCTGTTGATATTCTAATGGGAGATGCCTTGTAGGTAACTTTCTGTCTCTGTCTGTCAACCTTTATGATTCTTACTTTTGCATTGATGTTTAATTATGATGTGGCTTGGTGTTGGTCTTTTTGGGTTCATCTCATTTGTGACTCTGTGTGGTTCTTGAACTTGCATAGTTATTTTCTGGCCTGTAAAAGGGAAGTTTTCTGTCGTTATTTCTTCCAACATGTTTTCCCCTCCCCCATCTGACTGGAAGAACTGGCTGGGTCTATAGACCAAGACTGAGCACAGACCTGCTGAGAACTTGGATTGCGGTTAGTGATTGTCACCTAAATGGACACTCCCGCTGTCTGCCCATGACCCTGATCATGTCCACCGCTGCCACACATAGAGTGGCATGTTCCCATTCTCCGGTGACTTCTCTAGGCACACTCCCATCAGGCTGGCCCAGGTGTTGGACATGGGAGCCTTACACCAGGAACCAGGGCCTTGTTCTTGTGTCACCGTCCCATGACCCACTCAGAGATAGGAGTGCAGGCGACTGATTCAGGCCTCAGATACTGAACATGGAGAAGGAAGTCAATTGATGGCCCCTTCCAAGGTCTCTTGTCTGGAGAGAGAAGTAATGAGACTTGGAAAGTGGAATGCTTCTGTAATTTCCTAAATTCTGCCAAACATGAGGAATTACTTTTACTCATCATCATGACTCAGAACCCAGCTTCAGGTTCAATGGCCAGCTCCCAGAGAAGTGTAAATGAGCAACATGGTTGTGACCAAAAAAAGGATGGAGAGGTCCCAGGGCAAGCCATGAGGCCAAAGAGCTTCACACTAAAGGAACTCTCCCAGAGACATGTGCCCACGTAGGCAGCAGGAAGGATGGGACCTTGGAAGCTTATCCAAATGTAGAAAGCAATGTGACAGTTGACCAGGGCATGGAAAAGACTCTCACTCTGTGTGGAAAGTTGTATGAGCAGAAGACCCGCAAGCCATGTTTAAACTACTCAGGAAATAGTTTGCAAAGGCGCATGTCAGTTTTTAATTCTCAAACAGTTAAAATCACAGGGTGCTAAGTAGTGATTTTACTACTTTATTTATTTACATGTATGTTATGTTTATAACAGAGTTTTTTTAATGTTGTGACATAACTCTGTAATAGCCATTGAAAAATAACAACTTTTCCTATGGTTATTAGGATTGCTGGGCAGGGTATTAGCTGGAGGTACCATTCTGTGTGGGTTGCTCTACAGTGCAAAGCAAGACTAGTCTGTGATTTACTCATTTTCCAGTTCAGTTGTTTTGTTTGTTTGTCTCCTCAATCGAGTGAGGTTTCATGCCTCAGAGATACTCCAAGGAAGACCATGAAATTCTCATGAGGTGTCCCAGCTGATCACCCAGAATAATAGTGGATGTACCCTTAGGCACTCAGTAAATTTTTTGGAGTAAATCAAGGATTGAAGAGTGAGGAGAGGTGTCTGGCTTTGGCAGATGAGGATCAGCTGACCGATGGACATCCCTGAGAAGATGTCCACTCTGTGCCAGTGTGTCCTGCCAGCCTTCACATAGGGCATAGAGGGATTTTCTGTCAAGTATGGAGACAGACCTTCTGTGACCCTGAGGCTTATGGAACCGTCCCCAGGGGAACAATCAGCAGTGGAACGGGCTGTACAGCCTATAGCATCTGGTTTTCCTCTCAGCCACAATAGTCTTCCTCTGGCTTCGAGTTGGAGATTTAGGGTCAGTGGATGACAGGGATGCAGTAGCAGGAACCATTCTCTCCTTCTCTGGTCAGAAGCATAATTCTTACCATCTGATGAGGCAGAAGTGCAATCTTCACCAGAAGCATCCCTCTGCAGGCCTGAATGCCATGGTTGGGCCCTCCCTTTCCCTCTAGCCCTCTCCTCTTCTTTGTGTCCAGGATCGGTGTGTGCCATTCTCCCCACCTTGCCATGCACTCTCTATTGGAATGACCCAGTGCCTTTGGGGTTGGGATCTGGGAATGTCACTGGCACCTCATCTACACCAGGCCACCCCTGCACCCCAACCCCTCCCGCCACCACCGCGGTCTGCATAATCTGGTAGATTATGTCTCTGATATTTAAGGGATGCAGATCTCAGATTCAGCAAGACTGGCCAATGCTCTGCTGCCATTTCCCTTTTGTCCCCCATTCTGGGTTCCTCATGGGATTCTCTGGGCCATTTTCTGCCCTGTCGCTCTAGCCCAGAGTGAGTGCTCTTCGTCATGCACCTCCCCTGTGCCTCTAGAAGCGCTGCTGTTGGCATTAAACGGCTAGACCCAGGCATGTCTTGGATGTGAGGCATGTTCTCCTTGGGGAGCAAGAAAGAGGGGCAATCCCTTGTTTAGGTCTAGATGTCATTGGGTCTGAAGTGAAACCAGGTATTGTTGGGCACAGGCAGGTCAGGTAGTGCCAGCAGAGACTTGTGAGTTTGAAAAAGGCACAGAGGACAAAATACGTGAGGGTAGGAAGACGTCTGACTGCAGAGGGAAAGAAGCCAGGTGGAAGGCTGTCTGCTCGAAGGCTGGGTTAAGAGAGCGGACGATGGGAAAGCCCATGCATGGGGAATGGTCCCCAGGGCCTCTGAAGGCCCACAGAGGCAGGGCTTGCTGTGGAACCCAGGAAGGGCATCCGCCTTCCTCTCTGGTGCCTCTTTGGATCCAGAAAGGCAGCTGGGATGTTGATTTTCCTTCTGTACACTGTAGCTTGTCATGTTCTCCAAAACAGCTCAGAAGAATTGGGAGAACTCCTGATTTCTGTTGTCAGTAGGTGTCCCCAGAATCAGGTTCCTGATTGGCTGACTGACATTCCAGGGATGCATAAAGAGGGTCCCAGACTTGGAGCACATTCTAAGGACTCCCTTCCTTCAAAAAAAAGGTCACAAGGGCAGATGACCTGGGATCGCACTAGGAATTTTGTGACTGGAGAAGGAGGTTGCACAGGACGGCCCTACTCATGGGCTGAGAGGCTACTGTGTCCTGTACATAAGTGAGGGCCATGATGAGAGCAGGTGGCAAGTGACCAGGATGTGGTGAAAACATCCCCCAAATTCATGTGTGGGTGCTGGGAGTCGGCGGGGCCAGTCCAATACTGGGCATGAAGTTCTCCTGCCCCCAGTGCCACAGCACATGTCCAGGGAATGCAGGATCTGCATTTGGGGGGTGGATAGAGGAGTGTTTGTTGCTCTTGAAGAAGGCATGTTCGCTCAGGCTTCGTTTCTAGGTCATTCTAAGTGGTCCCTCCTGCCGCCTTGTATCTCCTGGACACTGGGATCTCATAGTGGCTGCCTGAGTTTGGGCTCCTACAATTTTCCAATTTCTGCCTGGTGCTTGTAATGTTTGTGTTAAAGAGAAAATCTCAGCCCCCAGGTGGCACCACTCAGGCTTTCAGCCCATGATACCAAGTCTAGACTCAACTGCTGACCTCATTACAGTTTGAACCTCTTCCACAAACCTCATCAGCCAGTCTGGAATTTTCTGGTCAACACCACTGTTGTAGTCTGTCACGTGGACCCTCTGCCTGGAATATGAGAGTTGTTTGGGCATCACAGTGCAGGGGGGACAGAAGGGCCTACAGAAATGCTGTGCCTCTCTGTCTCTCTGTTAGTGGGTCAACGCACACAAGGTGCATCCGCAGGGACTGGAACAAGTGGTTTCCAGTGAGCATCACGGAGGTACAACTTGTCTGGGGCCGTCACGGGTAACTAGTCCAGGCCCTGGACTCAAACACTCCTCCCCACTGGCCTGTGGCCGCTCCATGGTAGGGCTTCCCTGTGCACAAGTCAGGCCCTCAGTATTCAAAGGGACATCAGCCTGCCAGGGAGCCAGAGCCCTGGCCTCACAAGTCTATGCCTGTCATTCCACTGGATCAAGCCCCTTCTCGAATTCAAGTTCCTGTGGCCTATAAACACATTTACATTCTTTTCAGCAAAATACTAAGCTGGCATAAACCTCTGCTTTGTTCTGTGTCCCGTCCTAAGAATAGAACATCCTTTTGTGGAGGATGGTCTAATGTTCGAAGACTTTCCCCTCATGATCCTCCTTCCCATCAATCAAGGAGGTGGTAAAGCAACTCTCAGCCAGTGACAGGCCCCTGGTCTGAAGAGTGGACAACCCCAAGCCAGCTCCCAGAGAGCATTTAAGTGGACACAGGTGAAGGTCACACCGGGGAGATGGGGGTATGGAGGGCCACCCTGAGGGGCAATACAACCAAGTGAAAGGGAGATGTCCTAGTGTGCTGTTGGATCCCACAGTCAATGGACAGTTAGCTGCTCAGCATGGAACAGGCTCCCTGCCCACCTGCCACCTCATTCTGGCCCTAGGCTGTCTCAGTTTGCTCACTGAGTCGCCTGCCAGAGGACCACCTAGGGAGAAGGCCACACATCCAAGCCCAGGGGCAGGGCTCCATTTGCCTGTATGTCTCCCTAAATGTGAGGAAGTCAGTCCTGGTTTTTCTCCTTCTACTGCCTCTCATTCAGTGCCAGCCACTCATGTGCTTGCTGCTCTCTGCTGGGTGTCAGCAGCTTCCTAGCTTGTCACATACAGCACCTGGCCCTTCGTTCTCTTTTTATTGCTGTTCCTTTCTTTTTCTTCTACCTTCCACTCTTTTACCTTGGGCCCATCAGTGTAGGAGCTCATTTTCCCATTTCTTAAGTACATTTCTTATTGATTTCAGAGAGGAAGGGAGAGGGAGAGATGGATAAAACATCAATAATGAGACAAAATCATTGGTTGGCTTTCTCCTGCACATCCACCTGGGGATCCAGATGTAAACTCTGGCCCCTGCGCCAACTGAGAATTGAACTATGTCCTCTTGGTTCATAGGCCTACTGAGCCACACTGGCCAGGCACACTCTGCTTCTTCTAGTGGGAAGAGAAAATGCTGAAGTCTCTGTAACAGTCGGTGAGCTCCCCACTCCCCCCAAAAAGAGGATTAGAGAACATTGGTCAGAAAATGTGTATCTCTTACAGCAAACACTCTCTTTCTCTTCCTCTCTCTCTCCTATTCTGTCTCCCGCTCCCTGTCCCTCTGACATGCACCTTGTCTTGCCATCCCCACCTTCACAGGAAATAGTGTCCATAATGGGAATCAGAACCTCTGGAATTTGAGAAAAAGTACACAAATGGGCAGGTTCTGAGGGAGGAAGGGCATAGGCAAAACATCCCATGGTCTGGGTGTTAATTCCTCCACACATAGAGATCGTGCCCATTACCTTGTGGGGAGATTCACCTGTGGGGCCAACTTATGTAAAGCTCTTGTCATCATGTCCTCCTCTGGAATTGCCCACTGTTATTAGCATTGATGGTATTTATTAACCACCAGATGCAAGATAAGGAAGAAAATAAAAGTCAGTGCACCCTGGCCAGTGTGTCTGGGCATTGTCTTGTGCACCAGAAAGTTCACCGATTTGATTTCTGGCCAGGGCACATGTCCAGATTGCAGGTTCAGTCCCCAGGCATCCAACATTGTTTCTCTCTAACATGAATGCATGCTTCTGTGTCTGTCTCTCTCCATTCACCTCTCTCTAAAGAATCAATTTTAAAAACCCACCATATTAAGACACAACAAAAGAAAACTCATTGCTGCATGTTGCCTCTAAAACCAAGTGTCCTGCACTTGACGCTTTATTTGTTCTGGAGACCACAATGATAAATCTAGAAAAATTCTTTATTGGAATCTGGATTTTTCCATCAAAATATTCATAAAAGCATAATATTAAGGCAATGAGGCTTAGAAAGCTTAGATAGAGACCACATCTGTGAAGATGTGCACAGAAGGGGCCTGG
Source organism: Myotis nattereri (assembly GCF_964212035.1). Classification (NCBI taxonomy): domain Eukaryota; kingdom Metazoa; phylum Chordata; class Mammalia; order Chiroptera; family Vespertilionidae; genus Myotis; species Myotis nattereri. The sequence continues at coordinate 20,081,947 of NC_138094.1, read as the reverse complement.
ATAGGAGGTGACTGCTGGTGCACAGGCATCTTGTACATGAAGGCACTATGGGCAGGGTCTCTAGGCCATCAGAAAGCAAGCGGGGAGAGTAAGGCACACATAGTAGGTTCCTTACTACTAGAATGTACCCTAGAGTCCACCAATCTGCACAGCTGTCAGGCAGGCTGGATACAGGGCAGCTGGAGCACACGAATGTCAAAAGGAAGATTCTGAATAAAGAAGAGCCAAAGCCTGGCCTGCTTGTCTCAGTGGATGAGTTTCGACCTGTGAACCAGGAGGTCAGGGTTCAATTCCCAGGCCGGGACATGCCCATGTTGTGGGCTCTTAGCCCAGTAGATGTCTTGTAGAAGGCAGGCAATCAATGATTCTCTCTCACCATTGATGGTTCTAACTCTTTCTCCCTCTCCCTTCCCCTGTGAAATCAATAAAAATATATATCTAAAAGTATGTACATAGCTTAGGGTTTTGATACCCTGAATATCCATTTAGAAATACAAGAAGGAGTCTTTTGTCATGGTCAGGATTTTTATGCTGTTCCTTCTTCCCCTTTAATCTTCCTTTGTATTCCACTTCCCCATGGGATTGTATATAAAGTGATCTATTTCATGCTGGGACGTTTTGTATTGTTTGTCTTGTTGTATTTCTCTGTACCATAATACGTTATCAGTACAAACCTACATTGGAAAAATTAGGCTGAGTAAATTTGGCATCCAAATGGCTTTATTAAGTATTTCACCAATCCAGGAGCATACCAGCTGGCATTGGAAAATGGGCTCACTGAGCCATACCATCCATGGTTTGTGCCACCCCACAACGCGCAATCTGACAGGCTAGATTTTAAAATCCTTAAAAAGTTGAGGTCCCAGCTTCCTAAATTTTCAAATAATTTCACATACACTATTTTAATAAAAAGAATGTTAAAAACCACACATTATTGGGGTAATTTTTAAAATTGAAGTTGGAAGGCTTGTTGATAACTATACACTCAACAGTCCAAGAGGTGAGTTTCTAAAAACCTTTCCCATTCATGATGTTTGTTTATATTCACTAATAAAAATACTGAGGATTCGAGATAACTCATAGTTTGACTGATCATACCCTTTGTGGTACATTAAATATCAAATAGTTGCAGAGAAAGTGCATTAATAGTTCTCCAATAAAATACATATCACAATCTAGGGGCACTTTTGTTCACTCCGTTTAGAAGTATAGTCAGGAAAGCTAACTGGTTCCGTTTAAGTGGTAATCTCTGTTTCAATCTTAGTATAACCACTTCAGAAAGTGCTGATGTCATTTAAGTAAGCAAAAGGATGCCTACATTTAGACTTCATCAAACTTTTATATCATTCCGTATTCAATTTTTCTCTATTTCTACTATTCCTTTCAAGGTTGAGGACATACAAAATGTCACAGGAAGGAGGTCAAGAATTGTTTTGCAGCCTTGGTGGAGTTCCCCAATCCTTTTTTCCATTTAGGTTTTCCAAGGAGAATATGCAAATTGTTTACCCTCCCTAACTGGAAACAGGGCAGCATGCCATGAAGAAGTAACACACTGCTTCATTTATTTTTTTTATCATTATTTTTCAGATTATTACAGTTCCTCTTTTTCCCACATAGCTCCCTTCCACCCAGTTCCCACCTCACCTTCTGCCCTTACCCCCACACTGTCCTCATCCATAGGTGTACGATTTTTGTCCAGTCTCCTCCCACACTCCCCACACCCCCCACATCCCTTTCCCCCTCAAGAATTGTCAGTCCACCCCCTCTCTATGCCCAATTCTATTATATTCACCAGTTTACTCTGATCAGATTTTTTACTCACTTGATTTTTAGATTCACTTGTTGATAGATATGTATTTGTTGTTCATAATTTTTATCTTTACCTTTCCTTCTTCCCCTTCTTAAAGAATACCTTTCAGCATTTCATATAAAAAATATGTAACGCTTCATGAATTTGCATGTCATCCTTGCGCGGGGCCAGGCTAATCTGCTCAGTATCATTCCAGTTTTAGTACATGTGCTGCCGAAGCAAGCACAGTTCTCTTTCTTTTTTGGTAACTATATGTATTATTTGGAAACAGTAAGATCTCAATATGTATTTAAAAGAATGAATGAATGCACTCTTTCATAATCCTATAGTCTTCTTCTTCTTCTTTTTTTTAAGTTTATAATAGTCTTTATTACCCATGAGTGAGTGAGATCATGTGGTGTTTTTCCTTCATTGACTGGCTTATTTCACTTAGCATAGTGCTCTCCAGTTCCATCCATGCCATTGCAAATGGTAAGAGTTCCTTCTTTTTTACAGCAGCATAGTATTCCATCATGGAGATGTACCACAGTTCTCTAATCCATTCATCTAGTGATGGACACCTAGGCTGTATCCAGATCTTAGCTATGGTGAATTGTGCTGCTATGAACATAGTGGTGCATATATCCTTTCTGATTGGTGTTTCTGGTTTCTTGGGATATATTCCTAGAGTGAGACCATAGCGTCAAATGGGAGTTCCATTTTTAATTTTTTGAGGAAGCTCCATACTGTCTTCCATAGTGGCTGCACCAGTCTGCATTCCCACCAGCAGTGCATGAGTGTTCCTTTTTCTCCACCTCCTCTCCAGCACTTGTCGTTTGTGGATTTGTTCATGATAGCCATTTTGACAGGTGTGAGATGGTACCTCATTGTTGTTTTGATTTGCATCTCTTGGATGATTAGTGACTTTGAGCATGTTTTCATATGTCTCTTGGTTTTCTGAATGTCCTCTTTTGAAAGGTGTGTAGGCCCTTGGCCCATTTTTTGATCGGATCGTTTATCTTCCTTTTGTTAAGTTGTATGAGTTCTCTATAAATTTGGGGGATTAGTCCCTTGTCAGATATAACATTGGCAAATATGTTTTCCCATGCAGTGTGCTTTCTTGTTGTTTTGTTGATGGTTTCTTTTGCTGTGCAGAAGCTTTTTATTTTGATCTAGTCCCAATTGTTTATTTTCCCTTTAGTTTCCAATGCCCTAGGAGCTGTATCAGTGAAGAAATTGCTTCCGCATATGTCTGAGATTTTGTTGCCTTTGGATTTTTCTAGTATTTTTAGGGTTTCCTGTCTTACATTTAAGTCCTTTATCCATTTTGAGTTTATTTTTGTGTATGGTGTAAATTGGTGGTCTTGTTTAATTTTCTTGCATGTATCTGTCCAATTTTCCAAAAACCATTTATCTTGACTCCATTGTATGTTCTTGCCTCCTTTGTCAAATATTAATTGAGCATATTGGTTTGGGCCAATTTCTCGGCTCTCTATTCCATTCCATTGATCTATATGTCTGTTCTTGTGGGAATACCAGGCAGGTTTGAGAACAGTGGCTTTGTAATACATCTTGATATCTGGTATTGAGATTCCACCTACTTTGTTCTTTCTCAGGGTCGCTACAGCTATTCAGGGTCCTTTTTTATTCAAGATGAATTTTTGGAGAGGTCTGTGAAATATGCCGTTGGTATTTGAATGGGAAGTGCATTGAATTTATAGATTGCTTTGGGTAGTATGGACATTTTAATGATCTTGATTCTATCAATCCAAGAACATGGTATGTTCTTCCATCTGTTTATGGCTTCCTCTATCTCTTTTTTCAACGTCCTGTAGTTTCCTGAGTAGACATCTTTTACGTCCTTAGTTAAGTTTATTCCAAGGTAGCTTAATTTTTTTGGTGTGATGGTAAATGGGAGTGTTTTTTTAGTCTCTCTTTCTGTAAGTTCACTATTGGTGTATAGAAATCCCATTGATTTCTTGATGTTAATTTTGTATCCTGCTACATTGCCGAATTCATTTATTAAGTCTAATAGTTTTTTGATGGAGTCTTTAGGGTTTTGTATGTCTAATACCATGTCATCTGCAAATAAGGAGAATTTTACTTCTTCTTTTCCAATTTGTTCCAAGAACAATATTTCTTGTTCTTGTCTAATTTCAATGGTTAATACTTCCAGTACTATATCAAACAGAAGTGGTGAGAGTGGGCATCCCTGTCTTGTTCCTGTTCTTAGGGCGAATGGTGTTAGTTTTTCTCCATTGAGTATGATGCTGGCTGTGGGTTTTTCATATATGGCTTTTATTATGTTAAGGTATGATCCTTCTAATCCACCTCGCTGAGAGTTTTTATCAAAAATGGGTATTGGATTATGTCTAATGTTTTTTTTCTGCATCAATTGATAAGACTATGTGGTTTTTTTCTTTCAATTTGTTTATATGATATATCACATTTACTAATTTTCAGATATTGTACCATCCTTGCATCCCTGGGAATAATCCAACTTGGTCATGGTGTATGATCTTTCTCATATACTGCTGGATCTGGTTTGCTAAGATTTTGTTAAGGATTTTGGCATCTATGTTCATGAGGAATATTGGCCTGAAATTCTCTTTCATTGTGTTGTCTTTACCTGGTTTTGGTATTAGGGTGATGCTGGCTTCATAGAATGATCTTGTAAGTGTTCCTTCCTCTTGGATTTTTTGTAGTAGTCTGAGCAGGATAGGTTTTAGGTCTTCCTTGTATGTTTGGTAAAACTCCCCTGTGAAGCCGTCTGGTCCTGGGCTTTTGTTTGCTGGAAGCTTTTTGATGACTGCTTCAATTTCTTCCATAGTTATTGGCCTCTTGAGATGTTTTGATTCTTCCTGATTGAGTTTTGGAATGTTGTATTTTTCTAGGAATATGTCCATTTCATCCGGGTTGTCTAGTTTGTTGGAGTAGAGCTGTCCATAGTATTTTTTAAGAATCATTTATATTTCTGTGGGGAGTGTTGTTATTTTGCCTCTATCATTTCTGATTTTGTTTATTTGGGTCCTCTGTCTTTGCTTCTTGGTGAGCCTGGCTAGAGGTTCATCAATCTTGTTTATCCTTTCAAAAAACCAGCTCTTGGTTTCATTGATTTTATATATTGTTTTTTGATCTCTATATCATTAATTTCTGCTCTAATCTTTATTATCTCCTTCCTTCTGCTTGTTCTGGGCTTTTCTTGTGCTGTCTTTCTAGTTCTTTGAGTTGTAGGGTTAGATGGTTTACTACCATTTTTTCTTGTTTCTTGACATAGGCCTGTAGAGCTATAAACTTCCCTCTCAAGATTGCTTTCATTGTGTCCCATAGGTTTTGGACTGTTGTGTTTTCATTGTCATTAGTTTCCAGGATGATTTTCATTTCTTCTTTGATCTCATTGGTAATCCAATCAATATTTAATAGCATGCTATTCAGCTTACAAGTGTTTGAGTATTTTGGGTTGTTTTTATTGTAGTTTATTTCTAATATTATGCCATCGTGATCTGAGAAGATGCTTGGTATGATCTCAATCTTTTCAAATTTGGGGAGACTTTGTTTGTGACCCGATATGTGGTCTATTTTTGAATATGTCCCATGAGCCCTTGAGATGAATATATTTTCCTTGGCTTTGTGGTGAAGTGTTCTGAAGATGTCAATTCAGTCCATCGGGTTCAGTGAGTCATGTAATATTGCTGTGTCTTTGCTGATTGTTTGTATAGAGAATTTATCCAGTGATGCCAGTGGTGTATTAAAGTCCCCTACTATGATTGTATTGTTGTCGATCTCTCCTTTGATATCTTCCAGGATTTTTTTTTTATGTATTTGTGTGCTCCTGCATTGGGTACATATATGTTTATCAGGGTTATATATTTTTGTTGTATTGATCCCTTTAGTATTATGAAGTGGCCTTCCTTATCTCTTGTTATGGCCTCAGTTTGAGGTCTATTTTGTCTGATATAAGTATTGCTACCTCAGCTTTTTTTTCATTTCCATTTGCCTGAAAGATATATTTTCATCCCTTCACTTTCAGACTGTGAGTCCCTTCTTCTGAGGTGGGTCTCTTGTAGACAGCAAATGTATGTGTCATGTTTTGTTTATCCATTCAGCCACTCGATGTCTTTGGTTGGAGAATTTAGTCCATTTACGTTTAAAGTTATTATTGAAAGATACTTGTTGTAGCCATTTCTTTTTTGTGTGTGGCTATTTTCTTTCTGAGCTTTTTATTTCTTCTTTTTACACCAGTTCCTTTAGCATTTCTTGCATTGCTGGCTTGGTGGTGATAAACTCCCTTAGCATTTTTTTTTGTCTGTGAAGCTTCTTATTTCCTCTTAAATTTGAATGATAGCCTTGCTGGATAGAGTATTCTTGGATTCAGTCCTTTACTTTGCATGACCTTGCAAATATCTGTCCATTCTTTTCTTGCCTGATGTGTTTCTCTTGAGAAATCATTTGATGATCTAATGGGAGATCCCTTGAATGTAACTTTCCGTCTCTCTCTCTTGCAGCCTTTAAGATTTTCTCTTTGTCCTGAACATTTGCCATGGTAATTATGATTTGTCTTGATGTGGTTCTTTTTGGGTTCACCTTGTTTGGGACACTCTGTGTTTGAGTGATTTTTTTCTTCCCCACCTCTCGGAAGTTTTCTGATATTATTTCTTTCAATAGGTTTCCTAACCCTTGTTCCTCTGCTGTAGTTCTGGCACCCCTATTATTCATATGTTGTTTCATTTCATGTTGTCCAATAGTTCCCTTAGGCTCTCCTCCTCTCTTTTATTTTTTTCTCCAATTGCTGTTCAGTTTGGGTGTGTTTTGTTTCCCTGTCTTCTAATTTGCTAATTCGGTCCTCCACTTCTCCTAGTCTACTGTTGAAACTTTCAATGCTGTTTTTTCTTGCAGCTATATCACTCTTCATTTCTTCATGTTTATTACATACTTTACTGATTTTTGTCATCTGTTTCTTCTTGCTTCTTGCATAAGTTGTTGATTTTTTCCTCCATCTGATTTATGCACTCTAGGACAATTATTCTGACTTCTTTTTCTGTCATGTTTCATGCCTTTGTATCACTTAGCTGCTTTTCTGGTGAGTCCTCCTTTTCTTTTCTTTGGGGTTTTCTTTGTCTACCAATGTTTATCATACCACCATATCTAGATGTTGAGTCTTTCAGTGGCTGCTCCTTGGGTGGCAGTGGCTCCTTGGGCTGCGGTTGCTCCTTGGGCAGTTGTGGTAGCAGTTGCTCCTCAGTTGGTAGCAGCTCCTCTGGTGGGTGCTGTTCACAGTTGCGCTGGCTCCTCTGGGCTTTTTCGGGGAGACTTCACACACAGCTGCTGTTCCTCAGACAGAGGGTGTGGAGATCAGGATTGCTGCTGTTCCTTGGATGGGGGCGGGCTACACAAGCAGCTGCTACTTCTTCGAATTGTTACTTTTAATCCCACACTGCTTCATTTTGTATGCAGTTCACTTCAAAGAATTATGCACTTATGGTCAAAGGCACATTGGGAAATTTAGGGGCAAGACTTCAACTCACAATCCAAATACATTGGTTTTATGTGTTTGTAGTAAAATAAGACAAGGATTCCCTTTTTGTGGAAAACTTTATTCTGAAGTTGTTGTTTTTTAATTTTATTGTTTAAGGTATTACAGATAGTAGTACATATGTCACTCTTTTTATTCTTTGTCCCCAATGACCTCCCCTAGGTCTCCCCAACCCTCGCCCTAGTGTATTGCCTCTGTTGGTTGTGCTTATATTCTGAAAATTTTAACAATACAATATGTTCAGTTTAAACATTTAAGTATACTGTAATTTAAATCAGCACTTATGAAACAACCTTGAGTAATTCAAACTTTGCATCCTATCCACAAATTTCATAAAGGGACCTACTATTCTTGCTTCTTCCCCAAACCCACCATTTGCTTTTACCCATTCTTAACTAACAGAAGACCTATTTTTTAAAAATTAAATATCACCCGTACCTTAGCATTATTTTTAATTTAACTGTTTTTCCCCCTGACTCCCCCAGAAAGAGCCCAATAAGTTGAGAAATTGTACTGAATAATTCACGAATTCTGTTATCTCTGACAACAGTATGCTCGGGACCTCTTACAGAGGTGTCCCATCTGCTGTTGTAATAATTGCCTTGCCCCTCATCATAACCACCTAGTGTGCGGCTATAATAATCATCACAGCAACTGGTTCACTGTAAGTCAGAGGGGGCATTTGTGTTGGTGGTGCTCCACATGAGCCTCCTAAAAAGTCAGTGACCAAACAATGATACTTGAGCCTCTTTATGAATAATTTTATGTCAGTATGACATGACCCTAGTAAAGTCTTAAATATTTAGAAAAGCTATCCTTTATCTGCCTGTGCTGAAAAGGTGTCAGTGATGCTGAGATATTTATTTATTTAAAATACAGCTGAAGAATAATGTTTTAACTTAAATAATTAATTATGAATGAATATGAAGGCACATTCTCTGGAAATGGGCTGAAATTCAGACCTTCGTATTATTTCTATGCTTCTCGCTGTCAGATGCTCCTTCTGATGAAAAAATGTTAAAATATGCCCCCTGGCTGCTGTGTCTAAGTGGGTTGAGAATCTGGCTTGGCATGGCAGGATCCCGGATTTGATTCCAGGTCAAGGACATGTCCCTGGGTTCTAGTTAACCATGATGTTTCTCTCTCTCTCTCTCTCTCTCTCTCTCTCTCTCTCTCTCTCATCTTTCTCACTCCCACCTCCCCTTCCATGCTTTCTGTTGAAAAAGGACAACACTAGAAAAAGGTCCTCTACTTGGATTAGCAACAACAAAACACACAGATACATTATGCTGCCTACATATAATAAAACCCACATTGAAAAAATTCTCCATCCACCTAAAAGTGACTGAAAATCCCAGTGCACCAATGTCTAAGGGAAAAAGGGATTGAGAGGCTTCAGGGCCATAGCACAGGTTTAGAGATGGTAGAAGGCTTGAAAGAGGCTGCTTACCCAGCTTCTAGCCTGAGTGGGTCCTTATGGTACCAAGCCCCAGTTTTAGTTTTCAGAGTGGTGTTGTTTCTCTTATAAAAGGGAGATCTGCTTCTGCAATAACATGGAGGCCCCCAGCTTCCCCTACTCTTCTCCTGTTCCTATGCTCCTTGCTCATCCCTCCCGCAGGCATGATGGTCATCTTTCATATTCACTGTGCCAGGCCCTTCCCTGCCCCAGACTGAGGATCAAAGTATGTAGCAACAGGAACTGACATTGACCAACTAGAAGCACACCCTGCCGAGAGCTTCAGAGCTACAGCCCCACTGGGACTGAGAAAACACCATGCCCTGGGATGTCTTGGAGGCTTGGGCCCAGTGGCCTTCTCTCACCACCACAGGCAAGTGGCTGTGATGTTTGTTCTCTGGGCCCTCTGCTTGTGCTTAAGCTCGGCAGGTATTGGGAAGTGGAGCAGCAGTGGCAGGAATCACTCCCACCTCCGCCGCAGTGCTAGTAATGTTTGGCAAGCAGGATTAGGCCGAAGCCATCAGTCGGACATCCCCTGAAGGCTCCTGGACTGCAAGAGGGTACAGGACTGGGTGAGGGACTCCTAGTGTACAAAGTTCATGCACTTGGCCTCTAGTATTAGAAATAAACTACAATAAAATGTAACAACATCAAATACTTGGAGGCTAAATAGTCTGTTATTAAATAACTAGAGGCCCAGTGTATGAATTGCTGCATGGAAGCAGTCCGGTCGGCCTCCCCAGATGGGGGCCCATCAGGGCCAGGCTGGCAGGGATTAGTGGCCACTGGCATTTAGCCAGAAGGCCATGCCTCCAATCTGTGTGTTAGGGGAATATAGGGGTGGTGTTAACCAGGTGGAGGAGCCATGGGTGGTTTTCTTTTCAGTCCCGCCCTGAAATGGTTATTGGGGACAGATGGGAGGTCAGGCTGGCCAAGGCTATGGCCAATCAGGGCCTAGATAAGCCTGGTTGGCTGCTGCAATGCAAGTCTTAGCCACTGTTCATTCTGGTCATTCTTCCACTCCAGTCACAGGGATTTTGTGTATAAAGATAGATGACTGGGTTACCAAAGAGATCAAAGAAGAAATCAAAATCATCCTGGAAACAAATGACAATGAAAACATAAAAATCCAAAATGTATGGGACATACTGAAAACAGACTTAGAGGGAACTTCATAGCATTACAGGCCTAACTCAAAGAACAAGAAAAACAGTTAATAAATTATCTAACTCTACAACTTAAAGAGTTGGAGAGAGAGAGCAACAAGAAAATCCCAAAGTGAGCAGCAGGAAAGAAAATGAAGATCATAGCAGAAATAAGTGTCATAGAGACCAAAAAAGCTACAAAAGATCAATAAGACCATGAACTGGTTCTTTGAAAGGATAAACCAGATTGATGTACCTCTAGGTCGGTGCACCAAGAAGCAAAGAGAGAGGACCGAAATTTAAAAAATCAGAAATGAAAGAGGAAAAATAGAAAAAGACCCCACAGATATAAAAAGGATTGTAAATAAATACTATGAACAATTCTACTCCAATAAACTGATCAACCTTGAAAAAGTAGACATATTTCTAGAAAAATACAACTTTCCTAAACTCAATCAGGAAGAATAAAACATCTGACTATGCCAATAACTACTAAGGATATTGAAGTAGTCAAAAAACAACAACAACAACAAAACCAATAACAACCTTGCAGCAAACAGAAGCCTGGGCCAGATGGCTTCACAGGGGATTTTTACCAAGTGTTTCAACAATAAAATAAAACTAAGACCTTCTTCCTCAGACTATTCTATAAAATTCAAAGGAATGAGCATTTCCAAATACTTTCTATGAAGCCAGCATTACTCTAATTCTCAAAACCAGATAAAGACAATACAAAGAAAGAAAAATGCAGGCCAATATATCTCTGATGAACATAGGTGTTAAAATTCTCAACAAAACTCTAGCAAATTGGATACAATATTACTTCAGAATGAGCATACACCATGACAAAGTGGATATATTCTGGGGAAGTAGGGATGATACAACATCCAGAAATCAATAAACATGATGTATCACATAAATAAATTGAGAAATATTCATAGGAATTGATGCAGAAAAAGCATTTGATAGAATTCAACACCCAATCCTATATAATAAGACAGAAACATGCAAATTAACCATCCCTCTGCTATGCTCAAGCCACACCTACACGCCACACCCACAAGCCAATCAGGAGTGAGTTTACAAATTAACCCAACTAAGATGATGGTGGCCACGGAGCTAGAGTAAGCAGGAGGCTTGGGTTGCTCCCGGCGATGGAGGAAGCCAAGCTTCCCGCCTGCTCTGGCAAGCGCTTGGCTCCACTCAAGACAAGAAAGTTTCAATTATAGAAGATAAATAAATTCTGATACCTGCTTCCAGCCAGCCTCTGCTCAAGGCAGGGCTGGGAGCCTGGGTTGCCAGAGGCAACGCAGGTTTCCAGCCAGACCTGGGCTGTGCTCAAGGCTACAAAGTTTTAATTATAGAAGATAAATAAATGCCAGAAAAACAGAAAAAGCGAAAAGAGAAAGGCTGGGAGCGTAGGTTGCCCAGGGACCTGGCAGGCCTGAAAATGGCCATCAGCCCCTCACCCAGGCTGGCCAGGCACCCCAGCGGGACTCTCCCACCCTGAAGGGGCTGTGAGCAGCCTGAAAACGGCCCTGAGCCCCTCACCCAGGCTGGCCACACAACCATGTGGTGAGGGTCCCTACTGCGGGGCTTGGTCAGCCTGCAAATAGCCATCAGCACCTCACCCATGGTGGCCAGGCACCTCAGTAGGGACCCCCCCAACCCTGGAGAGGATGTGGCCAGCATGAAAAAAGCCCTCAGCCCCTCACCCAGGTGGGCCAGGCACCCCCACGGGTTGAGGATCCCCACTGGAGGGCTTCGACAGACTGCAAAATGCCATCAGCCCTTTACCCAGGCTGGCCAGGCACCCCAGCGGGACCCCCACCCTGATCCGGACACACTTCAGGGCAAAACGACCGGCCCCCACCCGTGCACCAGGCCTCTGTCCTCCTATATAATAAAAGGGTAATATGAAAATTGACCCTAACAGCAAAACGACTGGGAATTTCTGGTCAATATGACGCACACTAACCACCAGTGGATAGAAACTTAATGCAGGAGCTGCCCCCTGGTGGTCAGTACCCTCCCACAGGTGGAGCTCTGCTCAGCCACAAGCCAGGCTGATGACTGCCAGCACAGCAGTGGTGGTGGGAGCCTCTCCCGCCTCCTCAGCACCGCTAAGGATATCCCACTGCAGCTTTTGCCTGCACCCTCTGGCAAGTGGATATCCCCAAGGGCTCCCGGGCTGCCAGAGGGAGATCTGACTGCCAGCTTAGGCCTGATCCCTCAGGCATTAGGCCTAAGCCAGCAGGTGGACATCGTCCAAGGGTCCCAGACTGCAAGAAGGCACAGGCCAGGCTGAGTGACTACCCCCCCCCCCCCGCCCCACCGAGTGCACAAATTTTTCTACACTGGGACTGTACTTTTGATAAAAACTCTCAGCAAAGTGGGAATAGAGGGATCATACCCACTATATGACAAACCTACAGACAACATCATACTCAATGGGCAAAAAATATTAAGAAGAGGAACAAGACGGGGATGCCCACTCTCACCATTTCTGTTTGACAGAGTACTAGTAGTGCTAGCCAATGCAATCAGACAAGAAGAAGTCAAACAAGGCATGCCCACTGGAAAAGAAGAAGTAAAACTGTCATTATTCACAGATGGCATGGTACTGTCCATAGAAATACCTAAAGGATCCATCAAAAAATTAGGAGATTTAATAAATGAATTTGGCAATGCAGCAGGATACAAAATTAGCACCCAGAATTCTATGGCTTTTTGATATACCAATAATGAACTTACAGAAAGAAAAACTAAAACAACAACAACAAAAAATCCCATTTGCATTTGCAACAAAAAGTTAACATACCTAGGAATAAACTTAACTAAGGAGGTAAAAGACCTGTTCTTAGAAAACTACAGGAAATTTAAAAGAGATAGATGAAGACAAAAGCATATAGAAGAACACACCACATTCATGGATTGGTAGAATCAACATCATTAAACGTTCATACTACCCAGAGCAATCTATAGTTTTAATGTATTCCCCATTAAAATACCAATGGCATATCTCACAGACCTAGAACACAGTCTCCAAAAATTCCTATGAAATTAAAAATGACCCCAAATAGTCACAGCAATCTTGACAAAGAAGAACAAAGTTGGATGGATCACAATACCAGATATCAAGCTATATTACAAAGCCACCATTCTGAAAACTGCCTGTTACTGGCACTAAAACAGACATATAGACCAATGGAACAGAACAGAGAACCCAGAACTCAATCCAAGCAGTTATGCTCAATTAATATTTGACAAAGGAGGCAAAATCATGCAATGGAGTCATACTGTCTCTTCAGTAATTAATGTTGGACAAATAGCATAGATACATGCAAACAAAAAATGAATCTAGACCACCAACTTACACCATACACAAAAATAAACTGAAAGTGGATAAAGGACTTAAAGGTAAGTGGGTAATCATGAAAATCTTAGAAGAATCCATAGGCAGCAAAATAGCAGGCATCTGTCTCAGCAATATCTTTACTGATACAGCTCCTAGGGCAATGGAAACTGAGGAGCAAAGAAATAAATGGGACGACGTTAAATTAAAATGCTTCTGCAGAGAAGAAGCAGTCAAAAAATACAACAACAACAACAACAACAACAAAACAAGGAAGTCCACTGCCTGGGAGAAGATATTTGCCAATGTTATATCCGATAAGGACCTATTCTCCAAAATTCATACTGAACTCATTCATTTAAACAAAAGGGAAGATTAATATTCCAATCAAAAAATGGGCATAGGACTTAGACACTTTTCGAAAGTGGACATACAGAAAGCCAAGAGACATATGAAAACATGCTCCAAATCACTAATCATTCATGCAAATCAAAAGGACAATGAGATACCATCTCACACTGTTTAGAATGGCTATCATCAACAATTCAACAAACAACAAGTGCTGGCGAGGATGGGGTGTAAAAGGAATCCTCTTGCATTACTGGTGGGAATGCAGACTGGTGTAGCAACTATGCAGAATACTATGGAGTTTCCTCAAAAAATTGAAAAAACGGAGCTCCCATTTGATCAGGAATCCCACTACTAGGAACATATCTCAAGAAATGACAAACACCACTCAGAAAGGGCATATGCACCCACATATTCAGAAGAAAAGACAGTGAGAATGAAAGAAATGAGATGCAGATAGCAAAGCAATCACCTGCAGGCCCAGAGAATGAGCCCTTTTCTTGGCTTTGTTCTCCTAAGCCTTGGATCTGCAAGAATAGAGGCTACAGTCCCCTATAGCCATAGGCCTTGCCCTTGGCTCCAGCTTGGACCTCAGAGACCTTCCAGGTTGGGGTGCCCTCTCTTGTTGAGTGTTTCCTTCCACGCCCTGCGTGGAGTAGGGTTCGGTATCTGAAAGAGGAGCCGCACCGCAAATGAGAGAAAAAGACACGAGATAATTTTGCAAAATTGGGGGACCAGGCGGCAAGTCCCAAAGGACTTCTTCTTTGCTCAGGCCTCACCAAGCTTTTATTGATCTGGGATGCACCCATAGCATAGCCCTTAGGCAGGTGACCCCCTAGTAACAGGCAGACTAGCCCATCAGCAAGGATTTACATAATAATAAATGGGGGAGTAGTTTCAGCTACCACTGTCTGGACAAACAGAGGTGGCGCCTAGCTCCCACCTTTGGGAGGGCTTCAAAGGCACCCAGCCTTCGGGGGTTTCCGGGAGTTCTCTGTCTATGCTTATCAGATAGTGAAGGCAATAAACAGTTTCCCACACTCTCTTGCCCAGGTCCTATGAACCTGTTTATTATTACATTTTTATTTCTCACCCCAGGATATGTTTACTGCTGAGAGAGAGAGAGAGAGAGAGAGAGAGAGAGAGAGAGAGAGAGAGAGAGAGAGAGAGAGAGAAAGAAAGAAAGAAAGAAAGAAGAAGAAGAAGAAGAAGAAGAAGAAGAAGAAGAAGAAGAAGAAGAAGAAGAGAAGAGATCCCTTTCTTCCCTTAATCACCCTGACCAGGAATCCAACACAAAACCGAGGTGAATTCCCTGACCTGCCAGACTAGCAACCTCTGGTGTTTGGGATCAGGCTCCAGCTCATGGAGACACCAGCCAGGACTGTGACTGTCCATTCTACCAGGGGCAAATGTGTACCAGTCTGTAAGTGACACAGAAAGCAAATTCTCCATGTGCAAACTCTGGCGCTTGCATCAATGCGAAAAGCAGGTGGTGACAGCCAGGAAAAGGCCAGAGGATTATATATACTTCAGAAGGGGGGGCAAGGAGGAGTTTGCATGGAGATTGGTGGCCAGCAGTGGTGCTGGAGAAGGGAGGGGCGGAGCAGAATGGGGTCAAGTGCAGTCTCCCTCACTGATTGAAGTTCATGTGCAAAGAGCATCTTGTGCATGGCCAGCGCACCCAGCATAGCTAGTGCATCCTCCTTTCCATGAGATGGCCCCAAACCCCCTCGGTAGGAGAATTACCCTGTGAAACCAAGACTATGCCTGAAGGATCCAGATAAGGGACCTGGGCACATGCAGTGAGCTCCAAACACTGCCACCTGCTTGTTGGCAGCTGCACAGTTCAGGACCAGTGCCATCTGGAGGTGGGGGGTTCGGGGGAGGGGGGCGGGTCCTGCTGGGTCAGTACACTGCAGATCTCGCCAGCACTTTGTGTCAGAAGTGTACCCGCAAGGGCCCTTCGGGTGAACACAGGAGCTTGTGTGTACAGGTGCAGGGTGGGGCGTGGGAGGGACCACGCAGGCCAGGGCAGGATGGGTGGCGAGGTAACCTCCATGTTAAGCGTGAGGCTGTGCAGAAACCAAGGCCCTAGGAGGCGAGGGCCCAGGTGCTGCTGGGGCGGGGCAGCTACTGGATGTGGACCTTCTCTCCCAGGTGGTGGAAGCTGAGGCTGGGGACAAAATGAGTGCAGCAGAGGAGGCGGTGTCCCAGGTAGAAGCAGAGGCGAAGCCTGAGGAGCAGTGAGCAGAGCCAGGGCCCAGTGGGACAAGCACCTGGCCCACACTGGAGGTGCTGGCGGCCCTTCAGGTCCAGCTGAGCACTGAGAGCGCCCGAGCCAGCAGGGCCTACGTTCAGGTGAAGCGCAAGACCTCTTGGCATAGAAAGCCCATTCTTGAGTGCAGAAGGGCCATCATCCAGTGCATCCCCAACTTCTGGGCCCAAGCTGTATCCTTGCCTGAGCCCTTCCAGCTTCACTGCTGACAAAGACCACAGGAAGTAAGTGGAGGAGGAGCCAGGAGAAGGTGAAAGGGAGGAGGACAGAGGAAAGGGCCTCCCCTCCCCAGTGGCACAGCACTGGGCAAAGCGATGGCCGGCTTCTAGGTGTCAGGTCAGGAAGTATGGGCACAACGTACCACACCACAATCAGATAGTGGAAGGGCACCTTTTCTGGGCAGTGGAAAGATCTTTGGAGGTAGTGTTTTGTGTTTCTTCCTTTTTGACCAAAAAGCTCAGTGTAAACACTCAGCTCGTTTTAGCCAGGTTTAAGGCGAATGCTTCCAGTGTCCACTCTCAACACATCAGATGCCCATAGGAATTCCAGGCAGGCTTCCTCCCTCTTCCACAGACACACACACAGGTATACACAAAGGACCAGAGGTATACACACACACAAACACACACACCCGTTTATTGCAACTCGTGTGCAATAAAAGGCTTATTTCCAACCCGGAATGAAGCCTTTGTGACCCACATGGACCTCTAGAAGTTGTGTGCTGCCACTGTTTCTGGAGACCATACATTTCGTGTAGGCGATCCCAAGGGACAAGGCCAGAGTCCATGCAGACACCCTAAGCCAGTGGTTCTCAACCTTCCTAATGCCACGACCCTTTAATGCAGTTCCTCATGTTGTGGTGACCCCCAACCATAAATTTATTTTCGTTGCTACTTCATCACTGTAATGTTGCTACTGTTATGAATCATAATGTAAATATCTGATAGACAGGATGTATTTTCATTGTTCGCGACCCACAGGTTGAGAACCGCTGCCCTAAGCACTGCGTCATCTGCACAGGCACACAGAGGACAGGGAGGTCTCAGAACATGTCTGGAAATGAACCCTTCGATTGTTAGGGCAGGTTCATGCTCAGGTGAACATGAACCCACAGGTACCATTGTTGTGAGCATGTGTGAAGAAAGGTAGGCGGTGAGGAGGTTGGAACAGGGGCAATGTCTGCCATCCACGGCCAACTCTCGTATGCCCCCAGGATGGCTCCGTGGCTTTTAGCTGCCCATTTCGTTTCACAGCCTCTGAGAGCTCCTTGACCAAAAGCAGATCCGGAACCACCCGCAGATATCAGCCATCATCACTGAGGAAGATGAAGACCTGCTGAACTACTTGATCAATGTGGAGGTCAGACTGGGAGGCAGAGTGGAGCCTGGGATGACAGCTTTGGCACCCAGTGGGACGTGTCCGAGCAGAAAGAAAGGGAGGGGAGGTGGGTGATTCCTGCAGGCAGGCTCACTCCAGAAGCTGGCAGACAAGACACTTTACTATTTGCATCTCTTGGCAGGTGAAGGAAGTGAGCCTTCCCAAATACCGCTGCAGGTTGATGTTTTTCTTCTGGAGCAACCCCTACTTCCTGAATGACCTGATCATTAAGCAATATGATGTCAGCCTTGCAGGTGAGTGACAGTTCCCAGGATGGGCCTTTGGAAGAGCAGGAAAATGGTGGGTGGGTGTGGACATTGGACCGATGGGAATCCAGTCTTCTGGCAGGGTACAGGGCCTCTAGTTCCACTCCAATCCTCTGGTTCTGGGATTATGAACGTGGAGCCCCCAGCCGCTGGCAAGATACAAGGAGCGTCAGCTTCTTCAACTGGTTGTCTGAACATACCCTGCCCGGGTCAGGCAAGATTGCTGAGGTGATTGATATTGCTCTGGCCACTGTCAGAAAATGTGATGGTGGAAGCCCCACGTGCATGAAAAGCAGACTAGCAGACTGGTCTGGTCCCCCTCTGCCCTGTGTTCCTTCCCAGATCATCAGCGAGGACCTCTGGCCCAATCCTCTGCAGTACTACCCCGCAGACGCAGGACCCAGAGGAGGGAGCTGCAGAGGGGACCTGTTGGAGAGGAGGAGCCCTCCTGCTGGGCATTAAAAGGTGAGTAGTTGCCCCTGTGAATCTCCTTAGAAAAGTGAATATGGAAAACCGGGCCTGGGTAAATTGGAGGTACCCTAGTGCGCCAGGAATGTGTGTGAGAGCAGCAAAGGGAAACTGGGAGTCCTGGTGCCCACAGAATGTAAGCAGATGGGGGTGCTGTAAGCACCATGGCTTTCAGGATGACTGGCCTAGGGCCCTGGGCAACAAACATGGTTCTTCATCATGTTTCTGCAATCCTGTTGTCGGTGCTTTCGTCACTCACTTAGGCCTCTTGCCACTCCAGCGGAGTCCTACCCTCCCATGCCTTACCCGTTTTCAGTGCCTCTAATTCACATTTCTTTTAGTTTTTATACCCACCGCTCAGTTCCGCTGAGCTGAGCCCACAATGTTGGCAATGGCAGGAGGATCTGGACGAGACTTTTGAAGTCCTGGGGTAGGAAAGTTAAACAGGCCCGGAAAAGGCATGGTGTACTGACTGTGGACATGTGCTTCAGAGGGGCCCCACACACCTTCAGGCGCATGCCAGTGTCTGTGAGTGTGGGTTGTGTGTTTAGAAGGGGACACTCCAGATTCAGAGGAGAGGGAGCAGAACATCAAATATGGCCCCGAAGGACAGAAACGATGCAGTGTGTGGGCACACACCAAGGTTGGCTGAGGGATTCTGTCCATTCCCTTTACACAGGAGGAAAAGAGGAGAAAAGGATCGCCTGCGGAAGAGTCAGAGAGCATATGCCACCTAACATGAGTGTCACTGAAAGAACCATAAAGAAGCTTGCAAGGTGTTGCTGACTCTGCGTTGTTGGTAGCAGGGAAATGTAAAAGTATTGGGCAAAGACCTCACAAGGGGCTGTGGGAGCAGCATCTCCAGCATTTCAGCCTGCCTGGAAAGAGGCAGGGCTACAGAAGAGGAGACAGCCGGCCTCTTCTTTCAGGGTGTTGTCTGGGAGGAGGAAGGAAGAATGGCTGACTTCTGATGACAAGTATTATAATTTGCCAGGGGACAGGGACCTTGTACACTACAGGAGTGCAGGGGGCAGACTTTAGATCCTGACCCTTAGGTTCTCAACTCCCTTGGCTTGGGTGGTCACTCACATAGACATGCCATGGTCAGACAGAAGACAGCTGGCCTTTTCAAGATGGAGGCACTGCTCAACAGAAGCCATTGGCCTGTCCTGTGAACGTGAAAGTTTACAGGTAGAGCCACCCTCCCTGTGTGGGGCAGGCTTGTGAGGAAGTGAGCAGGGGTGTGGGGCAGAGGAGAGGAATTACACGCCAGGGAGGGTGCTAAGGCCTGGGGTGTATGGAGGCAGGTGCGCACTGCAGCACCCTGCATGGGTTGCACTTGGGAAAGGGAAAAGGTCAAAAATCTGCCAGTAGACCAAAGCCTTCCTTGTACACAGACAACCGCATAAGCCAATCAGAACATTCTAGAGGGGGGAACCTCAACACAACAAAGTTTATTTTCCTGTCAAGCAAGAATGAAATGGGAAACCCATTCCCAAAGGAGGCAATCACATGAACAAAACTTGCCTTTTGTTAAAGTGGGGGACTGGCATGCCTTTCTCCATTCCAGCTTTCACACTCAGCTTTTTTGGGGGAGGATTTTCATGTGTGAAAGTGGGTGGGCTTCCTCAGGAACCTTGGGCTGCAGGGGCCAGGTTCATACACCAGTGCTGAGACTGGGGGGTGGAGTTGCGCAGGGTGACGCCCACTGCCCTGCCCTTGATTGGAGGGGACTTTTCAGGAGCCCATCCAGAGACTGCAGGCTGGGCCTGGCCAGGTGCCTTCTGTACCACATGCTCACATTACCAGCGCCTGTGCATGGGCCCAGTGTGCACCCACTCAGCACACCAGGGCCTGGATGCATGCACCAGTGAGCGAGCGCTTTACCTGGAATCAGCAGGCTCTGCACCACCTGCTCCTTCACAGCACCAGTCTCAGAGCCAGGGGGCATCCAGAGTCAGGCTGTGTTGGGAGACTGAGGGGCTCCTGGGGGCAGCGCGCTTCTCTCAGTTCCACTTGGGGGCCTACAGCTGCAGGGCGCCTGAGGACTCACAGTGCACCCCAGGGCCTTTGCACCAGGAAGGACAGGGCAAGCAGGATGGCCCAGAAGGCTTTTAGCTTCATCTCGGTGCAGGAAAGTGGTGATACCCAGGACACAAGGACACAGGAGGTTTGGAGGAAAGCTATAGGGCTGGAGAGGGAGGATTTCATGCAGGTGAGGGAGGCTGTGATCCTGGAGCTGAGGTTGGATGCAGGCAAGAAGTTTGGCTAGATCTTGAGTGGGGGGCAGGGGAGGACTGGGTGGCTGCAGAGCACTGTGTGCAGAGAGAGGAGAGTGAGGTGCAGCAGGGAACCCAGAGTGAGGAGCAAAGGGAAGACAAGAAGGGCCTGGGGGAGGAGTTGCAGGCACAGGCTCAGTTTGTCCCATGGTCAGAGGGCCTTCTGCAGGTGGTGCCATGGCAGGCAATGTGGGCAGGGGAGGAGGTTTTCCCACATCTGCAGGTGGGGAGGCAGGAGGAGGTGGTGAGTAAAGAGCTGAGGCTGGAGGCACAGGCTCCAGGTGACCTGCAAGGGAGTGACCACCAGGAGGAGGGGCGGATGGAGGAGCAATTTATTGCAGGGCAGCAGTTTGTCCTGCAGGGGGAGGGGAAGTGCACCATGAAGGCAGTGGAACAGGTGGGAGAGGTGGAGCCTCAGTCCAAGGCCAAAGCAAAGCCAGAAGAAGAGGAGCCAGTGCATCAGGAGCAGGCCCAGTCAGGGCCCGGGGCCAAGTCACCTGGTCCCCTCTGGAGGTGCTCCTGGCCGTCCAATTGGAGATGGAGCCCGTGAATGAGCAAGCCAGCAGGGCCTTCTCTCGGCTCAGGTGCAGGACTCGGCAGAGGCTCAAGCCCTATTTCAAACAGAGAAGCCTCAATATCCGGCGCATCCCTGGGTTCTGGCTCACAGCTGTATCCTTGAGGGTAGAGGAGCAGGATCACAAGGAGCATGGGACAGTGCAGGAGAACCGTGTAAGCGGGGATGGTTCCCATAGAAAAGAACATTGAGGACAAGCTAGGGGCAGTGCGCCCCGGTCTGGCCCAGGATCCTGGAGACACCCTCTGTCTTGTACAGGAACCATAGAAGCATTACCAGGGTGTCCAGGGGCAGAGCTCCAAGGCAGAGGCACGCATACACCAGGGGCTGATGCCCACAAACAGGGCTATGTTGCACGGGCTGTTCTGGGACTAACTAATACTGCCTTACAGGCCATCTCTATGTCCAGTTCCTCAGTCAGAAGCAGGAATGTGTGATGTGTAGACTGTCAAGCCCTCAGCACAACACAGTCTGGTGGGCATCAGGGTCTGTCAGGAAACAGAGTGGTGCTGTGCCCCTTTCTGCCGTTAAAGTGGAAGGAGTGGCCTTAAGGGAAGGAGAGGCCAGGCCAGGCTGCTCTTTCTATCTGGTCCATGCCCAGCTCCCAGGGTGCAGGTTGCTTGACCCAAAGCTGTTTGTCCACCACCCAGACTTATTGGCAATGATCAGGGAGGAAGCCCCTATGACAGAAGAATTAGACACTGAAATTAAAAATGATAAGGTACAGACAACATTTTATTGTAAAGGATTTGGCTTCTGTTATTTAAGAATGACTAAAAGCAAATGGTAGGTTTGGGGGAAGCATCAAGAATTGTAGGTAACATTATGAAGTTTCAGGATTGGAGGCAAGGTTTGAATTATTCAAAGTTGTTTCATAAGTGCTGATTTAAATTACAATATACTTAAATGTTTAACTTTTACATATTGTATTGTTAAAATATTCAGAATGTATTATTTTGTTTACTGGGGTCCTGTTGGTGAGCCTAGCTAGAGGTTAATCAATGTGGCTTATTCTTTCAAAGAAATAGCTCATGTCTTTATTAATCTTTTGTGCGGTTTTTGGACTCTATGCCATTTATTTCTGCTGTTATCTTCATTATTTTCTTCCTGCTGCTCAGTTTGGGCTTTGCTTGTTGCTCTCTCTAACTTTTTAAGTTGTGCGGGTTAGATAATTTGTTAACTGTTTTTCTTGTTCTTTGAGTTAGGCCTGTAATGCTATGAAGTTCCCTCTAAGGACTATTTTCAGTGTGTCCAATAGGTTTTGGATTTTTATTTTTAATGGTCATTTATTTCCAGGATGATTTTAATTTCTTCTTTAATCTCTTCGGTAGTCCAATAATCTATCTTTGTACATAAAAGCCCAGTGACCGGAATGGCAGAATGACCAGAATGGGGGGTGGCTAAGACTTGCATTGCAGCAGCCAACCAACCTTATCTGGGCCCTAATCGGCCATATCCCTGACCAGCCTTGCCTCCCATCTGCCCCCAATGACCCATTCAGGGCATGACTGATAAGCAAACCACTCACAGCCTTTCCCCTGGTCAGCCACACCCCCTATATGCGCCTACGCCCAGATTGGAGGCATGGCCTTCTGGTTAACCACCAATGGCCACTACCCGCTGCAGGCCTGGCCCCATGTGCCCCCATCTCGGGATGCCGACCAGACTGCTTCCTTGCAGGAATTCATATCCTGGGCCTCCATTTATTTAATAAAAGACTATTTAGCCTCCAAGTATTTGAATTCTGTTATATCTTATTGTAGCTTATTAGTAATATTAGAGGCCCAGTGAACGAACTTTGTACACTTGGCAGAGTCCCTCACCCTCTGGAAGTCTGGGAGACCTCAGGGGATGTCAGAATGATGGCTTAGGCTTAATCCCAGTTGCCAAACATTCTTAGCACCTCTGTGGAGGTGGGAAAGATTCCTGCCACTGCTGCTCCACTTGCCAGTTGTCAGCAGAGGATCCAGCTGAGTGGTGCTGCCCTTGTGGGAGTTCACTGACCATCAAGGGCAGCTCTTGCATTGAGAGTTTACCCCCTGGTTGTCAGAGCACATCATAGCAATTGGTCTTATCTCTTTTTTATGACCTTTACTTTGAGATTTCTTTTTTCTTTCTTTTCTAAATTGCTTTATTCCTTAAAGTATTACAAAGGGTATTACATATGTCTCCTTTTTCTTCCCCGCCCTGACAATCCCCTGGCCTCCCCTACCCCCCAGTGTCTTATGTCAATTGGTTATGCTTATATGCATGCATACAAGTCTTTCGGGTGATCTCTTACCCTCCCCGACTGCCCCCAAACCCTCCCCGGCCTTCCTGCTGTAGTTTGACAGTCTGTTCAAAGCTGCTATGCCTCTATCTATTTTTATTCATAAGTTTATAATGGTCTTTATTATCCATAAATGAGTGAGACCATGTGATATTTTTCCTTCATTGACTGGCTTATTTCACTTAGCATAATGCCCTCCAGTTCCATCCATGCTGCTGCAAATGGCAAGAATTCCATCTTTTTTACAACAGCATAGCATTCCATCGTGTAGATGTACCACCGTTTTCTAATCCATTCATCTGCTGATGGGCACTTAGGCTGTTTCCAGATCTTAGCTATGGTGAATTGTGATGCTATGAACATAGGGGTGCTTATATCCTTTCTGGGCTCAGAGGTGTGGCAAAGTTTCCTGCCCCGATCCATGGTTTTTACCTTACCAGAGGAACTCTGCCCTTCCTGGCTGCAAACTGTCTGACCACCTGAGTGTACATTGCCACTTCCGGGTGGGTGTTATTAGTTTCAGCTGCTCACTCCAATTGCTCCCGGACAAGCCCTGGGACGCGTCTGCCTATTCCATCGCCATCTTGGCTTCTTGAGATTTATTTTTTCAAATATAATTATGGCTCCCCTAGATTTTTCCCCTCCTTGCCTGAAAAGTATTTTCTCTCCTTCCACTTTCAGTCCATGTGAGGCCCTTATTCTGAGGTGGGTCTCTCATAGACAGCATACATATGGGTCTTTTTTTATTATAATTTTGGCCATTATATATCTTTTGAATGGAGTGTTTAGTCTGTTTAGGTTTAAGGTTATTTTGATAGGTACTGATATTTTGCAACTTTTTTCTTTATGCCTGTGTTTCTTCTGTCTCTTCTATTCCTTCTTTTTACAACAGTCCCTTTAGCATTTCTTGCATTGATGGTTTAGTAGTGAAACACTCCCTTAGATTTTTTTTTTTCTGTGAGGACACTGAATTCCCCTATAGTTTTGAATGATTGCCTTGCTGGATAAGTATTCTTGGATTTGGTCCCTTGTTTTGCATCACTTTGTGTATTTCCTTTCATTCCCTCTGGTCTGATGTGTTTCTGTTAAAAATCATTTGATAACCTAACAGGAGAGCCTTTGTAGGTGACTCTCTGTCTCTCTCTTACAGCCTTTAAGATTCTGTTTGTGTTGTTACTGTTTGCCATTATAATTACAATGTGTCTTGGTATAGGTCTTATTGGGTTCATCTTGTTTGGGACTGTCTGTGCTTGTGTGACTTTTTCTTCCCAAGATCAGAAAGTTTTTGTGATTATTTCTTCTAATAGGTTCCCTAATCCTTGTTCCTTATTGTCCTTCTGACACCCTTATTATACACATGTTACTTTGTTTCATGTTGTCCCCAATCTCCGTTAGGATATCCACCTGCTTTCTATTTTTTCTCTCCAATTGCTGTTCAGATTGTGTTGTTCCAGGTGTGTTACTCTGCCGTGTCTCCTAAATCACTGGTTCAATCCTTTGCTACTTCTAGTCTACTATTGAAACCTTCCATCATATTTTTTTATTGCAGCTATTATCAATGTTTTTCATTTTTCCTTGATTCTTATGTAAGTTGTGGATTTCCCATGCATCTGGTGTATGAACTTTATGACCCTTATTCTGAATTCCTTTTCGAACATATTGTATGTCTCCATTTAATTGAGTTCCTCTTCTGGCAATTCCTCCTTTTCTGTCCTTTGGGGGTTGTTTGTTTGTCTCCCCATTTTAGCTATCATTGCAGAATCCAGGTGCTTGAGTGCGATGGGCCAATGGCCACAGAGTGCATCGGCAATTCAATTGTACACTCTAAGACTCACAGGAGGCAGTGGCAGTGGTGGGGGGTTGGAGTCCCGGTGCCCGTGGATCTGCTGCTGCCTTAAAAAGGTCTTTGGCCAGTGTGGCTCTCAGGTGATATGTGAGGCCCATCTGGGTGGAGGTGAGGCTGAGTTCCTAGTCATAGCAACTCTCCCCTTCAAGATGGCTTGTTTTCTTAGAACCATATTTAACATCAAACAGTGTACTAACCAAAAAATACTAAAGATTGTGCAAGGAGCCGATTAAAAATAGAATGGAGAAACAAATCAGAACTATGTATACAGAGTTGCATTCATACTCGACATTGTTTTCTGTCATTTTAACTGAAGAAATAGTAAAAGTAAGAAATCTGAGAAGTGGTAGAGGAGCAATAAAGTACCTAATCATTTTTAATGAATGATTGTTTGTTTTAAAATATAGGTTATTTAAGCCGGGTGCACTGGAAAAAATGAAATAGATGTGTCAAAACATAAATGAAGTAACAGATACATCCTAAAAAGTAATCCACAGTGCACAGTCAGTATTACTCAATGGTAGAGGATAGAATCGTGAACCAACATGTCTCATCATCTATACATGGTCAGGACCCATGCCCAGGTTGCAGGCTGTTTTGCCAGTATGAGACATTTAAGGAAGCCGCTGATCAAAATATTTCTCTTTCATCTATGTTTCCATCTCTCTATCCCTCTCTCCAGATAACCAAGAATAAGCCTATTAAAAAACAAGAATGAAATGTATGTGTTTTCCCCTGGAATGTGAGACATTTTAGTTCTTATTACTAGAGGTCTTTGGAGGACTTTTAATAACCAACACATATGGTTCTGTGTTGAATACTACAATGGAATATTGTTAATAATGAAGTGTTTCATAAACTTACCATGAGAAAGACTCTATCATTTTTGAAAGAAATTCTTGGTCTGGGAGAAGAATTTGAGGTAGGTCTTGATTTTGGTTGCAATAATAATTAGTTTCAAACAGTTGCTCATTTGTTCAGGTTAAATGTTATGTAGTGTTGATATTATGTGTACTCATTTTATTCTGTGGGTGGAAAAACAACTAAAGTAGACTACACCAAGAAACGATCTTTTCAAAGTGGGGGTGGGCAGAGGGCACCAGTTCCATCAAGAAATAGAGGTGATGTGAGAAGTCTGGAAGTGGAAGAGGAGGAAGTAAGAGAAGCAAAAGGACCCTCAGGTGGAAAACAGGTAATGTTTCAAAATCTAGGGATGGTAGGAGATCTGACTTAGGTAAAAACATAATGCAATATGCAAATGAGGTATCATAGACTTGTGTACCTGAAGCCTATGTGATATATTAACTCCTATAAATTCAATAAAGAGTGCATAAACTGTCGGTAACTCAAATGTTTTTAAAAAATTAAAAATAGGTATGAGCATGAAACGATTATTTATGTGAAAACAGTAACATTGAATGAAGAGATACACCTCAATTTCATTCATATCATTCAAAGCAAAAGAAATGATACCATTCATTAGATTGAGAATGTATACTGATGATCAATATGATTTGTAATTGCTAAAGAGGTATAGCACTTATAATAATGAATGCAATATATAATGTGTGAAACACTCCTAATGACCTTACACGGATAGAATTTAAACCTCAAGCTAAATTCAGTCTATTTTAGCATTACTGTTTGCCTCTAGTCACTTCAACTGTTCTCTGAAGAACTCAGTTCTATTGATCTCATGTTAGAATGTTACACTTTGGGAACAGGAAGCATGTAGGTTTAAAGTGAAGATTCATACTTATTGAACTACTAAGAATTTGTTCTGAAAGTACCCTTCTTTCGTCTGAATAAAGGACATCAGTTCACCTTGGAAAAGTCCCACTGAAATAAAAGTTAGTCTAACTACATAAACTTCAAGGACACACACTTCATTATTTAGAATTGGATTTGAAATACTAGTTTTGAGTATAGGAATGTGCAACCCTGTACTGTGTAAAATAATAATCTCTATTATTAATTTGATAAGACGATCTTGTACCTACGTTTGATGTAGAAAAATTTCCATTTGGAAATTACATAAGAGAAATGTCTATGGTATTAAATAGATTCACCAAGAGGTCTCTGACCCAGAAAAAGGCTACAAACCAATGATTCAGCAAGTTTATTGGTGTTTCTTTCTTTCTTTCTTTTATATGAGGTATGTGAAACATGAATAAAAATGTTGATGAGCTATTTTCAGGGAGTTGTCTTTTAATTTAACTATTTACTTATTTGACTGACTATGAAAGGAAAATATATTCATTTCAATATATCTGTAGCAGGAAAAGTTGGTTTCATATTAACCAGTTTTCCCAGTTTCAAAGACTTAGTGTCCATTTGTGATAATTAGGTGTGTGACATTTCACGGGAAATTTTCTAAAGTGTTATTGCAGAGTTTGTGCAAGATGAAGGTGAATGTTCCCATTTTTCCCATGTGGGTGAGAAGAGTTTGCCAGTTCATATTTGGCCACATATGAGGATGCTCATAGTTCTTCTTTCCCATGACAAATTACAGAATTGGAAGATAAGCTTCTTTTCAATTTGAAAATGAAAATAGTGATTGTTAATTATGTATTATTCAACATGTTTTCTTTAAATACTATTAAAATAGAGTGTAGTATTCTGATCAAAGAATTATTTTATAAATGAACTGTAGGAATTATATGATAACATTCGTTAAATAACACTTTTTTGTAATGCATCATGTTTTGACTTTTTATATTTTAATTTTTAACTATGACGTTACACGTTTTAAAAGCTTTTATTGAGATGAAATTAATTTGAAGACTAGTTGAGACTGTTTTCTTGTATCTTTTAAATAACTTCTTTCACTTAGTGTATCTGGATTCTCTGCATTCAAATTCCGGTGTGTGTGTGTATGTGTGTTTTGTTTTCTTTTATTGGCACATATATATAATGCTGCTTCAGTTCTTTCTCAGTTATCCAAACTGATTTTCAATAACTCTGAGCACTGTGCTGAAGACATGTAAAGATAGAATTTTATCATTTTGGGCTAACCAGCATGCTTATGACCATCATCCTGTTTAGTAAAGATTTATACACAATAACCAGACTTGACCATTTAACAAATGTTGACCCTACTCAAGTAGAATGATGTTATTTATAACACAGAGGATGGCAGACATACAATTAATCTTCACAGCAGTGGCTCCGGCGTGGATTCCCTTCCACTGCAAAGAACTCCATCTTCAAGAAGTTGGGATCCTCCACCTACAAGACCTGCCCATTCTGTTCCAAAGCAAAGCACTACTGGGATGGGAAGTCAAGGTAAATGGTACAGCCTTTCATGGATTAGAGTAATGAGCTGTTTTAAAAGGAATGCTGTACTTTAATTTCAGGAAGCCATGTGGAAAGTGAGTAGTGGATGGGCATCTGTACTGAACACTATCTTATTGTTTCATTGTTAGGAAATAATTCTTCATCTTCTGATTAGTGAGGTAAGAAGTAGATAACACCAGAGTGAGGAATGCATTCCTTTTAATCCATGTTGATACAGTGTCCCTCTTTTTTATATTTACTTTTTTAATATTTTAAGACAAATGGTTTTAGTGTCATGTTACATTCAATAAATGTTAATATTTCCAGAAAAACTATTTCAAATGTAATAATTTTACATGCAATAAGCATTAATATCCCAAGAAAAACTATTTTAAATATAATAATACTGGAGACCCAGTGTACAAATTCGTGCATGCGTGGTGTCTGGCCTGCACACCCCAATTGCCGGGTTGGTCAGGGGGAGGGGACGCAAGTGTTTGGCTGGCTGGCCCCACCCCAATTGAGTGCGGGATCAGATGGGGGAAGATGAAGGCAAGTGGAAAGGGCTGTGGGAAGCTTACTAGCTGGTGGGTCCTCGATCATTGCAGGGGGTGGGGGGGGGGCAGACAGAACAGTGTGGGGCTGGTTGGAGGGTGCAGCTGGGGACAACAGCTACACAGTCCCACCCCATGGTTGATCTCCTGGTCAAACTCCTGTTTGAAGGGACAATTTGTATATTAGCCTTTTATAATACAGTGTTACATGCAATAAAATTAATATGTTAAGAAAAATAATTTACATATTATATTACCAAAACAGTGCAAACCTATTTTATCACAAAAGTTGTAGGAATTATTAAATATCTGAAAATAATAGGATTCCTTCTATGGTATTCTAAAACGTATTTTTTTTTTTACTCTGTCTCTATTTCATTCATCTGTTTCTTTTTTTATTTTTTGAAATATTTGTTATTGATTTCAGTGAGAAAGGGAGAGGGAGAGAGAGATAGCAACATCAATGATGAGTGAGAACCATTGATCCTCTGCCATCTGCAAGCCTCACACTGGGGACCAAGCCCACAACCCAGGCATGTGTCTTTGGCCGGAATCAAACTTGGGACCCTTCAGTCTGAAGACCAATAATCTATCCACCGTGCCTAACCAGCTAGGGCTATTTTTTTCTTTATTGATTAAGGTATTACATATGTGTCATTATCCCCCATTTGTCCCCCCTACCTCCTACTCATCTCATCACCCCCACTGGTGTCTGTGTCCATTAGGCTTATATGCATGCCTATAAGTCCTTTGGTTGATCTCTCCCCCTAACCCCATCTTCCCCTATCTTCCCTGCAGCAACCTTTTGCAGAAAAGATTCAGAATCAGGAAAAGTGGATGAACTCAAATGAATACACTAGACAACAATTACAAATTTAGAAGGCATGGGGAGCCAGGTGAAGATATTTCTCTCTAGTAAAGAGGCACTCTGAAACCCAGGACCCATCAGCTTTTATTTACTTGAATAC
Source organism: Myotis nattereri (assembly GCF_964212035.1). Lineage (NCBI taxonomy): Eukaryota > Metazoa > Chordata > Mammalia > Chiroptera > Vespertilionidae > Myotis > Myotis nattereri. The sequence goes on along the minus strand of NC_138094.1, from coordinate 20,052,169 downwards.
ACATTTGCCCTTTAGCAAAACACACAGGCATATCGATGGTAAAGTTTGGTAAACAATAAAAGTATTATCATGGTAGGAGGTTGCTTTCAGCCATTCTGCGAACAGCAGGGTAACAAAATGCTGATTTTCAGCCATGCTGAATATCAAAGTCCATTCTCCTTCTGTGGGACTTCTCGCATTGATATGTTCACTACTGTTGGTCTTTGCTCCAACATTTCCCCCTTTTTTGCTTTCTTAATTAATTTAGAAAGGTGTATGCCATTAGCTGGGCTCAGATCTTTTAGGACTTCATTCTGCATCTTCATACTGGAAGCAAACATAGAAGAACAAGAAAGAAAAACACTAGTGGTTATTCTAAAAAGGAAATATAGGGAGGTTCGACGACAAGGATTGAGTTCTTTCATGTCCTTCTAAATATTATTGTCAGGTATTTAAGGATTCGTTCATAGTAGGTTTCGTTTGGGGCCATTAGATTTTTATGGATCCCTTTCCCAGTCACAGTTAGCTTGTGACATGACAGCAATGATGTTCGAGTTCTGGATGGTGGACAAATGGTGAGAAATGACAATGCAGGTCTGACCTTTCTTGGCTTTGTCATGGGCAACCTGTACCAATGCACAGCTGATGAGTGCTAGCATGGCAAGCCGTCTTCACCATCCCCCATCTCTGGATGTTTCTCCTCTGACTCCTCAGCATTTTGCTTGGGGCGACTGCTATCTGTGGTTGCAGTAGTCTGGTCAGTTCCTCTCTCAGATTCATGTTGCAGGAATTGGAGGATTTTTCTGGAAATACTCAAGTATATCCTCAACCAAAGGTTAATAAAGGGACCCTTCTATAAACCAGACTCGGTATCTTTCCATTTAAGCAGAACATTTTCCTTTAGCTTACTCTTTCACTAGTGTCTTTCCATGGATGTCTTGCCATCAGCATTACAAGGGAAAAATTTAAAGTAATTAAGGCTTTGTGTAGTCTACTTATAGGAGATTTCACTATTCCCCTAATTTCGTTTTTCAAGTTGGGATTTAGAGGCCCTTGTAGCAGATATAGCATGCAAGGGGGACATTTCTTGATAATCTGTTTTGTCTGCTGCACAATATTTTGGCAGACTAATGTAAAAGTTGATGAGATTCCCCTGACCTGTTTCCTTAAAATAACTAATTGATATGCGTATTCATTTCCTTTTGTTAAAGGACCAGGACTTGTTCAAATAGTATAGATAGGCATCGGTCACAGCCATTTAAATTGAGTAGTTGCAGTTCTGTTTACCAGGCTGGCAGCATAGGCAGATCAGAGATAATATGAAGAGGCTTTTGGAAATCCTGCAAGTCAGCCTTGATCGTTTCTAATTTGATTCTTTGCACAGAAGTATGACTGGTCTGAATGACTTGGTCTGATTCACTGCATTATAAGCAGCTTTACCATGAGATGGACTATCAGTAAAAACAGTGACTGCTCCAGGAATATATTTTGGCCTATTACAACTAAGTTCCCCTGAATATTCTTTTATTTTCATTTGCTAATTTAAATCAGTCTAAAATAAGGCTTATTTCCTAACTTCCTGTGTCATTGGGTGGGGACAGTAAATGACACTAATAGGGTTTCTGCTAGCAGTCTTTGAGTATATTGAAATAAGCTTTCTTTAAGGAGGCAAAATGCAAATTGTTTACTTTTCTTTTTGAGGCCTAATACATTTATTTTTAATTACAGTTTTCTAGATATTTGAAGGGAATCTCCTTCTGTTTTTTCTTCCAGAGTAATTTCTAGGCCACAATTAGGGAGTTTCTTTTAAAAGCTTTTTTTCTTTCTGTTAAATAGAGCTACAAACTTGGTTCCTTTTGAGAAATACCTATCAGAGAGAGGTATGCTGGCCAATAGCGCAATGCATACAGACTAAGTAAAAGTAACTCTTTTTTTTATGTTTTCTTATTAATGGTGCGATTTAATGTTTGAATACTAACTTTTGGTTTCCCTTGTAAATAGTCGCAGAAGAGATTTTTAAATTTCTCCTTTTTATTAAGCTTAAAATTTACTTTTGAACAGCGTTCTTTTGGCTATTGCTCATTTGCATAGGTACAGAAATTTTACTCTGGACTGTGTTAGAACCAATTGCTAATAAAATATCTGCTTCTCATATAACTGAGTTTATATAAGACCTTGATTATATTGTAAAAAGCTAATTTATTAAGTGACTAAAGCATGCATCTTTATTGAGGAAGCAAAGTAAGTAAACTTATACATTTGACCTATGAAGTCCAGATGTTGCACTACCCACTGGCCTATCTAAAGATCAGGCTGTCAGGGCACCCATCTTAAAATTCTGCTGCTGAATAATCCGATGTTGCTAAAGAAGTATTCAGCAACTTTGTCCTGCCCTCCCTTAGAGGGTGACACTTTTATAACATTTAAAATACGTGTATTTAAAGAGAACACAATTATTAATTTTTATTTGATGAAGCTTCAAGTGATTTCAAGTATATTAGATCGGCATAATTTGGTTTGAAAATATTTCTTTTCCTAAAATATTTCTTTTAAGAAGAGTAAACCCTTGAATTATTCCAGGGCACTTGAAAAGTTTCAAAGCTATCTCTTGGTTAAGGTCTTGAAATTTAACATGGAAAAACTATCACAAATATGTGTAACCCAAATATTACATTATACATTTGTTGTAATTATTCTAAAATAGATCAATTAAATTTAAACTCGTTTTTATATTAAAAATTTGGTTCAGACCAGAGAATTATTCCTCTTTTTTAATCAATCCAATTACATTTTATACCCTAGGATGAAATTTTACCACACATAGTACACATAATTACTACAATATATGTTGTGCTACTAAATTTTTCCAGATAAATCACAAGAATTATTTTTCTTGATAATGAATTTCTAAAGTTTATGCATTGTATCATTACAAGCATTTAATTTCTCCCAATTTAATTTGAACTTTTATCTCTTGGAAGCCTTAAATTTTAGGTGGTAAGTTAAATACTTAGCATTTCTTAGATTAGTAATACCTTCACATTTTTAAGGATATGTTTCCAATAAAATTAACAAAGACTTATTTAATTAATAGATTCAAATCTGTCCTTTATTTTTTCATTCGAGTCAAACTCAAATTAATATTTCAGTATTTTGTTCTTTCAAAACAGAGATTTAATAAGTTTTATTCCTTAATGTAAATAACACAGATTTTTAAGTTACCAAAACTTTACAAATGTATGTTTAGACATATGAGGTTGCTAAAGAAGTAGGGGGAGAAGGGAAGAAGGCCTGTAGGCATTTGAATTTTAAAACCACCACATTTTTCCTTCAGAGATAAGATATAAGGTTGCTCTGCCAGGTTCTCTGCTTTTACAGGGGGAATATCCACTGGCCCTTTCCTCCAACAGAGAGTGCAGTCAGCCTCTCCTCAGTGACTGCACCGTCACCATCAATATATTTATTTATAATTATTACTGAAAAGCTTTGCCACAAAGCCTTCATTTTAGGTATATCTATCTATTTAACTTTTAACAATTTTGAGATTCCAAAGCCAGTTATCACCATCTAAGGTGCTTTACTTGGGCAAATTTTGCAGCAGAGAAAACTTACTGGCTTTCATTGGCTTTAATGTTAACCTTGGAATATGGTCCATTATTATTTCAGAACTGCCCCTTATTATGGAAACACTAATCTTATTGCCTAAAAGCAGCCTGTCTATTTTCCTTGTGTCATTTCACCATCTTAATAAGAAAAACAGTCTTGGGTTTGTACTATAGCATCTGTGAAGAGATGGGGGTCAGTCCAAGAGGCCACACAAAATCGGGTGGGGTGCGACTTCTCTTAAGCTAGCGTTTTTCTCTTCACTGGTACAGAAATCCTAGAGATATCCCTTAAATTGTGAGGAATGTCTCATCTATCCAAATTTCAAATAACGATCTGGGAAATAAAATGAGACTTTTAATAACACTCTCGAGAGTGGGCATACATTTTACAGGATCACCAAAAGACTAGTAATTAATGGGTTGGGAGGTGTTTTAGATATTAATAATGGCCTGTCCATCTACTCTTTCTTTTCTTATTAAATTAAATTGAAGGCATGCTTAATAGACTAACAATAAACAACCAAGACAGATTGATAATAATCAACAGACAAGTGCCCGTAACATAGAGACAAGGCTTAATAAATCAGAGTAGTTTTCATAAATCTTATCCTATTCTGCTCTTCATGGCACTGGCTGTCCTCTAAAGTTATTTTAGCTAAAATCTGCCTGTCCCAAGGTGTCATATGGTAATTTTCAGACAAAGCATTAAAGGGTCCTTTTGTAAAATGACTGTTAGCCCCGTTTTCTCTAGCTGCTGAGCCTTTCCACACTAGAGGTGGAGGACCCAGGGCTTAGGTATTACAGACTTTTGATCCCCAATACGAATTAGGCATAATGCAGTGCAGACAAGAGCCCACATAGTTCAAGATGACAATGTTATTTTTTTTTCCTTGAGCCTGATTTAAGAGAGTACCTTTTGATATTTTAATTTCCTTAACCTTGAGCGTACAAGCTATATGTTTACAATTTTTTTTTTTTTGCCATATACTCAAACTTTCCTCATTGTAGCCTGGCAGAAATGAAAGATTTTCCACCCACTTTATGTCACAATTTCCAAAGCTGGCATGGGCTTTGTGCACAGAGAATTTTCCCCACCTTTTCAGTGCACTTCCCAGCTTTCTGGTGAAATGTCTTTATTTTTCACTCTGGTGCAATTTCTTCTCCAGATGCCCCACATTGGGTGCCAGAATGTTGTAACCTTTTGCAGCAAGGATTCAGGATCAGGTAAAGGAGCTGCACACAAATGAATACACTATACAACAAATATAAATTTAGAAGAAATGGGGGAGCCAGGCAGAGACCTTTCTTTCTAGTGGAGAAGCTCTCTGAAACCCAGCACCCATCAGCTTTTATTGACTTGGCTTTAGGTTTCTCATATATGCCCTTAAGCAAAGCAAACAGGCATATCAGCAGTCAAGTTTGCTAAACATTAAAAGGGTTATCAGGTTAGGAGATTACCTTCAGCCATTTTGCCAACAGCAGGGTAATATAATGCTGATGTTCAGCCCTGCTGAATATCAAAGTTCATTAGCCCTCTATGGGAGATATATATACATATACGTATACGTATACGTATGCATATGCATATGTATATACACAGAGATATATGTATGTAGGTATATGTGTGTGTGTGTGTGTATATATATATATATATATATATATATATATATATATATATACATACTAGAGGCTCAGTGCACAAAAATTTGTTCACTGGTGGGGGGGTGTCCCTCAGCCCCACTTGTGCCCTCTCACAATCTGGGACCCCTCGGGAGATAATGACCTTCTGGCTTAGGCCTGCTCCGGTGTGGCAGAGGGCAGGCCCAATCTCTAGGTGCAACCCCTGGTCGGGCTAAGAGCAGGGCCGATTGGGAGTTGGGGCGCCGCCCACTGTCATGCACAGAGCAGGGCGGATCGGGAGGTTGCGATGCCACCCCCAGTCATGCTCAGGGTAAGGCCGATTGGGGGGTTGGGGTGCCACCCCCTGTTACACTCAAGGCAGGGACGATGGGGAGGTTGCAGCACCACCTGCTGTCATGAACAGGGCAGGGCCCATCAAGGGGGTTGGGGTTCTGTACCCTGTCACACACAGAGCAGGGCCAATCAGGGTGTTTGGGAGCTCCCCCCTGTCACGCACAGAGTAGGGCCTATAGAGGAGTTGGGGCACTGCCCCCTGTCACACACAGAGCAGGGCAGATCAGGGGGTTGGGGTGCCTACCCCTGTCACACTTAGGGCAGGGCCGAGGAGGTGGTTGTGGCTCCACCCTGTCACACACAGAGCAGGGCCCATGGCGGGGTTGGGGTGCCTCACCCTGTCACACACAGAGCCACAGGGTGATCAGGGGGTTTGGGCACTGCCCCCTGTCATGCTGCTCCAGGGGCCAGGAGGCCTCGCGGCTCCGCTGATCAGAGTGCTGGGAGGCGTCGCAGCTCCGCTTGACACAGGAGCAGTGAGACCTCGCTGCTCCTCTGATCCCATTGCTGGGAGGCCTCACGGCTCCCCTTGACAAGGGGCAGTTAGGCCTCACTGCTCCACTGATCCCGGTGCTGGCAGGCTCCACTGATTCCGGTGCCAGGAGGCCTCCTGGCTCCACTGATCCCGGCTTCAGGAGGCCCCACGGCTCTGCTCTTCCCGGTGTTGGGAGGCATATTACCCTCTTACTATGCAGGATAGAGGCCTGGGGCACAGGTGGGGGCCGGCTGGATTGCCCTGAATGGTGTCCTGGATCAGGGTGGGGTTCCCGCTTGGGTGCCTGGCAGGCCTGGATGAGGGGATGATAGCTGTTTGCAGCTGGTCACACCCCCTTCAGGGTCAGGTTCCCCACTGGGGTTCCTGCCCAGTCTGGATGAGGGGCTGAGGGCCGTTTTCAGGCTGGCGGGTGACTGAAGCTCCCAACCTCTCCTTTTTTTCTTTTTTTATTTTGGGATTTGTTTACCTTCTATGGCTGTCACTGGAACTGAGAGCCAACTTCAGTTCTGAGGCTTGGCTACAGTGCTGAGGCCTCGGCTGCTGAAAGCAGGTATCTGGATTTGTTTGGGTTCTATTATAGAAACTCTGTTGCAACTCCAGCTCTGCCGGCTGGCTGAAAGCATGGGGTTTGTTTAGTGTCTATAATTGCAACATAGCTGCTTAGAGTGCAAGCTCACAGCCCAGCAGTGACAGGTGGGGAAACTTGGCTTCTTCCTTCACTGGAGCAAGCTAGCCTCCTGTTCCCTTCAGCTGCCTGGCTACCGGCCACCATCTTGGTTGACAGTTAATTTGAATATTGCCCTGATGAGCCAATGGGAAGCATGCCAGAGGTACCGTTAATTACCATGTTTGTCTGTTATTGGAAAGGATATATATATATATATATATATATATATATATATATATATATATTAACTACTGTTGGTCTTTGCCTTACTCTGAGGTTTGACAGTCTGATCGATGATTCTTTGTGTCTGGATGTCTTGTTGCTCATCAGTTAATGTTCATTATATTCCACAAGTGAGTGAGAAAATGTGATATTTATCTTTCTGTGACTGGCTTATTTTGCTTAGCATAATGTTCTCCAAGGCCATCTGTGCTGTTGCAAATTATAAGAGTACAATCTTTGTTACAGCAGTAGAGTTTTCCATTGCATAGGTGTTCCACAGTTTTTTAATCCGTTCATCTGCTAATGGGCACTGAGGCTGTTTCCAAATCTTAGCTATTGTAAATTGGGCTGGTATGAACATACAGTTGCATATATCTGTCCTGATTAATGTTACTCATTTCTTGGGATATATATATACCTAGAAGAGAGGGTACTTAATCAAATGGGAGCTCCATTTTCAATTTTTTGAGAAAAATCTATACTGTTTTCCACAATGGTTGCAGCAGTCGGCATTCCCACCAGCAGTGCACAAAGTTTGCTTTTTCTCTGCATCCTCTTCAGCACTTGTAGTTTTTTATTTTTTATTTTTTTTCTGACAGCTATTCTGACAGGTGTAGATTGGTACTTCTCTCGTTTTGATTTGCATCTCTTGGACTGTTAGTGCCTTTGAGCATTTTTTCGTATGTCTCTTGGCCTTATGTAGGTCCCCTTTCAAAAAGTGTCCATTTAAGTCCTTTGCCCATGTTTTCATTGGATTGTTTATCTTCCTATTGTTAATTTGTGTGAGTTCCCTGTAAACTTTGAAATTCCACACTTATCTGAGGTACCATTGGCAAATATGTTCTCCTATGCAGTGGGCTTTCTTGTTGTTTTGTTCAGGATTTAGATTGCTGTGCAGAAGATTTTTATTTTGATGTAGTCCATTTGATTATTTTCCCCTTTGTGTGCATTGCCATCGGAACTGTGTCAGTAAAGATATGCTAAGACATATGTCTGATATTTTGCTGCCTATGCAGTCTGCTAAGTTTTTTTTTTTTTTATTGATTCCCAACTAACGTTCAAGTCCTTTATCCACTTTGAGTTTATTTTTGTGTATGGTGTAAGTTGGTGGTCTAGTTTCATTTTCTTGCATGTTTCTGTCTGATTTTTATCATTTATTGAAGACTCTGTCTTGAATCCATTGTATGCTCTTGCCTCCTTTGTAAATTAATAATAGAGCATAATGACTTCGGTCCACTTCTTGGTTCTCTGTTCTGTTTCAGTGGTGTATATGTCTTTACTAGTGCGTGTAGCAGGCAGTTTTGAGAATGGTGGCTTTATAATGTAGCTTAATATCTGGTATTGTGAGCCTTCCATATTTTTTTTTGTTCCCTGGATTGCTGAGGCTATTTATACTCCATAGGAATTCTTGGAGAGTTTGTTCTTTGTGAATTATTCTGTTGGTATATTAATGGAGATTACATTGAATCTCTAAATAGCTTTGGGTAGTATGGACATGTTAATGATGTTAGTTCTCCCAACGGATCAACACAGTTTATTAGTCCATTGGTTGATATCTTTATCTCCTTTTCAATGTTCCTTTGTTTTCCAAGTGCTGTTCTTTTACTTCCTTCATTGAGATTTTTCCTTAATTCTTTTACTGCAATGGTAAGTGGGATTCTTTTCTTAGTTTCCCTTTTTGTGAGTTCATTCTTGGTGTATAAAAAGACATATATTTTTGGGTGTTAATTTTGTATCCTGATACATGACCAAATTCATTTATCCTGTGCTTTTCCGGTTGGGATGATTTTTATTTCTTCATGAACACTATGGTAGCACTTCCTGTCCTATGTCAAACAGGAATGGTCAAAATTGGCATCACTGTCTTGTTCCTGTTCTTTTACAGGAAATGGTTTTAGTTTTTGCCCATTCAGTATGATGATGGCTGTGGGTTTCTCATATGTGGCCTTTATCATGTTGAGGTATGCTACCTCTATTACCACGTTGCTGAGAGTTTTTATCACAATTGGGTGTTGGGTTTTTTCCAATTCTTTTTCTGCGTCTATCGATATGATCATGTGATCTTTATCTCTCAGTTTGTTTATGAGTTGTATCATGTTTATTGATTTGCGAATATCATACCAGCCTTGCATCCCTGGAATATATCCCACTTGATCATGGCATTTGGTCCTTTTAATATAATTCTGGATGCGATTTGCTAATACTTGGTTGAGGATTTTAGTATCTGTCATCATCAGCTATATCGGCATGTAATTCTCTTTCTTTGTAGTGTCTTTACCTTGTTTTGGAATTAGAATAATGCTGCCCTCATATAAAGAATTTGGAAGTATTCTTTCCTCTTTGATTTTCTGAAATAATTTTAGGAGTATAGATTGTAGTTTTCTGAATGGTTGGTAGAACTCCCCTGTGAAGCTGTCTGGACCTGAGCTTTTGTTGATTGGAAGTTCTTTGATTACTGCTTCTATTTCAGCAGTTGTTATGAGCCTATTCAGGTTTCTTAATTCTTTCTGAATCACTTTTGGTAGATGTCATTTTTTACTGACTTCATCTATTTCATCCACATTGTCCAGCATTTTGGCAAGTAGCTGTTTATAGTATTTTCTTACAATCCTTTGAATTTCTGTGGTGCCAGTGCTTACTCCTCCACTATGGTTTCTGATTTTACTTATTGGAATCATGTCTGTTTGTTTCTTAATGAGTCTGGCAAATGGTTTATCAATTTTGTTTATCCGTTCATGGAACGAGCTTTTGGTTTCATTGAATTTTTTGTCTATGTTATTTTTTCTGCTGTAATCTTTATTTTTTCCATCCTTCTACTTACTCTGGGCTCTGGTTGTTGGTCTCTTTCTAATTCTTAAGTTATAGGGATAAATAGTTTATTGCTGATTTTTGTTATTTTCTGAGATATGTCTATAGTGCTATGAACTTTCCTCTCAGGACTGCTTTTGCTATTTCCCAGAGATTCTGTGTTGTTATTTGTTCATTTTCCTTTTTTTCCAAAAAGTCTTTGATATTTTCTTGATCTCATTGTAACAAATTCATTGTTTAATAACATGCTATTTAGCCTCTAAGTGCTTTAATGTTTTTGGGTGTTTTTACTCTAGTTGATTTCTCATTTCATTCCACTGTGATCCAAGAAGATGCTTGATAGGATTTAAATCTCCTTGAACGTGTAGGGACTTGTTATGTGTCCTATCATGAGGTCTATCTTTGGGAATTATCCATGTGCACTTGAGAAGAATGTATATTCTGCTCTGTTGGGGTGAAATGTTCCAAAATGTCTATTAAATCCATCTGATGCAGTGTGTTCTTTAGAGTCTCTGTATCATTATTTTGTCACATGGAAGACCTCTCCAGTGAAGTCAGAGGAGTGATAAAAGTCTACTACTATGACTGTCCTGTTTTCAGGCTCTCCATAAAAGATCTCTAGAAGTTTTATTGTTTATTTTTTGTTTGCTCATTTGATTGTGTATATATATATATATATATATATATATATATATATATACCTGACTGACACCAGTCTGAACCCTCTTAGCCAATAGTTAAGAAATAAAGGCAACCAAGATTCTTCCACCCTAAGCTGCCTTTTGGGATATTGATTTTCAGCTGTTTATTTAGAAGCCAAGAATCAGAGAGAACCTTTGGGCAACCCCTACCTGCTCCTGCCCAAAAGATTCAGAGAGAGAGACCCTCTTCAGAAGGTTGTTGCCTTTGCCTGATTGGAGTGAAACATGGTAAACAAGAGGGCTTCAGCAGATGTCTATTAGCAAGGTACCCCTCCTCCCCTGTGATACCATCAATCAGGAGTGTGGGAGCGGTTCACAGACATTGTTGGTCCCAGGAGGCAGGGTTATAAATCCCAGTGGCTGTTGTGTCCAGTGCTGGAATTGGTGGCAGTTCAGCTTGCCCAGCACACCTCATGAGCCCACAGCTGGACAGGGCAGAGGCTGGGTCCAGCCTGGCTGGGCCCAGGGCCTGGAGAAGAGGGGGAAATGCAGAGGGGGATGATTCAGGTGAACCTGGAGGGGAGGGAGAGGCGTCAGTGCTGGTACCCAAGAACTGTCCTTGGGAAAGTTCACGTGTGTCCTGAGTAGAGAGAGGGGAGTAGAGCCCAGCCATGGGGAAGCCCCTCAGGCCTCTGCCCTCTGACACTCTGACACTTGAAAGGACACTGACCACTGACTCTTTCATCCCCTCCCCAACCAGGTTCGCAGGTGAGGAGGGATATCCATGCAAATTGTTCCTGCAGTCTGAGGATTCTAAGTATTTTGTTCCAAGCTTGAGGTTTAGCAACCAGGGGAGCAAACAGTGGACAACCTGTACAAGTAGGATTGGACCAGGACCGGTAGGGCAGCCTACATCGCCATCCCAAGAAGTTGCTTTGAGGCTGGGCCAAGGCCCTGGAGCTGTGAGAGCCCTGTATCTCAGTGAGCAGCTGGCCTTCAGCTGAGTGTTCCTCTCCACACACCCAACCTCTCCCCCAACAGTTACTCACATGGGGAGGGTTCTATCCTCTTCAAGTCCAGTCTCTGGGAGGCCCGAATCTGGGAGAAGGGATGCCGCCCAGGGATGAAGGTTCCTACCTTTCCCACTGGGCTCCTCGAGAGCTACGCCAAAAGAATTTTCAAAAGGTGTGGTTCACACAAATCGGGCCACACACTGTGGCGAATGCACTCTGGTCACCCTGAATTCTCTCCAAGAACTTTCACAACATCTATTCCTGCAGAGAACTGGACGTCCAGAGGCCATTGCAGGTGCCTCTAAGGACATCAGGAGCCTGTTGTACAGTGGGTGTCATGGAAGCACAAATCAGCCACAAATTCCTTCTTGATTTTCCCTCCCTGCTTTGGACCCATGTTTAATCTTCCTCATCTTAGTATCTTCACCTGAAAACAACTGACAGCATTAAAGTTCAAAATGTCCTGGCAGGAGTCTGGCTACAAAATCAAAAGGCTAAATATTCCTTAGTCAAAAAGGGCTGTATGTTTTATCCACATCCACATCAAGCATGCTTAGTTTGAGAATGCAGCTTCTTTCCCCCTTAGGCTTACTGTAGTGATTGTAGACAAAAGTATGTACCCCTTTCACCTCATCTCTATTTCATCCCCTCACAGGACAGGCTAGACTCAGCCTTTCTCAGCTGTGCAGGAGTGTGTGTGCGCGCGCACACACACACACACACACACACACACACACACAGACAGCAGCTCCTTCAGAAGCATCTGGCTTCCCTCTCTTCCATCACTGAAGGGTTTTTAAGTCACAATGGTGATCATTATAATGCAGTGCTGGTTGACTGACACTTTTAATCTTTCTAAAATGAAAATAGCTCTTCACCACTAGTCCAGGAGAGGCAATTGTGATAGAGAAACTTGTAAAAACTACAGGAAGATATTTTACGATAACTAGCATTATCACTTTTAGTGGCCATGTGGACTGCTTTACGAGGTTCATAAATAGGAATTGCTGATTTCCCAGGAGAGTGGGGCCCGGGAACTTTCAGTCTCTCTTCCTTATGCAGGCTTACTGTCACCTAGGAACATGGTGAACATTGTGAGGCAATGGGTGAGGCAATGAAATAAATGAATGTTACATTCACATTTAATTTTACAAGAATAGGGTTGCATTATGTAATCAGTCAGGTGGCCTGCATTTTGCTTTTCATATAACAGACCTCTTCTTTTTAGTGCATCAAGCTCTGCAATGCTGACAAGCAACCGGATCATCATGAACATAAGGGTGGACAAACTTCAAATAGATTCCCTTTGAATTTCGCCTTCCACGATGCATCCATTGCCCTCTGTGTCACTCTATCAACCTCCCCTGTGCCCCAGTGTCTCTTGCATTCTCAAATTGGCCAAGCACTTTACTCTCTCAGAAATTGTGCAGTCTGTCCTCAAGCCCTGAACAGGATCCTTCCAAGCCCCTGATGGCCCCTCCTTGTACAACCCTCAGGCAGGAGTCTCCTGCCTCTGTAACTTTCCATACCAGCACCTTCGTTTTCATGGCAGAATTAGTTACAAAGAGCCATTTGTAGACAATGGTCTTGTTGGGTTTAGCTGTGTGTGTGTGTGTGTGTGTGTGTGTCTGTGTGTGTGTGTTTTATTTTCATCCTAAACTCTGTGAGGAGAGACTGTGTGTAGCTCAGAGCATGATATTAGCAGCCACCCCAGGACTAATAGTTGCCAAATGCATCTAGGAGAGAGGTGCGAGTGCTAGGCTGAATCTCTAGTTCCCAGGTGAAATAGTGGAGTTGTTTCTGTTTCTGTTTTTTATCTGCTCTGCTCTAGGTGACAATCCCAGATCCACTGGGGCTGCGAGCAGTCGCCTCATTTGTCCTCATTCCTCCATCTATGTAGCTGGAAACCTTAACCTCTGCTAGTTCATAGGCATGGGGAACGACTGGAGGAATGGCAGGGTAGGGATACACAAGAAGCAAGCCTCACCACCCTGCTGTTACGCTCCGCCCCCACAACCTCCCCACAGCCTATGGTGAAGAGATACAGGGTCACCTGCATGACAGGGACACAGTGTCCTCTGCCCATGCTCTCTCTCAGAAAAGGTCTCAGAGTTTGCAGAGTCTGAATATTCCCCAAGTCTGAGTGAGGAAAAGCAAGGCAGCACAATGTGTCTGAAACTGCCTGTCACTACTAGAGCCAATTTAAGCAGAGACAGGGTTGAACCATACACGGAGTGTTTATCCAAGGATGCGGTCAGTATGGGGAGAGCAGTTGCTCACCCTGGAAATTCAGCTCTCAGCCTCTTGGTAGAGAAGATAGCTATCTGTGGCTGCCAGCTGCAAGTGTCACATGCAAAGGGGAGGGGAGGGCCTGCTGTCTGCCCTTCAGGAGCTCAAAGGCTGACCACAAGATGGCTAATCTTCTAGGACTTTAGGAACAGCTCAGCCCCTTCCTGGGATGAGATTGGAATGGTTAGCCTTCCTGAGAAAGACCCCAGGGGGGGTTCAGGATGTGGGCACAGCCTGTCCTGTGCCTGGTCTCTTCGCAAAATGCAGTTCTTTTCTGAGTAATGGGCCATGGAGGCAGCCTATGTTTTCAGTAGAGCCTGTTTCATCCTCCAGTGTCCCAGGGCCTCGTATTTATAGTTTGTAAGTAATGATTAAACAACTGCGGCTCTATTCTTATTACAAGCCCTTCCTCACTAAGAGAAGCTGATTTCCAAGGACGCCCAGGAGATGCCTCAGGCCAGCTTGGATGACAGGGCTGGGCCTCAGCTTTGCTCATCCCCTCTCCCTCTCTCCTCACAAGCCTGACTTTTGTCTCCTAAAGAGACTATGGAAAAGCAGGCAGCAAACCCTGTCAGACTGAGCATGCCAGGCCCCCTGTGTGCCCTGGAGGCGCCACCTGAGAGGAGAGCCCTGGGTTAAGGTTCAGCTAAGGGGCAGCTCTGCCAGAGCCTGAGCACCAGGCTGTGGCTGGTGCCTCCCCACCTCCCCTCAGCTTTGTTGGCCTGCTCCTCCTCAGGAGCCTCCTGCCCACTCTTCTGCTTTCATGCCCAGGTGTGACTTTGCCAAAGGGATTTGTTGGTGAGAGGAGAACCCTTTCCTGAGGGGGCAGGAAGGCAGGGAGGCTGCCATCACCTGAAGGCTTAGGGGAGGTGAGCAGAGCAAAGGCTGGATTCCAGGCTTGTCAAAGAGCTCTGGTGACCCATACCCCAGGGGTAGACTGAGGAGGGCACCTGTGGAGAGAGACAATGTAATTGCATCTGGCCAGCTCTCCTCTGCCCCGGGGGTTACTAAAATGTCCCCATCCAGACAGTAGGGACAGTGGGCTAGCCCAGGGCAGGGCGCTCTTTTCTAGACAGAGGGCTGCGGTGGGGTGGGAGTGGGGCGCCAAGCCTGGCCCAGGGAAAGAGGTAGGTAAGTGGCAGCCACAACCACAGAGGGAAAGGGGTCCCCAGAAACATAGACCAGGGGTGGCGAGTGGGAGGTAAGCTGGGGGTCGCGGCCTCCTGTTTCTCCCTCCACATCCACAGCCGCCCCCACCATCATGCCTGGAAGCACAGGGTTCCCCCTGACAGTCCCCCACCCTCTGCCACCCCTTGCAGCCTGGTGGGAGTGGCACAGGCGCCCCTGTCCCCACCTTCTCCGGGCCTGTTAAAACACGCCCCCCCTGCCTCCTGCTCCAGATCTTGGTTCGCTCTGGATCTCATGATCTCGCGAGATTCGTCCCCAATGGAAACAGGGCGCAGCCCCAGGAAGCTAGCCAGGTGCTGGCCCCCACCTCTTCCTTCCCGCCAGCCTCCCTGCTGAGCAGGAGTCCAGGTGGTGAGGAGCTTGGCCTGTGGTAAAGGTAAGAGCACACTCTGGGTTCTTGCTGTCTGCGGGGGTGACCTTGCTGTCTCTTGGGGTGAACTTGCTCTAGTCACTGGCAACCCGCAACCCCTCCCCCGCAGGCTCTTTCTATCTGAAAATGAGTTCCCACCTGGTTGGAGTGAAGGCCTGAGGTCCAAACCCCGCCCGCTGCGCCAGAGTGGGAGCTCGCTGAGGGGACTTACATGCAACAATTCATGGAACTCTGGCGTCGGCCTTTATTGTGTGACCTCAGCTGGCCGAGTTTGCAGTTGACCAAGGGCGTCCCCACAGCCCTCGGCGCCAACTCCCCCGGGATCTGGGTCCTCAAGTCTGTGGGCTCTCAGGCCAGCCCAGCCCTGCTCAGGGCGTGGGGGACAGAGAGGGGGCAGAAAAGTGGCTGCTGGACAGTGGGCAGTGTCCAGGAGGGAGAGGTCGCTTTCCACAGAGCACCAGGCCTGTCACTCGTCATTGTCCTCTGGTTCAGCTGGTGAGAAAGCAGTGGTCAGGCTGGGAGATAAGAGGTGATTCCCACTGAGAGCAGCAGAGCCCTCTCCTGGTGTGAGTGTGCGTGTGCCTGAGTGTGCGTGAGTGTGAGTGTGTGAATTCTCACCTGATTCTATGTTCCTGGGTTCCTTTTCTTTCTTTCATATTACTGACTAAGGTATTACATATGTGTTCTTATCCCCCACTGCCACCACACCCCAACCCCCACCCCGGAAGCATGCCCTCACGCTCACCCCCTGGTGTCTGCGTCCATTGGCTAGGCTTATAGGCATGCATACAAGTCCTTTGGTTGATCTCTCCCCCTTAAGCCCACCCTCCCCTACCTTCCCTCTGAGGGTGATGGTCTGATCTATGCTTCTCTCTCTCTGGATCTGTTTTTTTTTTTTTAATTAAATTTTTATTAGAATATCTAAATTGAGGGCTGAGGCTTTTTAAATTGTTTTGTTAGCTATATTTCTTTTTTTTATTGCTTAAAGTAATACATAAGTTATTACATATGTGTCCATTTTTCCCCGCCCCGCCCTAGACAGTCCCCTAGCCTCCCCTATCCCCCAGTGTCTTATGTCCATTGGTTATGCTTATACGCATGCATACAAGTCCTTTGGTTGACCTCTCACCCCCCTACCTCCTGTCCCCCACCCCTCCCCGGCCTTCCCGCTGCAGTTTGACAATCTGTCTGAGGCAGCACTGCCTCTGTATCCATTATTGTTCAAAAGTTTATAATGGTCTCTATCATCCATGAATGAGTGAGATCATGTGGTATTTTTCCTTCATTGACTGGCTTATTTCACTTAGCATAATGCTCTCCAGTTCCATCCATGCCTTTGCAAATGGTAGGAGTTCCTTCCTTTTTAGAGCAGCATAGTTTTCCATCGTGTAGATGTACCACAGTTTTCTAATCCATTCATCTGCTGATGGGCACCTAGGCTGCTTCCAGATCTTAGCTATGGTGAATTGTGCTGCTATGAACATAGTGGTGCATATATCCTTTCTGATTGGTGTTTCTGGTTTCTTGGGATATATTCCTAAAAGAGGGATCACAGGGTCAAATGGGAGTTCCATTTTCAGATTTTTGAGGAAACTCCATACTGTCTTCCATAGTGGCTGCACCAGTCTGCATTCCCACCAGCAGTGCACAAGTGTTCCTTTCTCTCCACATCCTCTCCAGCACCTGTTGTTTGTTGATTTGTTGATGACAGCCAGTCTGACAGGTGTGAGATGGTACCTCATTGTTATTTTGATTTCCATCTCTCAGATGATTAGTGACTTTGAGCATGTTTTCATATGTCTCTTGGCTTTCTGAATATCCTCTTGTGAAAGGTGTCTATTTAGATCCTTTGCCCATTTTTTGATTGGGTTGTTTATCTTCCTTTTGTTAAGTTGTATGAGTTCCCTATAAATTTTTGAGATTAGTCCCTTATCAGATATGATGTTGGTAAATATGTTTTTCCATGCAGTGTGCTTTCTTGTTGTTTTGTTGATGGTCTCTTTTGCTGTGCAGAAGCTTTTTATTTTGATCTAGTCCCATTTGTTCATTTTCTCTTTAGTTTCAAGTGCCCAATGAGCTGTATCAGTGAAGAAATTGCTTCGACATATGTCTGAGATTTTGTTGCCTTTGGATTCCTCTAGAATTTTTATGGTTTCCTGTCGTACATTTAAGTCCTGTATCCATTTTGAGTTTATTTTTGGTATGGTGTAAGTTGGTGGTCTAGTTTCATTTTCTTGTATATATCTGTCCAATTTTCCCAACACCATTTATTGAAGAGACTATCTTGGCTCCATTGTATGTTCTTGCCTCCTTTGTCAAATATTAATTGAGCATATTGGTTCAGGCCGATTTCTGGGCTCTCTATTCTATTCCATTGATCTATATGCCTGTTCTTGTGCCAGTACCAGGCAGTTTTGGGAACAGTGGCTTTGTAATACATCTCGATATCTGGTATTGAGATCCCACCTACTTTGTTCTTTTTCAGGATTGCTGTAGCTATTTGGGGTCCTTTTTTTATTCCAGGTGAATTTTTGGAGAGTTCGTTCTAGATCTGTGAAGTATGCCATTGGTATTTTAATGGGAAGTGCGTTGAATTTATAGATTGCTTAGGGTAGTATGGACATTTTAATGATGTTGATTCTACCAATCCATGAACACGGTAGGTTCTTCCATCTGTTTATGTCTTCCTCTATATCTTTTTTCAACGTCCTGTAGTTTTCTGAGAAGAGGTCTTTTACCTCTTTAGTTAAGTTTATTCCTAGGTAGCTTAATTTTTTTGATCTCTCTTTCTGAAAGTTCACTATTGGTGTATAGAAATGCGTTAGATTTCTTGGGGTTAATTTTGTATCCTGCTACATTGCCAAATTCATGTATTAAGTCTAGCAGTTTTTTGATGGAGTCTCTAGGGTTTTGTATGTATAATATCATGTCGTCTGCAAATAAGGAGAGTTTTACTTCCTCTTTTCCAATTTGGATGCCTTTTATTTCTTCTTCTTGCCTAATTGCAATGGCTAACAATTCCAGTACTATGTTGAACAGCAGTGGTGAGAGTGGGCAATGGTGTTAGTTTTTATCCATTGCGTATGATGTTGGCTGTGGGTTTTTCATAAATGGCTTTTATTAGGTTGAGGTATGATCCTTCTACTCCGCCTTACTGAGAGTTTTTATCAAAAATGTGTGTTGAATTTTGTCAAATGCTTTTTCTGCATCACTTCATATGACCATGTGGTTTTTTTCTTCAATTTGTTTATGTGATGTATCACGTTTATTGATTTGCGGATATTGTACCATCCTTGCATCCCTGGGATAAATCCTACTTGGTCATGGTGTATGATCTTTCTCATATACTGCTGGATCTGGTTTGCTAAGATTTTGTTGAGGATTTTAGCATCTATGTTCATGAGGGATATTGGCCTGTAATTCTCTTTCATTGTGTTGTCTTTACCTGGTTTTGGTATTAGGGTTATGCTGGCTTCATAGAATGAGCTTGGAAGTGTTCCTTCCTCTTGAATTTTTTGTAGTAGTCTGAGAAGGATAGGTTTTAGGTCTTCCTTGAATGTTTGGTAAAACTCCCCTGTGAAGCCTTCTGGTCCTGGGCTTTTGTTTGATGGAAGCTTTTTGATGACTGCTTCAATTTCTTCCATAGTTATTGGCCTCTTGAGATGTTTTGATTCTTCCTGATTGAGTTTTGGAATGTTGTATTTTTCTAGGAATTTGTCCATTTCCTCCAGGTAGTCTAGTTTGTTGGAGTAGAGCTGTCCTTAGTATTTTTTAACAATCATTTGTATATCTGTGGGGTCTGTTGTTTTTTCGCCTCTATCGTTTCTGATTTTGTTTATTTGGGTACTCTCCCTTTGCTTCTTGGTGAGTGTGACTAGAGGTTTGTCAATCTTGTTCACCCTTTCAAAGAACCAGTTCTTGGTTTCATTGATTTTCTGTATTGTTTTTTTGGTCTCTATGTCATTTATTTCTGCTCTAATCTTTATTATCTCCTTCCTTTTGCTCACTCTGGGCTTTTCTTGTTGCTCTCTTTCTAATTCTTTGAGTTGTAGAGTTAGATGATTTACTACCATTTTTTCTTGTGTTTTGAGATAGGCCTGTAGAGCTATAGACTTCCCTCTCAGGACTGCTTTCATTGTGTCCCATAGGTTTTGCATTGTTGTGTTTTCATTGTCATTAGTTTCCAGGATGTTTTTAATTTCTTCTTTGATATCATTGGTAACCCAATCAATATTAATTAGCATGCTATTCAGCTTCCAGGTGTTTGAGTATTTTGGGTTGTTTTTATAGTAGTTTATTTCTAATATTATGCCATCGTGGTCTGCGAAGATGCTTTTTTATGATTTCAGTCATCTTGAATTTGGGGATACTTCGCTTGTGACCCAATATATGGTCTATTTTTGAATATGACTTATGAGCACATGAGTAGAATGTATATTCCCTGGCCTTGGAGTGAAGTGTTCTGAAGATGTCAATTAAGTCCATCTGATATAGTAAGTCATTTAGGATTGCTGTATCTTTGCTGATTGTTTGTCTAGAGGACTTATCCAGTGCTGTCAGTGGTGTATTAAAGTCCCCTACTATGATTGTATTGTTTGTGATCTCTCCTTTGATATCGTCCAGGAGTTTTTTTATGAATTCTGTGTTCCTGCATTGGGTGCATATATGTTTACCAGGGTTATATCCTCTTGTTGTATTGATCCCTTTAGTATTATGAAGTGGCCTTCCTTATCTCGTTATGGCCTTCAGTTTGAGGTCTATTTTGTCCAATATAAGTATTGGTACCCCAGCTTTCTTTTCCTTTGCATTTGCCTGAAAGATATTTTTCCATCCTTTCACTTTCAGTCTGTGTGAGTCCCTTCTAATGAGGTGGGTTTCTTGTAGACAGCAGATGTATGGGTCATGTTTTTTTTACCCATTCAGCCACTTGATGTCTTTTGGTTGGAGCATTTAGTCCATTTACGTTTAAAGTTATTATTAAAAGGTACTTGTTTGTAGCCATTCCTTTTTTTGTGTGGCTGTTTTCTTTCTCAGCTTTTTATTTCTTCTTTTTATATCAGTCCCTTTAGCATTCCTTGCAATGCTGGCTTGGTGGTGATAAACTCCCTTAGCCTTTATTTGTCTGTGAAGCTTCTTATTTCCCCTTCAAGTTTGAATGATAGCCTTGCTGGATAGAGTATTCTTGGATTCAGACCTTTGCTTTGCATCACTTTGTAAATTTCCGTCCATTCTTTTCTGGCCTGATGTGTTTCTGTTGAGAAATCATTTGATAATCTAATGGGAGATCCCTTGTATGTAACTTTCCGTCTCTCTCTTGCAGTCTGTAAGATTCTCTCTTTGTCCTGAACATTTGCCATGGTAATTATGATGTGTCTTGGTGTGGGTCTTTTCGGGTTCACCTTGTTTGGGACTCTCTGGGCTTGTGTGACTTTTTTCCTCCCCACCTCAGGGAAGTTTTCTGATATTATTTCTTCAAATAGGTTTTCTGATCCTTGTTCTTCTTCCTGTTGTTCTGGCACCCCTGTTATTCGTATGGATGCCCCAGTCCTGTGCTCAGGGGTGTCTCAGCACTCAATTCACTGCCACCTCTCCCGGCCCCCCTTCTCTCCTCCGTCTCTCCGCAGATTCCACTCCTCCGCACCCTCTCCCTCTCTTCAGCACAGGTGTGTGTCTGTATCCAAAATATCTTATGAACAGGATTCAGTGTAAACAAACAAACGCCGGCCACGGAAACGGGAAATGCTTGGTTTCTGTAAGCTCTTCTCTTACCAGCACTGCATGGTCTGGTCAGCTCTTCAGGCTGCCCCCTTAGGCTCAGTCCTCTGTGATCACAGAACCCAGCTCTCAAATCCCCCGATGGCACCAGGAATCCCGCGGATCTCCTTTCCCCAGTCAGGGGCTATGCCTGTCCCAAGGGACACGGCTGTCTGCCACGCAGTCTCGATCCGACCCTCTGGGCTCAGAGGTCTGGCAAACTTTCCTGCCCAAATCCCTGGTTTTTTTACCTTTCCAGGGGAGTTCTGCCCTTCCCAGCTGCAAACGGTCTCACCAGCTGAGCAATTTCGCCAATTAGGGTGGGTGTTATTAGTTTCAGCTGCTCACTCCATTTGCTCCGGGACACGACCTGGGACGCGTCTGCCTATATCGCCGCCATCTTCAGAATCCTGGATCTGTTTTTGTTCATCAGTTTATGTTGTTCATTATAATTCACAGATGAGTGCGGTCATGTGATATTTATCTTTCTCAGACTGACTGACTGGCTTTGCTTAGCATAATGCTCTCCAGCTCCATCTATGCTGTTGCACATTGTCAGTGTTTCTTCCTTTTTGCGGCAGCATACTATGCCAGTGTGTAGATGTACCACGGCTTTTTAACCCACTCATCTGCTGACCAGCACTTAGGCTGTTTCCAAATCTTAGCTATTGTAAATTGTGCTGCAGTGAAATAGAGGTGCATGTATCCTTTCTGATTGGTAATTCTAGGTTCCTGGGATATATTCCTAGAAGTGGGATCACTGGGTCAAATGGGAGTCCGTTTTTAGTTTTTTGAGGAAACTCCATACCTTTTTCCATAGTGGCTGCACCAGTCTGCATTCACACCAGCAGTGAAGGAGGGTTCCTTTTTCTCCCCATCCTCACCAGCACTAGCCCTTTGTTGATTTGTTGATGATAGCCATTCTGACAGCTGTGGGGTGGTATCTCATTGTCCTTTTCATTTGCATCTCTCAGATGATTAGTGACTCTGAGCATGTGTCTCTTGGCCTTCCTTTAGTCCTCTCTGGAAAAGTATCTTTTTAGTTCCATTGCCCATTTCTGTGATTGCGTTGTTTATCTTCCTTTTGTTAAATTGTATGTGTTCCCTGTAAATGTTGGAGATGAAACCCTTATCAGAGAGAACATTGGCAAATATGTTCTCCCATGCAGTGGGCTTTGTTGTCTTGTTGATGATTTATTTTGCCATGAAGATGCTTTTTATTTTGATGCCATCCCATTTGTTTATTTTAACTTTATTTTCCATTGTCCCAGGAGCTGGTTCGGTGAAGATATTGCTTCAGCATATGTCTGAGACTCTGCTGCCTGTGGTTTCTTCTAATATTTTTAGTTTCCTGTCTTATCTTTAAGTCCTTTATCCATTTTGAGTTTGTTTTTTGTGTATGGTGCCAGTTGGTGGCCTAGTTTCATTTTCTGCACGTATCTGACCAAATTTCCCAGCACCATTTATTGAAGAGACTGTTTTGTCTCCATTGTATGTTTTTGCTTCCTTTATCAATATTAATTGAGCTAGTGGTTTCGATTGATTTCTTCATTCTCTATTCTATTCCATTGGTCTATACGTCTATTCTTGTGCCAGTGTCAGGCAGTTTTGAGAACAGTGGCTTTGTAAAACAGCTTGATATCTGGTTCTGAGATCCCTCCTACTTTGTTCTTCTTTCTCAGGATCCTTGCAGCTATTTGAGGTTTGTTTGTTTCTTAAATATATTTTATTGGTTTTTAATAGAGAGTAAAGGAGAGGGATAGAGAGTTAGAAACATTGATGAGACAGAAACATGGATCAGCTGCCCACTGCACACCCTCTACTGGGGATGTCCCCCCAACCAAGGTATATGCCCTTGATCAGAATTGAACCTGGCACCTTTCAGTCTGGAGGCCGACGCTCTATCCACTGAGCCAAACCTGTTCGGGTTCAGGGTCATTTTATTTTTATTACAGATGGATTTTTGGAGAGTTCATTCTAGGTCTGTGAAATATGCTGTTGGTATTTTAACGTGGAGTGTATTGAATCGATAGTTCGTTTTGGGTAGTACAGCAATTTTCATGATGTTGATTCTACCAAGCATTAACATGGCATGTTCTTTAATCAGTTCTGTCTTCCTCTATCTCTTTTTCAACGTCTTGCAGTTTCTGAGTAGAGGTCTTTTACCTTTGTAACGAAGTTTATTCATAGGTATCTTAATTATTTTGGTGGGATGATAAATGGGATTGTTTTTCAAACTCTCTTTGTGTAAGTTCACTATTGGTGTATAAAATACCATACATTTCTTGGTGTTAACTTTTTACTCTGTTACGTTGCCGAATTCATTTATTAAGTTTACTAATTTTTTGAAGGAGTTTTTGGGGTTTTCTATGTGCAGTATCATGTCATCTGCAAATCATGACAATTTATTTGTTATTTTCCAATTTGGGAGCCATTTATTTCCTTTTCTTGTGTGATCACTGTGGCTAGCATTTCCAGTACCATTTTGTAGAGAAGTGGTGTAAGCGAGCATCCCTGTCTTGTTCCTGTTCTTGAGGGAAATGGATTTAGTTTTTGCCCATTGAGTATGATGTTGGCTGTAGGCTTTTAATATAAGGCTTTTATATGGGGAGGGATGATCCTTCTATTCCCACTTTGCTGAGTGTTTTTATCAGAAAAGGCTGTTGCACTTGGTCAAATGCCTTTTCTGCACCAAATGATATGATTGTGTTTTTTTTTGTCTCTCATTTTTTTTTATGTGATGTATCATGCTTATTGATTTGAGGATATTGTACCAGCCTTGCATCCCTGGGATAAATCCCACTTGTTCTTGGTGTATGATCTTTCTAATGTAATGCTGGATCCAGTTTGCTAGAATTTAGTTGAGGATTGCATCATCACTGTTCAACTGGAATATTGGCTTGTAAGTCTCTTTCTTTTCCTGGTTTTCGAATTAGGGTAATGCTGGCTTCATAAAAAGAGCTTGGAAGCGTGCCTTCCTCCTGAATTTTTCGAAAGAGTGTGAGAAGAATTGGTTTTATTTCTTCTTTGAAAGTTTGGTAAAACTCCCCTGTGAAGCCATCTGGTCCAGGGCTTTTGTTTTCTGAAAGCTTTTTGATTACTGTTTCAATTTTCTCACTAGTTTTCGGCTTGTTCACGTTGTTTGCTTTTTCCTGATTTTGTATTGGAAACTTGTATTTTTCTAGGAATATGTCTATTTTGTCCAGATTGATGAGGGATGTTTAATGAACCAAAGACTCAGAGGTAAGACGGCCATAGAGGATGATTGATGCCAGACAGAGGGCTACAGCTCGCTTAGGCATGTAGCAAACTTTGCACTCTCACCATTGCTTTTATTGAGGTTTGGTACAAGGTTAGTGAATCAGCAGTTAATCAATTAAATCTTGTTTTGTTCTATATTATTACAATAGCTTATTGAGGACTACTTGCAGCTGTGCCCTCCCTTTCTGTTCTACACCCATGACTATTTAATCCTAGCCTTTCTCATGGAGGAAAATGTTCCTGGAACTCAAGATTGTGTGCAGTGTTGACCCAGCGTGACTCGCTTGAAAGTCACGCTGTGCTCCTGATAGAACATTCACTTCTTCTTGGCAGGACTTCAGATCCTTGTATACAAATGT
The DNA here is from genome assembly GCF_964212035.1 of Myotis nattereri. NCBI lineage: Eukaryota > Metazoa > Chordata > Mammalia > Chiroptera > Vespertilionidae > Myotis > Myotis nattereri. The sequence goes on along the minus strand of NC_138094.1, from coordinate 20,027,543 downwards.
CCTGCTACAAACCCCCCCTTTTTTTTTCTTGCTTCATTTGATGGAGCATCAGTGAAAACACAGCTGTTTTTCTCCTAATTAGTTGCTTGGTTTTCCCGAGTCCTTGGAAGACTAAATATAAAATGATACAGAGATAGAGTATCAATAATAGTATTCCAGCAGGAGCTCCTAAAGTAGCTTGTAAATGGGGTATAGGATTTAATTGTTGCAATTCCTTAACCATATTTTTAACACTTTTTTCCCAGTTAATTTATGCAGTTTCTTTTGAAATATTTTTTGTATATGAGATTGTAAATTTAGAATTTCTTTTGTTAGATTTTTATGATTGAACATATGTTTTTTAACCTTTTCCCATGGAAACAGACTTTCATTCTAAGGTACAGGAGTAATGCAAAGTGATGAATAATTCTAGTTATATTTCATATGCATTTGTCTCTGCAGACTTACAATTTGATCATCTATCATTAATAAAAATGGTAATCGAACACAGGCTTGTGCAAAGGCAGTTTTGTTAGCATAAAATTGTAAGGTGTATATCCCAGAGTTATTTTTATAGATTTGCTTATTTTATGCAAATATATGCTTTCAAAGAGTGTAAGGCAGACCCCAGTTTCCATAAGTCAGATTCAGCAGGATGTCCTTCTTGATGAGGTGTTGGGGGAGCAAATCCTCCATCATGCCATACGATGCTTACATTCGCTTGCGTGGATATGGACTTGTTCTCTCCTCTATGCCATCGTAGATCAGCTCCATTGGCTTTGGAAGGGGCAGAACCTGAAGGGCTCCAATCAGTAATGCTTCCATAGGAAGTATTAGATAAAACCCAAACTGTCTCTCCTCTACAGGATTCCCAATGGACTCAATCAGACAAGTGTGTAAACATAGGAACATGACATGGTGGAAGTAATGGAGGTGTACTGTTGTTATCCCAACTAACATTTTTAAACCCATGGGCACTCAGAAGAATCAAATGTCTGTTTTTTGTTGCGGTAATAGTGTTTTTAAAATGTTCAGCAGGGCTTGTGCCTGTATTGTTGAACAATGGTCTCCTTGACCTAAGCATATTGGCACTCGCTGAGTTCCAGTGGTATGATTTTCTATGACTCTACCTTCCTCTTCTGGTTTTAATGGACCTCGATCATCATAAGGTCCGGGTAACCAATTTGAGTCATTAACATAAATTCGAACCTTTGAATCCAACCAAGAAACACCTCTATTCGGTGGGGGATTAGGACTATAAGCCCAGTATATATGATTCTTAGCATTTACCTGAGTGGTTATTAGTGCAAGTATAGCAAGGAACAAAGTCGATGGCGTCACTTCTTTACCATGATGCCAAACCAGTTGTTCTCCCTCTTTCGTAAGATTCTTCACCTGACCCCAGGTTGGTACAGATGAATGTTGCGTTGAACTTAGAGCTTTGCGGGTAGGAGACCCCATCAAGGTCATCTCTGAGAAATCCTTAGTCAGGGCACTTAAGTAGAACTTCCTTTTGGTTCCCATGTCTCCGCTGAAGACGCCTCTCAGGAACCCAGAACTTTTCTTTACCTGTGGAAATATAAGCATATCCTTGCCCCCATCGTAGGACCCATGCAGGATCCCATGACTGAGAGGACTCATTATGATAAAACACAGGTTGATTGAATTCTTGTGAAATATCCTTTACCCAGTGTCGCTGAGCAGCAGTACTGTCAGTCTCATCTTGATTTAAAAAAATTAAAGTAAATAGAGCTATTAATAGTCTTCATTTAGGGGATTCTCCCTGTTTTTGTTTTTTGATCATTTCCTTTAAGGTGTGATTTTGTCTTTCAATAATAGCTGGTCCTGTATTGTTACAAGGGATGCCAGTGATGTGAGTGATATGATGAAATTGAAAAAAAATGTTTGACATTTTGTAGATAGATATGCAGAACCATTATCAGTGTTAATATTTTGAAGTATTTCCATTACTGCAAAAGCTTTTAGTAAGTGAGTAATTACTGCATATTGAGAATCAGTGACAATATTTACAGCTTGAGGAAAATGTTGTAGTAATAAAACAATGGCAAATAGTTCTGCGCATTGTACTGAAGTGTATGGAGACTGAATTACCTTTGTTAGCTGTTGAAAATGAAAACCAGCTATTCCTAGCTTGTTTGCATTGGTATAAACAGTGGGGCCTTGAATTGGTTCATTAGCTATAATATGATGAGGCCATATTCATTCAGTTTTCTTAAGAAATTGTCACCTTTTATTTGTAGGATAATGTTTATGTATTTTCTCTAAAAAATGAGCACAAGCAGTTTGCTAGTTATCACATATTCGAAACAATTTTTGAATTTTTTTGACAGTAAAAGGTACTATAATTTCTTCTGGATCTAAACCACATAATGGTCTTAATCTTAATCTCCCCTTGTAAATAATTTGGCAAATTGTTTGAATATAAGTCTGTTTTATTTTGCTGTGATTTATGAGGCAAGAAAATCTATTCAATAACATTACTATCTTGAACAAGTAACCCTGTATGAGAATGCTCAGTGTGGAAACTAATAATTTAAAATTGTCTATGGAGAGAAGTCTATTTAATTGTGTTTGTTGTATATGCTGTTCTATCCAAGTTAATTATTTTTCTGCAGCAGGGATTAAAACATGTGGGCTATTTAATTCAGGTGGCCCCTTTAGGATTTGAAATAAATTAGTCAATTGATAAGTAGGTATATCAAGACTGGGTCTCAACTAATTAATGTCTCCTAATAACTTTTGAAAATCGTTTAGAGTCTCTAAACTGTCTCTTCTAATTTGAACCTTCTGTGGAATAATGGAGACATCTGTTAATTTTTGCCCAAGATATTTCCATGGCTCCTGCCATTGTTTCTTTTCTGGGGCTACTTCTAATCTATAGTCTTAGAATTTTTCAAGGAGGTATTGGTAAATCTCCTGTAATTGTGATTGAATTTCAGAAGCTATTAAAATATCATGTATATAATGATAAATTAGAGTATTAGGAAATCTTTTTTTGACTATTTCTAAAGGCTGATGCACATATGCCTTACATATAGTAGGACTGTTGAACATTTCTTGTGGTAAGACTTTCTATTGATACCGTTGAGTGGGTTGAGCTTGATTTAAAGCCGGGACAGTAAATGCAAATTTCTCATAGTCTTGAGGTTGTAAAGAAATAGTGAAGAAATAATCTTCATGACTCTTCCTGAGAGAGAGCCTTTCTAATTGCAATTGTTAATCTTTTTTAAAAAAATATATTTTATTGATTTTTTACAGAGAGGGAGGGAGAGGGATAGAGTGCTAGAAACATTGATGAGAGAGAAACATCGATCAGCTGCCTCCTGCACATCTACTGGGGATGTGCCCGCAACCCTGGTACATGCCCTTGACCGGAATCGAACTTGGGACCTTTCAGTCCACAGGCCGACGCTCTATCCACTGAGCCAAACCGGTTTCAGCTGCTATTGTTAATCTTGACAGAAAGTCAGTGTAAGGCTCCCCTGATTGTTGAGTAATTTTAGTAAAAGCAGAAGATGCCTTTCCAGGTGTATCCACTCTCTGCCAAGCTCTTAAACAACATAATTTATCTGAGTGATATGCAAATCTGAAAAAGGTGCCTGTGCTTGCAATCGCCCATCCTGTCCAGACCCAGTTAATTCCTGAAATGTTTGTCCTGGAGGCTGTTTTGCTGCATTTTCTCTAGCCATAACGTCAGCTTCCTCTCTCCACCATGTTTTAAATTGTAAATATATTCCTGGATCCAGTACAGTTTAGGTCAAAGCTTCCAAATCGAGGGGAATTAGCAAAAATTCCGAGGCATAACTAGTAAGTAATCCCATCACAAACGGGGAATGCATGCCATAAGAATTAATTGCCTCTTTTAAACTTTTGAGAGGTTTAAACTCATGAGGACTGAGGACTATGAGCCACATTAGCATAACCATTTGGATATTGGGGATATTATTGCAGATCCTGTGGCATTGGCTGCCGCTGTATCAGAAATGCAAGGAAATCATTATCTCTTCTCTCCATGTGGGAGGAACAATCTCATCTCCAGGTTCTGAATCAAATAATATTTTGTTTATTTCAGTAGGCAAGGGCAGCTGGAATTGCCTATGTGCCCCTGTGGAATAATGTGGTGGGTCTGGAAGAGGAGCCGAGGGAGTTACTCCGGGCTCCTCTGACAGTGGCTGTTGAACTGGAAAAGCATTTTTGATTAATTCCTGTAACTTATTAGTGGGTTTAACATGAGGCGGTGGGATACCACATATTAAAGCCTTCGTATGAGTCAGCAAATCTTTTAAGAACTCTTGTTTGTCATCCCTTGTTTTGATTTTCTTTTTTAATCTCGTTTGTTCGCTACCACTTGAATCAGTGCTACTAGTTTCACTTTCTGACAAATCCTGGATGTCCTCTTTATCAGTCTCTTCTATATCTTCATATCCCTTCAACTTCCGTTCAAAATCTTTCCTTTTTTGGTCCGTATTATTTCCAGGAGGCAAAGAAGGCATGTCTTTATCAGTTTCACAAGCAGAGTAAGAACGAGAGCTAGTAACTTTAATTGGAGTAGCCTTATAATCTGCTTTTGACTGCAAAGATTTAAGAGCCATAGTAATCAAAGTACATAAGGACCAAACTTCCTGTCCTATAGGATCTCCATTCTGATGAGCGTGACGTAGCGCATGAACCTTTAGATTTAACTGATTTCTGCCTGTCAGCTCAAACCAATAACAATGCCTTTTTATTTCTCTAGCTAATTTCCTAAAAGTGTCTTGAGACACACTAACCCCAGTGCTTTTAAGCACTGAACGCAGCAGAGTCATATATTGACTCTCTGCCGTTGGGGAGTTCCCCAATGCGCTGCCTGGCTTGCCGAAAGTTTTGCATATACCATTGCAGACTTTTTGCCTTTCAGTCCTGTGCGTTCCCAGTACTTACCTTAAGGTCCCTATTTGGGTGCCAAGAGTTGAGGGATGTTTACTGAACCAAAGACGCAGAGGTAAGATGAGCACTCAGGATGATTGATGCCAGACAGAGGGCTACAGCTCGCTCAGGCATGCAGCAAACCTTGCACTCTCACCATCGCTTTTATTGGGGTTTGGTACAAGGTCATGTGTCAGCAGTGAATCAATTAAATCTTGTTTTGTGCCCTGACTGGTTTGGCTCAGTGGATAGAGCTTCAGCCTGCGGACCCAAGAGTCCCAGGTTAGATTCCAGTCAAGGGCATGTGCCCTGGTTGCGGGCACATCCCCAATACGGAATGTGCAGGAGGCAGCTAATCGATGTTTCTCTCTCATCGATCTATCTCTCTCCCTTCCTCTCTGTAAAAAATCAATAAAAAATAAAATAAAAAAATAAATCTTGTTTTGTTCTATATTACTAGAGGCACGGTGCACGAAATTCGTGCACTTAGCGGGGGAAGTCCTCAGCCTGGCCTGTGCCCTCTCGCAGTCCAGGAGCCCTGAGTGGATGTCCAACTGATGGGTTAGGCCCACTCCCCATGTGAGAGGCTCCTGCCACCACCGCTGCACTTGGCAGCAATGAGCCGGGCTCAGGGCTTCTGGCTGAGTGGCATTCCCCCTGTGGAAGCGCACTGACCACCAGGGGAAGCTCCTGCATTGGGTTTCTGCCCTCTGTTGGTCAGTGTATAGCATAGCAATCGGTCGTTCTGCTTCTTGTCTATTTGCATATTAGCCTTTTATTATATAGGATTACTATAGCATATTGAAGACAACTTGCAGCTGTGCCCTCCCTTTCTGTTTTACACCTACAACTATTTAATCTGAGCCTTTCTCAGGGACGTAAAT